>NC_069505.1:216009726-216609726 GCF_027579735.1 Bombina bombina
TACAACAAAGCAGAGTCTGGATACACCAGTATAAAGCAGTTGCTGAAAGATACAATGCAGCAATATCTGGATACACCAGTATGAAGTAGTTGCTGATAGATACAATGAATCAGAGTCTGGATACACCAGTATAAAGTAGTTGCTGAAAGATACAATGCAGCAATATCTGGATACACCAGTATGAAGTAGTTGCTGATAGATACAATGAATCAGATTCTGGATACACCAGTATAAAGCAGTTGCTGAAAGATACAATGCAGCAATATCTGGATACACCAGTATGAAGTAGTTGCTGATAGATACAATGAATCAGAGTCTGGATACACCAGTATAAAGCAGTTGCTGAAAGATACAATGCAGCAATATCTGGATACACCAGTATGAAGTAGTTGCTGATAGATACAATGAATCAGAGTCTGGATACACCAGTATAAAGCAGTTGCTGAAAGATACAATGCAGCAATATCTGGATACACCAGTATGAAGTAGTTGCTGATAGATACAATGAATCAGAGTCTGGATACACCAGTATAAAGTAGTTGCTGAAAGATACAATTCAGCAATATCTGGATACACCAGTATGAAGTAGTTGCTGATAGATACAATGAATCAGAGTCTGGATACACCAGTATAAAGTAGTTGCTGGCAGATACAATGGATCAGAGTCTGGATACACCAGTAAAAAGAAGTTGATTACAGGAGTAACGGAGCAGAGTCTGGATTCTCCAGTTTAAAGTAGTTGCGGACATTTACAACAGAGCAGAGTCTGGTTACATCAGTATAAAAGTAGTTGCTGACAGATAAAATGGATCAGAGTCTGGATACACCAGTATAAAGTAGTTGCTGACAGACACAATGGCTCAGAGTCTGTATAAACTAGTATTAAGTAGTTGCTGACAGTTACAATGGAGCAGAGTTTGGATACACCAGTATAAAGTAGTTGCTGACAGATACAATGGATCAAAGTCTGTAGACACCAGTATAAAGTAGTTGCTGACAGATACAATGGATCAGAGTCTTGATACACGAGTATAAAGTAGTTGCTGACAGATACAATGAAGCAGAGTCTGCATACACCAGTATTAAGTAGTTGCTGACATGTACAATGGAGCAGAGTCTGGATATATCAGTATAAAGAAGTTGCTGACAGATACAATGGATCAAAGTCTGTAGACACCAGTATAAAGTAGTTGCTGACAGATACAATGGATCAGAGTCTTGATACACGAGTATAAAGTAGTTGCTGACAGATACAATGAAGCAGAGTCTGCATACACCAGTATTAAGTAGTTGCTGACATGTACAATGGAGCAGAGTCTGGATATATCAGTATAAAGAAGTTGCTGACAGGTGCAACAGAGCAGAGTCTGGATACATCAGTATAAATTAATTGCTGACAGGTGCAACAGAGCAGAGTCTGGATAAACCAGTATAAAGTAGTTGCTGGAAGATACAATGGAGCAGAGTCTGGATACACCAGTATAAAATAGTTGCTGACAGATACAATGGAGCAGAGTCTGGGTACACCAGTATAAAGAAGTCGCTGACAGGTGCAACAGAGCAGAGTCTGGAAATATCAGTATAAAGTAGTTGCTGGCAGATACAATGGATCAGAGTCTGCATATACCAGTATTAAGTAGTTGCTGACAGATACAATGAAGCAGAGTCTGCATACACCAGTATTAAGTAGTTGCTGACAGATACAATGAAGCAGAGTCTGCATACACCAGTAAAAAGAAGTTGCTGACAGGTGCAACAGAGCAGAGTCTGGATGCATCAGTGTAAAGTAGTTACTGAAAGATACAATGCAGCAGAGTCTGGACACCCCAGTATAAAGTAGTTGCTGACAGATACAATGGATCAGAGTCTGGATACACCAGTATAAAGTAGTTGCTGACAGATACAAAGGAGCAGAGTCTGCATACACCAGCATAAATAAATTGCTGAAAGTTACAACAAAGCAGAGTCTGGATACACCAGTATGAAGTAGTTGCTGATAGATACAATGCAGCAATATCTGGATACACCAGTATGAAGTAGTTGCTGATAGGTACAATGAATCAGAGTCTGGATACACCAGTATAAAGTAGTTGCTGAAAGATACAATGCAGCAATATCTGGATACACCAGTATGAAGTAGTTGCTGATAGATACAATGAATCAGAGTCTGGATACACCAGTATAAAGTAGTTGCTGGCAGATACAATGGAGCAGAGTCTGGATACACCAGTATAAAATAGTTGCTGACAGATACAATGGAGCAGAGTCTGGGTACACTAGTATAAAGAAGTCGCTGACAGGTGCAACAGAGCAGAGTCTGGAAATATCAGTATAAAGTAGTTGCTGGCAGATACAATGGATCAGAGTCTGCATATACCAGTATTAAGTAGTTGCTGAAAGATACAATGAAGCAGAGTCTGCATACACCAGTATTAAGTAGTTTCTGACATGTACAAAGGAGCAGAGTCTGCATATACCAGTATTAAGTAGTTGCTGACAGATACAATGAAGCAGAGTCTGCATACACCAGTATTAAGTAGTTGCTGACAGATACAATGAAGCAGAGTCTGCATACACCAGTATTAAGTAGTTGCTGACAGATACAATGAAGCAGAGTCTGCATACACCAGTATTAAGTAGTTGCTGACAGATACAATGAAGCAGAGTCTGCATACACCAGTATTAAGTAGTTGCTGACAGATACAATGAAGCAGAGTCTGCATAAACCAGTATTAAGTAGTTGCTGACAGATACAATGAAGCAGAGTCTGCATAAACCAGTATTAAGTAGTTGCTGACATGTACAAAGGAGCAGAGTCTGCATATACCAGTATTAAGTAGTTGCTGACAGATACAATGAAGCAGAGTCTGCATACACCAGTATTAAGTAGTTGCTGACATGTACAATGGAGCAGAGTCTGCTTATACCAGTATAAAGAAGTTGCTGACAGGTGCAACAGAGCAGAGTCTGGATACATCAGTATAAAGTAGTTGCTGACAGGTGCAACAGAGCAGAGTCTGGAAAAACCAGTATAAAGTAGTTTCTGACAGATATAATGGTTTAGAGTCTGTATACACCAGTATAAAGTAGTTGCTGGCAGATACAATGGAGCAGAGTCTGGATACACCAGTATAAAATAGTGGCTGACAGATACAATGGAGCAGAGTATGGATACACCAGTATAAAGTAGTTGCTGAAAGATACAATGGATTAGAGTCTGGATACACCAGTATAAAGTAGTTGCTGACAGATAGAATGAAGCAGAGTCTGCATACACCAGTATTAAGTATTTGCTGACATGTACAAAGGAGCAGAGTCTGGATATATCAGTATAAAATAGTTGCTGACAGATACAATGGATCAGAGTCTGTATACACCAGTATAAAGTAGTGGCTGACAGATACAATGGAGCAGAGTCTGGATACACCAGTATTAAATAGTTGCTGACAGGTACAACGGAGAAGATGCTGGTTACACCAGTATAAAGTAGTTGCTGACAGATACAATGGATCAGAGTCTGGATACACCAGTATAAAGTAGTTGCTGACAGATGCAATGGAGCAGAGTCTGGATACACCAGTATAAAGAAGTTGCTGACAGGTGCAACTGAGCAGAGTCTGCATACATCAGTATTAATAGTTGCTGACAGGTACAATGGAGCAGAGTTTGGATAACCAGTATAAAGTAGTTGCTGACAGATACAATGGATCAAAGTCTGTAAACACCAGTATAAAGTAGTTGCTGACAGATACAATGGATCAGAGTCTGTATACACCAGTATGAAGTTGCTGCTGACAGATACAATGAAGCAGAGTCTGCATACACCAGTAAAAAGAAGTTGCTGACAGGTGCAACAGAGCAGAGTCTGGATGCATCAGTGTAAAGTAGTTACTGAAAGATACAATGCAGCAGAGTCTGGACACCCCAGTATAAAGTAGTTGCTGACAGATACAATGGATCAGAGTCTGGATACACCAGTATAAAGTAGTTGCTGACAGATACAAAGGAGCAGAGTCTGCATACACCAGCATAAATAAGTTGCTGAAAGTTACAACAAAGCAAAGTCTGGATACACCAGTATAAAGCAGTTGCTGAAAGATACAATGCAGCAATATCTGGATACACAAGTATGAAGTAGTTGCTGATAGGTACAATGAATCAGAGTCTGGATACACCAGTATAAAGTAGTTGCTGAAAGATACAATGCAGCAATATCTGGATACACCAGTATGAAGTAGTTGCTGATAGATACAATGAATCAGAGTCTGGATACACCAGTATAAAGCAGTTGCTGAAAGATACAATGCAGCAATATCTGGATACACCAGTATGAAGTAGTGGCTGATAGATACAATGAATCAGAGTCTGGATACACCAGTATAAAGTAGTTGCTGGCAGATACAATGGATCAGAGTCTGGATACACCAGTAAAAAGAAGTTGATTACAGGAGTAATGGAGCAGAGACTGGATACTCCAGTTTAAAGTAGTTGTGGACATTTACAACAGAGCGGAGTCTGGTTACATCAGTATAAAAGTAGTTGCTGACAGATAAAATGGATCAGAGTCTGGATACACCAGTATAAAGTAGTTGCTGACAGACACAATAGCTCAGAGTCTGTATAAACTAGTATTAAGCAGTTGCTGACAGTTACAATGGAGCAGAGTTTGGATACACCAGTATAAAGTAGTTGCTGACAGATACAATGGATCAAAGTCTGTAGACACCAGTATAAAGTAGTTGCTGACAGATACAATGGATCAGAGTCTTGATACACGAGTATAAAGTAGTTGCTGACAGATACAATTAAGCAGAGTCTGCATACACCAGTATTAAGTAGTTGCTGACATGTACAATGGAGCAGAGTCTGGATATATCAGTATAAAGAAGTTGCTGACAGGTGCAACAGAGCAGAGTCTGGATACATCAGTATAAAGTAGTTGCTGACAGGTGCAACAGAGCAGAGTCTGGAAAAATCAGTATAAAGTAGTTTCTGACAGATATAATGGTTTAGAGTCTGTATACACCAGTATAAAGTAGTTGCTGGCAGATACAATGGAGCAGAGTCTGGATACACCAGTATAAAATAGTTGCTGACAGATTCAATTGAGCAGAGTCTGGATACACTAGTATAAAGAAGTTGCTGACAGTTGCAACAGAGCAGAGTCTGGATAGATCAGTATAAAGTAGTTGCTGACAGATACAATGAAGCAGAGTCTGTATACACCTGTATAAAGTAGATACTGACAGATACAATGGATCAGAGTCTGTATACACCAGTATAAAGTAGATACTGACAGATACAATGGAGCAGAGTCTGCATACACCAGTATTAAATAGTTTCTGACAGGTGCAACGGAGCAGAGTCTGGATACACCAGTATAAATAAATGCTGACAGGTGCAACAGAGCAGAGTCTGGATACATCAGTATAAAGTAGTTGCTGACAGATACAATGGTTTAGAGTCTGGATACACCAGTATAAAGTAGTTGCTGACAGATACAATGAAGCAGAGTCTGCATACACCAGTATTAAGTATTTGCTGACATGTACAATGGAGCAGAGTCTGGGTACACTAGTATAAAGAAGTCGCTGACAGGTGCAACAGAGCAGAGTCTGGAAACATCAGTATAAAGTAGTTGCTGGCAGATACAATGGATCAGAGTCTGCATATACCAGTATTAAGTAGTTGCTGACAGATACAATGAAGCAGAGTCTGCATACACCAGTATTAAGTAGTTGCTGAAAGATACAATGAAGCAGAGTCTGCATACACCAGTATTAAGTAGTTGCTGACATGTACAAAGGAGCAGAGTCTGCATATACCAGTATTAAGTAGTTGCTGACAGATACAATGAAGCAGAGTCTGCATACACCAGTATTAAGTAGTTGCTGACATGTACAAAGGAGTAGAGTCTGCTTATACCAATATAAAGAAGTTGCTGACAGGTGCAACAGAGCAGAGTCTGGATACATCAATATAAAGTAGTTGCTGACAGGTGCAACAGAGCAGAGTCTGGAAAAACCAGTATAAAGTAGTTTCTTACAGATATAATGGTTTAGAGTCTGTATACACCAGTATAAAGTAGTTGCTGGCAGATACAATGGAGCAGAGTCTGGATACACCAATATAAAATAGTTGCCGACAGATTCAATTGAGCAGAGTCTGGATACACTAGTATAAAGAAGCTGCTGACAGTTGCAACAGAGCAGAGTCTGGATAGATCAGTATAAAGTAGTTGCTGACAGATACAATGAAGCAGAGTCTGTATACACCAGTATAAAGTAGATACTGACAGATACAATGGATCAGAGTCTGTATACACCAGTATAAAGTAGATACTGACAGATACAATGGATCAGAGTCTGTATACACCAGTATAAAGTAGATACTGACAGATACAATGGAGCAGAGTCTGCATACACCAGTATTAAATAGATGCTGACAGGTACAATGGAGCAGAGTCTGGATACACCAGTATAAATAAATGCTGACAGGTGCAACAGAGCAGAGTCTGGATACATCAGTATAAAGTAGTTGCTGACAGATACAATGGATTAGAGTCTGCATACACCAGTACTAAGTATTTGCTGACATGTACAATGGAGCAGAGTATGGGTACACTAGTATAAAGAAGTTGCTGACAGGTGCAAAAGAGCAGAGTCTGGAAACATCAGTATAAAGTAGTTGCTGGCAGATACAATGGATCAGAGTCTGCATATACCAGTATTAAGTAGTTGCTGACAGATACAATGAAGCAGAGTCTGCATACACCAGTATTAAGTAGTTGCTGACAGATACAATGAAGCAGAGTCTGCATACACCAGTATTAAGTAGTTTCTGACATGTACAAAGGAGCAGAGTCTGCATATACCAGTATTAAGTAGTTGCTGACAGATACAATGAAGCAGAGTCTGCATACACCAGTATTAAGTAGTTGCTGACAGATACAATGAAGCAGAGTCTGCATACACCAGTATTAAGTAGTTGCTGACATGTACAAAGGAGTAGAGTCTGCTTATACCAGTATAAAGAAGTTGCTGACAGGTGCAACAGAGCAGAGTCTGGATACATCAATATAAAGTAGTTGCTGACAGGTGCAACAGAGCAGAGTCTGGAAAAACCAGTATAAAGTAGTTTCTTACAGATATAATGGTTTAGAGTCTGTATACACCAGTATAAAGTAGTTGCTGGCAGATACAATGGAGCAGAGTCTGGATACACCAGTATAAAATAGTTGCCGACAGATTCAATTGAGCAGAGTCTGGATACACTAGTATAAAGAAGCTGCTGACAGTTGAAACAGAGCAGAGTCTGGATAGATCAGTATAAAGTAGTTGCTGACAGATACAATGAAGCAGAGTCTGTATACACCAGTATAAAGTAGATACTGACAGATACAATGGATCAGAGTCTGTATACACCAGTATAAAGTAGATACTGACAGATACAATGGAGCAGAGTCTGCATACACCAGTATTAAATAGTTGCTGACAGGTGCAACAGAGCAGAGTCTGGATACATCAGTATAAAGTAGTTGCTGACAGATACAATGGATTAGAGTCTGCATACACCAGTACTAAGTATTTGCTGACATGTACAATGGAGCAGAGTATGGGTACACTAGTATAAAGAAGTTGCTGACAGGTGCAACAGAGCAGAGTCTGGAAACATCAGTATAAAGTAGTTGATGGCAGATACAATGGATCAGAGTCTGCATATACCAGTATTAAGTAGTTGCTGACATGTACAAAGGAGCAGAGTCTGCATATACCAGTATTAAGTAGTTGCTGACAGATACAATGAAGCAGAGTCTGCATACACCAGTATTAAGTAGTTGCTGACAGATACAATGAAGCAGAGTCTGCATACACCAGTATTAAGTAGTTGCTGACATGTACAAAGGAGTAGAGAGCAGAGTCTGGATACATCAGTATAAAGTAGTTGCTGACAGGTGCAACAGAGCAGAGTCTGGAAAAACCAGTATAAAGTAGTTTCTTACAGATATAATGGTTTAGAGTCTGTATACACCAGTATAAGGTAGTTGCTGGCAGATACAATGGAGCAGAGTCTGGATACACCAGTATAAAATAGTTGCTGACAGATTCAATTGAGCAGAGTCTGGATACACTAGTATAAAGAAGTTGCTGACAGTTGCAACAGAGCAGATTCTGGATAGATCAGTATAAAGTAGTTGCTGAAAGTTACAACAAAGCAGAGTCTGGATACACCAGTATAAAGCAGTTGCTGAAAGATACAATGCAGCAATATCTGGATACACCAGTATGAAGTAGTTGCTGATAGGTACAATGAATCAGAGTCTGGATACACCAGTATAAAGTAGTTGCTGAAAGATACAATGCAGCAATATCTGGATACACCAGTATGAAGTAGTTGCTGATAGATACAATGAATCAGAGTCTGGATACACCAGTATAAAGCAGTTGCTGAAAGATACAATGCAGCAATATCTGGATACACCAGTATGAAGTAGTTGCTGATAGATACAATGAATCAGAGTCTGGATACACCAGTATAAAGTAGTTGCTGGCAGATACAATGGATCAGAGTCTGGATACACCAGTAAAAATAAGTTGATTACAGGAGTAACGGAGCAGAGTCTGGATACTCCAGTTTAAAGTAGTTGTGGACATTTACAACAGAGCAGAGTCTGGTTACATCAGTATAAAAGTAGTTGCTGACAGACACAATGGCTCAGAGTCTGTATAAACTAGTATTAAGTAGTTGCTGACAGTTACAATGGAGCAGAGTTTGGATACACCAGTATAAAGTAGTTGCTGACAGATACAATGGATCAAAGTCTGTAGACACCAGTATAAAGTAGTTGCTGACAGATACAATGGATCAGAGTCTTGATACACGAGTATAAAGTAGTTGCTGACAGATACAATGAAGCAGAGTCTGCATACACCAGTATTAAGTAGTTGCTGACATGTACAATGGAGCAGAGTCTGGATATATCAGTATAAAGAAGTTGCTGACAGGTGCAACAGAGCAGAGTCTGGATACATCAGTATAAAGTAGTTGCTGACAGGTGCAACAGAGCAGAGTCTGGAAAAATCAGTATAAAGTAGTTTCTGACAGATATAATGGTTTAGAGTCTGTATACACCAGTATAAAGTAGTTGCTGGCAGATACAATGGAGCAGAATCTGGATACACCAGTATAAAATAGTTGCTGACAGATTCAATTGAGCAGAGTCTGGATACACTAGTATAAAGAAGCTGCTGACAGTTGCAACAGAGCAGAGTCTGGATAGATCAGTATAAAGTAGTTGCTGACAGATACAATGAAGCAGAGTCTGTATACACCAGTATAAAGTACATACTGACAGATACAATGGATCAGAGTCTGTATACAACAGTATAAAGTAGATACTGACAGATACAATGGAGCAGAGTCTGCATACACCAGTATTAAATAGTTGCTGACAGGTGCAACGGAGCAGAGTCTGGATACACCAGTATAAATAAATGCTGACAGGTGCAACAGAGCAGAGTCTGGATACATCAGTATAAAGTAGTTGCTGGCAGATACAATGGATTAGAGTCTGGATACACCAGTATAAAGTAGTTGCTGACAGATACAATGGATTAGAGTCTGCATACACCAGTACTAAGTATTTGCTGACATGTACAATGGAGCAGAGTATGGGTACACTAGTATAAAGAAGTCGCTGACAGGTGCAACAGAGCAGAGTCTGGAAACATCAGTATAAAGTAGTTGCTGGCAGATACAATGGATCAGAGTCTGCTTATACCAGTATTAAGTAGTTGCTGACAGATACAATGAAGCAGAGTCTGCATACACCAGTATTAAGTAGTTGCTGACAGATACAATGAAGCAGAGTCTGCATACACCAGTATTAAGTAGTTGCTGACATGTACAAAGGAGCAGAGTCTGCATACACCAGTATTAAGTAGTTGCTGACATGTACAAAGGAGTAGAGTCTGCATATACCAGTATTAAGTAGTTGCTGACAGATACAATGAAGCAGAGTCTGCATACACCAGTATAAAGAAGTTGCTGACAGGTGGAACAGAGCAGAGTCTGGATACATCAATATAAAGTAGTTGCTGACAGGTGCAACAGAGCAGAGTCTGGAAAAACCAGTATAAAGTCGTTTCTTACAGATTTAATGGTTTAGAGTCTGTATACACCAGTATAAAGTAGTTGCTGGCAGATACAATGGAGCAGAGTCTGGATACACCAGTATAAAATAGTTGCTGACAGATTCAATTGAGCAGAGTCTGGATACACTAGTATAAAGAAGCTGCTGACAGTTGCAACAGAGCAGAGTCTGGATAGATCAGTATAAAGTAGTTGCTGACAGATACAATGAAGCAGAGTCTGTATACACCAGTATAAAGTAGATACTGACAGATACAATGGATCAGAGTCTGTATACACCAGTATAAAGTAGATACTGACAGATACAATGGAGCAGAGTCTGCATACACCAGTATTAAATAGTTGCTGACAGGTGCAACGGAGCAGAGTCTGGATACACCAGTATAAATAAATGCTGACAGGTGCAACAGAGCAGAGTCTGGATACATCAGTATAAAGTAGTTGCTGACAGATACAATGGATTAGAGTCTGCATACACCAGTATAAAGTAGTTGCTGACAGATACAATGAAGCAGAGTCTGCATACACCAGTACTAAGTATTTGCTGACATGTACAATGGAGCAGAGTCTGGGTACACTAGTATAAAGAAGTTGCTGACAGGTGCAACAGAGCAGAGTCTGGAAACATCAGTATAAAGTAGTTGCTGGCAGATACAATGGATCAGAGTCTGCATATACCAGTATTAAGTAGTTGCTGACAGATACAATGAAGCAGAGTCTGCATACACCAGTATTAAGTAGTTGCTGACAGATACAATGAAGCAGAGTCTGCATACACCAGTATTAAGTAGTTGCTGACAGATACAATGAAGCAGAGTCTGCATACACCAGTATTAAGTAGTTGCTGACAGATACAATGAAGCAGAGTCTGCATACACCAGTATTAAGTAGTTGCTGACAGATACAATGAAGCAGAGTCTGCATACACCAGTATTAAGTAGTTGCTGGCAGATACAATGGATCAGAGTCTGCATACACCAGTATTAAGTAGTTGCTGACGGATACAATGAAGCAGAGTCTGCATACACCAGTATTAAGTAGTTGCTGGCAGATACAATGGATCAGAGTCTGCATACACCAGTATTAAGTAGTTGCTGGCAGATACAATGGATCAGAGTCGGCATATACCAGTATTAAGTAGTTGCTGACGGATACAATGAAGCAGAGTCTGCATACACCAGTATTAAGTAGTTGCTGACAGATACAATGAAGCAGAGTCTGCATATACCAGTATTAAGTAGTTGCTGACAGATACAATGAAGCAGAGTCTGCATACACCAGTATTAAGTAGTTGCTGACAGATACAATGAAGCAGAGTCTGCATACACCAGTATTAAGTAGTTGCTGACAGATACAATGAAGCAGAGTCTGCATACACCAGTATTAAGTAGTTGCTGACATGTACAAAGGAGTAGAGAGCAGAGTCTGGATACATCAGTATAAAGTAGTTGCTGACAGGTGCAACAGAGCAGAGTCTGGAAAAACCAGTATAAAGTAGTTTCTTACAGATATAATGGTTTAGAGTCTGTATACACCAGTATAAGGTAGTTGCTGGCAGATACAATGGAGCAGAGTCTGGATACACCAGTATAAAATAGTTGCTGACAGATTCAATTGAGCAGAGTCTGGATACACTAGTATAAAGAAGTTGCTGACAGTTGCAACAGAGCAGAGTCTGGATAGATCAGTATAAAGTAGTTGCTGACAGATACAATGAAGCAGAGTCTGTATACACCAGTATAAAGTAGATACTGACAGATACAATGGATCAGAGTCTGTATACACCAGAATAAACTAGATACTGACAGATACAATGGAGCAGAGTCTGCATACACCAGTATTAAATAGTTGCTGACAGGTGCAACGGAGCAGAGTCTGGATACACCAGTATAAATAAATGCTGACAGGTGCAACAGAGCAGAGTCTGGATACATCAGTATAAAGTAGTTGCTGACAGATACAATGGATTAGAGTCTGGATACACCAGTATAAAGTAGTTGCTGACAGATACAATGAAGCAGAGTCTGCATACACCAGTATTAAGTATTTGCTGACATGTACAAAGGAGCAGAGTCTGGATATATCAGTATAAAATAGTTGCTGACAGATACAATGGATCAGAGTCTGTATACACCAGTATAAAGTAGTGGCTGACAGATACAATGGAGCAGAGTCTGGATACACCAGTATTAAATAGTTGCTGACAGGTACAACGGAGAAGATGCTGGTTACACCAGTATAAAGTAGTTGCTGACAGATACAATGGATCAGAGTCTGGATACACCAGTATAAAATAGTTGCTGATAGATACAATGGATCAGAGTCTGGATACACCAGTATAAAGTAGTTGCTGACAGATGCAATGGAGCAGAGTCTGGATACACCAGTATAAAGAAGTTGCTGACAGGTGCAACTGAGCAGAGTCTGCATATATCAGTATTAATAGTTGCTGACAGGTACTATGGAGCAGAGTTTGTATAACCAGTATAAAGTAGTTGCTGACAGATACAATGGATCAAAGTCTTTATACACCAGTATAAAGTAGTTGCTGACAGATACAATGGATCAGAGTCTGTATACACCAGTATAAAGTAGTTGCTGACAGATAAAATGGAGCAGAGTCTGGATACACCAGTATAAAGTAGTTGCTGACAGATACAATGGATCAGAGTCTGGATACACCAGTATAAATTAGTTGCTGACAGATGCAATGGAGCAGAGTCTGGATACACCAGTATAAATTAATTGCTGACAGGTGCAATGGAGCAGAGCCTGGATACACCAATATAAAGTAGTTGCTGACAGGTGCAATGGATCAGAGTCTGGATACACCAGTATAAAATAGTTGCTGACAGATACAATGGAGCAGAGTATGGATACACCAGTATAAAGAAGTTGCTGACAGGTGCAACTGAGCAGAGTCTGCATATATCAGTATTAATAGTTGCTGACAGGTACTATGGAGCAGAGATTGGATAACCAGTATAAAGTAGTTGCTGACAGATACAATGGATCAAAGTCTTTATACACCAGTATAAAGTAGTTGCTGACAGATACAATGGATCAGAGTCTGTGTACACCAGTATGAAGTAGTTGCTGACAGATACAATGAAGAAAAGTATAAAGAAGTTGCTGACAGGTGCAACAGAGCAGAGTCTGGATACATCAGTATAAAATAGTTGCTGACAGATACAATGGAGCAGAGTATGGATACACCAGTATAAAGAACTTGCTGCAGGTGCAACAGAGCAGAGTCTGTATACACCAGTATAAAGTAGTTGCTAGCAGATGCAATGGAGCAGAGTCTGTATACACCAGTATAAAGTAGTTGCTGACAGATAAAATGGAGCAGAGTCTGGATACACCAGTATAAAGTAGTTGCTGACAGATACAATGGATCAAAGTCTGGATACACCAGTATAAATTAGTTGCTGACAGATACAATGGAGCAGAGTCTGGATACACCATTATAAATTAATTGCTGACAGGTGCAATGGAGCAGAGTCTGGATACACCAGTATAAAGAAGTTGCTGACAGATGCAATGGAGCAGAGTCTGGATACACCAGTATAAAGAAGTTGCTGACAGATGCAATGGGGCAGAGTCTGGATACACCAGTATAAAGAAGTTGCTGACAGATGCAATGGAGCAGAGTCTGGATACACCAGTATAAAGAAGTTGCTGACAGGTGCAACAGAGCAGAGTCTGGATACATCAGTATAAAGTAGTTGTTGACAGATAAAATGGATCAGAGTCTGGATAAACCTGTATAAAGTAGTTTCTGGCAGATACAATGGTTTAGAGTCTAGATACACCAGTATAAAGAAGTTGCTGAAGTTAAACTTGTCATCAATAATGGTAAGTAAGCTCAAAACGTAGAGTATGTACCTTAATTATGTCTTTAGAAAGTACTTTTTAATATATTGGTGCAGACTTAAGGTTACTATTGGCTAGATTACGAGTAGTGCGTTAGGGTAAAAAAAGCAGCATTAAGAGATCCTAACGCTGCTTTTTTACGCCTGCTGGTATAATGAGTCTTGAAGGTTTAGGTGTACCGCACACTTCTTTGGCCTTACCTTAAAACTTTGTAAAGTCTTTTTTCTATGGGACTTCCATAGAACCGGTATTACGAGTCTGTCCTGGAAGGCCAAAAAGTGAGCGGTACAGCCTACCCTGTCAAGATCCCTAACACATTTAAAAGTCAGTAGTTAAGAGTTTTATGGTACAAGGCCGTAACATAAAATTCATAACTAAAGTGCTAAAAAGTACACTAACACCCATAACTACCTATTAACCCCTAAACCGAGGCCCTCCCGCATCGTAAACACTAAAATAAAATTTTTAACCCCTAATCTGCCGCTCTGGACACCGCCACCACCTACATTATATTTATGAACCCCTAATCTGCTGCCCCAAACATCGCCGACACCTACATAATATTTATTAACCCCTAATCTGTTGCCCCCAATGTCGTCGCAACCTACCTACACTTTTTAACCCATAATCTGCCGCCCCAACGTTGCCAACACTATAATAAACATATTAACCCCTAAACCGCTGCACTCCCGCCTCGCAAACATTAGTTAAATATTATTAACCCCTAATCTGCCATCCCTAACATCGCCGCCACCTACCTACATTTATTAACCCCTAATCTGCGCCCCCCAACGTCGCCGCCACTATATTAAAGTTATTAATCCCTAAACTTAAGTCTAACCCTAACCCTAACACCCCCTAACTTAAATATAATTACAATAAATCTAAATAAAATACTATCATTAACTAAATTATTCCTATTTAAAACTAAATACTTACCTATAATATAAACCGGAGGAAGTACTCAGGCGCCAGCTGACGGAGGCTAGGTGTGGTTAAAAAAGGCAATTTAATTACAATATATGTATTACAATTTACTACAATATATCTCATGGATCCATGATTCAGTACAGTACAAATTAAATTAAATTAAAACCATGAACAATAAAACAAGGTTGACAATCTAAAAACAATAAAAATGATAAAAATGAGTATGGTGTGTACAGTTCACAAAGCAATCTCCTCAATAGGGTTTGGTGAGGTCAAAGATCTACTCCAGTAGATTGAAGGGTTGTGTTCCAAAAAATACACCCAAACCGAAATGTCAAACCAAAATGTCAAACTAAATTGTGTCCTAGGTAGAAGAAATCTGTGGTAGAAAAAATGTTGAAGTCCAAATACATAAAAGGTGGCCAAAATCAGAAAAATGTGTGCTTAAAAGAAAGAATAATCCAAAAATAAGTGTTTCTTGAAAAAGGTGTACAAAAAATACACAAAAATGTGTACAAAAATTATATCCTAAATGCTGAAAATAGTTGATCTGTGCACAAGTGATGAACAGTAGTATAAACAGTGGTTAGTCAAATTCAAAGTATGTAGTGAAGAATCAAATAGTCTAAGTAATGGATCTATCTATCCTTAATAGACCCTTTGCGTGAAAAATATAAAAAACAAATGGTGCAGGGCTAAACGACTAGCCTTAATCAAGGCTTGAGACAAGTGTCTCCTGATTGTGGGGGGTTCACTTCAAATAGGAGAAAAAAACGGCAGACAATTCCTGTGGAAAAAACAAATAAACACAATGTGTAGCAGGTTCCAAATAATCAACCTCAATTGAAATTAGACTCACCAGTACAGGTCAACGCGTTTCGGCCCTTGTAGGCCTTTATCAAGACTGGTTTTACTTACTCACTGGCGGCCTTATATAGCACTTTTCTATAGGTACCCGGATGTAGGAAATTCTTAACACTTCCGTTTTTTTCATTTCCATTATATTCTACATTGATCTTATTTACTAAGATCTTCAAACTATATCTGCGACTTTATTCCAAAAATATGTTATTCAAGCTTTTCTGGTCAATAGTAGGCTTTAAAATTATCGATAATAACATATATGGGTAGCCTCCGTCTGTATAAGTGACGTCACTTCCGGTCGGGGAAAGCTGCCGTAATCCGCAGTGACTGCAAATGTTCTAATATCTCATCAATATGTTTCTTTGATGGGAGTCATTTAGCTCACTTAGTCTAAATTATCAAAAAATAATAAAAAGAGGACATAGGAGAGAGAGTGTGTTTCATGTGTGTTCAAAAACTCTAAAAATCTAAAAATGCATTTTGCCTGGGAAAAAAGCAGTTGTTTGCATGTTGCTAACAGTAGAATTTATGGAGAACGGTTATTACTATAGATGTCGGTTTATTTAAATGTTGGATTGCACTTTAAATAAACCGACATCCATAGTAATAACCGTTACTGTTAAACCGTTCATGTTACGCGCATGCGTTGTCCGCTCTTATGTTCTTACTTTCAATGCACAGCATCGCTCGCATCTGCTCCGATCAATAAGAACAGGTAAGAATGAGGAGGCAGCGCATCAAACTAACGAATTGGACAACATTCTCATCGATATACACATCTTTTTGGAATTATTGTTTATTAATACAATACATTTTGTCTGAATAAACTTTTGGAGTATACAGACAGATCCTGCAAGTGAGTCACTGAAAGACTTACGCTGCAATGAAGGATACAATCTCTTGATCCACAATGTCGATAAAGTTACGTCCCTGAATGTTGCGCATGCGCTATTGAGTAACTATACGCATGCGCACTGCAAAGACAACAAGGCTGCACGAGCGTAGTCCGGTAGTAAGATACATAGCGGCGTGAGAGGAGAAGAATAAGGAAGTGTTGTATGGGCGGAGCTAAGCGTGCTAACGAAGGTACATTGAATATAGATTTTATTTGCAAACTAATCAATATTTAGTCATATAAAGTTAGCGACTTTAATGTTTTAAGCATAAACTTCAAACTGATGTATTTTGATTACCAAAAATTGACCTTCACTTTAAGCAGCGCTGGTATTGGAGTGCGGTAATGAGCAAAATTTTGCTCAATGCTCACTTCTTGTCTTTTAACAACGGGTTTCTGAAAACTCGTGATACCAGCGCTGCAGGTAAGTGAGCGGTGAGAGAAAACTGCTCGTTAGCACCGCACAGCCTCTAACGCAAAACTCGTAATCTAGGCCTATATTTCTTAAACTTTTAAAAGATAGACACTATAGATATAAGAGTCATATGGCTAGATTACGAGTTGTGCGTTAGGGTAAAAAAGCAGCGTTAAGAGGTCCTAACGCTGCTTTTTTACGCCCGCTGGTATTACGAGTCTTGAAGGTTTAGGGTCACCGCACACTTCTTTGGCCTTACCGCAAAATGACTTACGTAAACTTCGAAAAGTCTTTTTTCTATGGGACTTTCATAGCACCGGTATTACGAGTCTATCCTAGGAGGCCAAAAAGTGAGCGGTACTCTCTACCCTGTCAAGATCCCTAACGCATTCTAAAGTCAGTAGTTAAGAGTTTTATGGTACAACGCTGTAACATAAAACTCCTAACAAAAGTGCTACAAAGTACACTAACACCCATAAACTACCTATTAACCCCTAAACCGAGGCCCTACCGCATTGCAAACACTATAATAAAAATTTTAACCAGCCGCTCAGGACACCCCCGACACCTACATTATATTTATGAACCCCTAATCTGCTGCCCCCAACATCGCCGACACCCACATTATATTTATTAACCCCTAATCTGCCACCCCCAATGTCGCTGCAACCTACCTACACTTATTAACCCCTAATCTGCCATCCCCAAAGTTGCCGCCACTATAATAAACATATTAACCCCTAAACCGCCGCACTCCCACCTCTCAAACATAAGTTAAATATTATTAACCCCTAATCTGCTGTCCCTAACCTCGCCGCCACCTACCTACATTTATTAACCCCTAATCTGCCGCCCCCAACGTCGCTGCCACTATACTAAATGTATTAACCCCTAAATCTAAGTCTAACCCTAACCTAACACCCCCTAACTTAAATATAATTTAAATAAGTCTAAATAAAACTTACTGTCTAAATTATTCCTATTTAAAACTAAATACTTACCTATAAAATAAACCCTAAGCTAGCTATAATATAACTAACAGTTACATTGTAGCTAGCTTAGGGTTTATTTTTATTTTACAGGCAAGTTTGTATTTATTTTAACTAGGTAGAATAGTTATTAAATAGCTATTAACTATATACTAACTACCTAGTTAAAATAAAAACAAAAGTACCTGTAAAATAAAACCTAACCTAAGTTACACTAACACCTAACACTACACTATAATTAAATAAATTAACTAATTTAAATACAATTACCGAAATTAAATTAAATTAGCTAAATGGTATGTAGGTGTCGGCGATGTTGGGGGCAGCAGATTAGGGGTGCATAAGTATAATGTAGGTGGCGGCTGTGTCCGGAGCAGCAGACTAGGGGTTAATAAGTATAATTTAGGTGTCGGCAATGTGGGGGCGGCAGATTAGGGGTTAATAAGTGTAAGATTAGAGGTTTTTAGACTCGGGGTTCATGTTAAGGTGTTTGGTGTAGACATAAATTTTATTTCCCTATAGGAATCAATAGGGCTGCATTAAGGAGTTTTACGCTGCTTTATTGCAGGTGTTAGGCTTTTTCTCAGCCGGCTCTCCCTGTTGATTCCTATGGGGAAATAGTGCACGAGCACGTATGACCAGCTCACCGCTGATTTAAGCATCGCTGGTATTGGAGTGCAGTAATGAGCAAAATTTTGCTCAACGCTTACTCCTTGTCTTTTAAAAACGAGTTTCTGAAAACTCGTAATACCAGCGCTGCGGGTAAGTGAGCGTTGAGACAAAACTGCTCGTTAGCACCACATAGCCTCTAACGCAAAACTCGTAATCTGGGCCTTAGTGTAAAAGAAAGGGAATTCAGCACTCTTTTTCAAGTATCATTCAAATTTATTTAAGTTACATTAGTATATATTTCTGAATAGACTGAAGGATAAATCCCGCCGTCATGGCAAATATACACACATTTTATAACCTAACAAAGTGCAACACAATACAATACCAAACATAAATATATATATATATATATATATATATATATATATATAAAATAAAACAAAATAGAAGCAACTCTGATGGGAGACTATACATACAAAACCCTGCTGGACCAAACCCTTTATACCATAGGTCATGTCTGGCCAGGTTATACGTGGGGATCTATGCATGTATATTAATCACATTGATGATAGCAACATTACTATTTAATAGCATTAGTAGAGGAGATCGTCCCTTATGCTTAGGCAGTTCAAACTGATTAATTAGAAGGCAATACACAGTATATGTATCCGTACAAATCAAGGCAAGCGTTTCAGTGGATAAGCATTCAAGCAGTAAAGCATCCTGAAATTAGCAGCCTGATATTAACAACAGCAATCTGATTTAGTAGCATAGCAGAATCTAGGCAAACATCCGTATTAGCAGTGTCCCACATCAACTTGGTGAAAGTAGTCAGAGTCTTATACACAAAATATGCTGAGGAGGCAACGTAGTATATCTCGGATCACCTGCCACATATACGAAACAGGTTCCACATTTAGCGGCTCCGTAATTACTAATGATACCTCTCCTTATGACTGAATGTCAATTTACCGCTAATACCGCTGCTCCTTAAAGGGACACTGAACCCAATTTTTTTCTTTCATGATTCAGATAGAGCATGAATTTTTAAGCAACTTTCTAATTTACTCCTATTATCAATTTTTTTCATTCTCTTGGTATCTTTATTTGAAATGCAAAAATTTAAGTTTAGGTGCCGGCCCATTTTTGGTGAACAACCTGGGTTGATCTTGCTGATTGGTGGATAAATTCATCCACCAATAAAAAAAAAGTGCCGTCTACAGTTTTTCAAATAAAGATAGCAAGAGAATGAAGAAAAAATGATAATAGGATTAAATTAAAAAGTTGCTTAAAATTGCATGCTCTATCTGAATCACAAAAGAAAAAAAATGGGTTCAGTGTCCCTTTAACTCATCCTCCACCTTTTAGGTGGTGGACTGCAATCATCCCGATCAGATACGATTTGGATGATTAGGGGAATGTGCACGGGGGGCATTGCACAAACATTTAGCTGTCGGCATTTAGCAATACAGGGCTAACATGATTCGCTATAGCGAATCATATCCGCACCGGGGTATGTTAAATTGACCCCATGGAATAAATTGACCCCATGGTATTAAAGGGACAGTCAAGTCCAAAAAAAAACTTTCATGTTTCAAATAGGGCATGTAATTTTAAACAACTTTCCAATTTACTTTAATCACCAATTTTGCTTTGTTCTTTTGGTATTCTTAGTTGAAAGCTAGACCTAGGAAGGCTCATATGATAATTTCTAAGCCCTTGAAGGCCGCCTCTAATCACATGCTTTTGTATTTGCTTTTCACAGCAGGGGAGAGCTAGTTCAGGTAAACCCTATAGATAACATTGAGAGAACGCCTGTGGATTGTGGCAGACACTGCACTAATTGGCTAAAATGAAAGTCAATAGATAATAAATACAATCTCATGTGATCATGGGTCTGTCAGAAGATGCTTAGATACAAGTTAATCACATAGGTAAAAAGTGTATTAATATAACAGTGTTGGTTATGAAAAACTGGGGAATGGGTAATAAAGGGATTATCTATCTTTTAAAACAACAAAAATTCTGGTGTTGACTGTCCCTTTAAGATAAATAAGCAAATTTGACAATAGAAGTAAATTGTAAAGATTTTAAAATTGCATCTCAGATTGCAAATTTTTCGTTAGAAAACTAAACACATTTTTGAGTAATGTTTAAAACTTGCCCATTTAAAGGGACAGTAAAGTCAAAATTAAACTTTCATGATTCAGATAGAGCACACAATTGTAAACAACTTTCCAATTCACTTCCATTATCTAAATGTGCACAATATTGTTATATGTACATTAGTGAGGCACCAGCTTCTACTGAGCATGTGCAAGATTCACAGGATATACAAATGTGCATTTTGTGATTGGCTGATGGATGTCACATGATGCATTAGGAAGGAAAATTTAACTAATTTTTTTTTTTTTTTACTGATCATTTGAAATTCACACTCTAAGTGCATTTGCATTGTCTCTTCATTATGCATTTATTGATTATTCCATTGTGTTTAGTGGCCCTTTAAATAAATAAAGGAAAATATAAAAAGCTTTACATAAAATATTGTAACTTTGTTTCTAGAATTCCAAGAACAGAACTAATATGACTTGGACTTTGATGTTCCTCGGATAAAGTTCGACACGCTCTGATCTCCTTTTCAGTTTGAAGAAATAGCCATCTAACTATAAAAATAGCTAATTTACAGATAATAAAAAGCCTTTACTATGCCATTTTCAAGAGGGTATTTTTTTCCATTCCAAGCCTCTGAGAAAAATGCCCTACAGCCTAATTCTTAAAATGTTCCTTCTGCTAATGGTAATGTTTAAAACATTGGCTAAAAGTTCACACATTTAAAATTTGATGCATCTTAGCACACTTTCTCAGACAGATTAACATTTCAAACGTGTTATAAATGTTTCAACTAGAAATTGGTGTAAGTGGGAATAATAATGGATACAGTGTGTAAGGATCTTAATTTCAAAAGTGCTGTCAGCATTCAATTATGGTATGAAAGCAATCAGTTGAACACTCTTGAATAATAAGCAGTTTTATGAGTTGTGAATTCATTTTCAGAGATCTAAAAATACGTTGGGTACATTTGTCAAATAAGCATTATATCTATTTGTTTAAAAATGGTTGCTGGATTATCAACTAATTGCAACCTAGCTTCTAAATTGGTAAAGCATTTGTTTATTTATT
This sequence comes from Bombina bombina, assembly GCF_027579735.1. Lineage (NCBI taxonomy): Eukaryota > Metazoa > Chordata > Amphibia > Anura > Bombinatoridae > Bombina > Bombina bombina. Next base: position 216,031,643 of record NC_069505.1, read on the forward strand.
GCACAATATAGATAGCACTTCAGATCGTTACTCTGATACAGTATGCAAGTCTTTACATTGACTAAATGGAAAGCAGTTTAACATTGGATTTGAGACCAACATCATGTTAGTGTTAGACAAATACAAATGATGATTCAAGCTAAATTATAAAACATTCAGAAGCTAAATGTATATATATATATATATATATATATATATATATATATATATATATATATGTATTCCACAAGTTTAGACACCACACAAAGCGCAAAAAATCTCCTCAGTAAGATAAAACTTTCATTATTGTAGCCAAAAAATTAAAACTTAACAGCTAAAACACAGCTGAAATAAAGCACTTAAAATCTTGTGACACAATGTCAGCGATCCAGACCACACGCAGACATGTTTCGTGCAGTTGCGCACTTGATTACTGCTTGAAAGCAATCCTGACCACTCATTGCTTTATAGCACTTTTCTTAAAGAGACACTTTCTAATTTGAAAGACATTGTGTCAATTTTCATTAATCATTACCTATCCTTTGTTGAAAAGCATGCAAAAAATCTTATTCATTTTTATACATTTAATTTAAGTATTTGAAATACTATCATATGCAATGATTAAACAGTATATAACTATCCTAATTTTATATTCACTTGTAGTTTGATGCTATAATAATACCTTTCATTATAGATTAGATTCCATGAACATTTTGTTGTTAAATTCTTTATGTAAGGGGATTTAATTCTATGATACTAATACTTTTAAAGTTCACACATAATCGGATTTTATATATTTCAGACACCTTTTCATAGTTTCTAAAAAAAAAAAAAGAAAAAATTATGTATATTGTACATATATATCAAATTGTATTGACTCCATTAGTAATCCTAATAAGCTATCTATTATTGTTAGTTTCATGAGACCTGATGGTTAGTTTATTAGCGAGAAGAAGTATCAATTTTTTTTAAATTACTTTCTCTAATCTTTAGTTTACAAATAGATCTAGGTCCCTGCGCATGTTTAACCCTTGTGGATTACATGTTTTTAGTGTGAAAATCCAAAAGACTTCACGTTTGTTAAGTTTGTCTTCTCTGTCTCCTCCACGTTTCCATAGGGGAACATGATCTATACCTTGTATTTTAAGCAGCGATGCATCTGAATTATGTTGGGTTTTAAAGTGCCTTGACACTGGTGTGTCAGTGTCGTCATCCTCAATTGATCTGAGGTGCTGTAAGAACCTATCTTTAATACTTCTTTTGGTTTTACCTACGTATTGGATGTTACACAGATCACATGTTAATAAATATACTACATGTGTAGTAGAACAATTTATGTAGTATTTAATTTTGTATTCTTGCTGTGTTGCATATGAGGTAAAGATATTACCCTCTGTTACGTGGTTACAGGTTTTGCATATGTTTCTTCTACACCTGAAAAATCCTTTCCTTTCTTTCAGCCAACATGTGTTTTGTTTAGTTGGTAAATTAGATGGAGAAAGATAATTAGAGAGCGTTTTTCCTCTTTTAGATATTACATCAACTCCCTCACAAGTTATTGTTTTCAGTATAGGATCTGAGTGTAGTATGGGGATAGTGTCTTTAATGATTTTACTGATATTTTTGAAATCTGTGCTATAGGTTGTAATAATAAGATATTAAATTGGACCTAGACCTTAAATCTTTCTCTATATATAAACATGACAAAAGGATACCCAGAGATCTTCGTATTAAGAAGTTTCCATCTTTTGTGGTTATGGATATGGAATTTGTCTCCAAATGGAATAGCATTTTAGATGCATGTTCATTCGCACTAATTGATTTGCTGATAGAACATAAGAGAAAGCAAAAAACAGAGCTGTTACAGAGATGAGAGAGGTACAGAACAAACTCAAAGATTTCCAACACCACAAAGATTTTAAAGAGTATGATAAGAAGTTTGAAACAACGATGCATACCTTTAGACAAGAAATATGGCAATTCAAATCAAGAAAAATAACAAGAGATAAGAAGGATTACGATCAGAAGCAAGTCTATAGATGGACGCAAGAGGGATATCCTAAGAGATTCCATAGAAGACAACAAAGAAGAACAAACAAAGGAGGAAAAACAGTAACCTTCTCAGACACGGAATATGAATTTGACTCATCCGATAATGATACTCAAATTGAGGAAGACATACCAGCAGTTTTTCAGGAATTGGAAGAACAAGCAATAACATCAAGATCTCATAAGGAATCAAAAAACGAGAACCCACAGACTTTCCCAAGAAAAACAAAAAAACCCACAGAGGAAGAAGGGGCAAGGGGAGAAAGTGGCAGCAGATACAACAAACAACATCAGAAGAAAGGACAACAGAAGAAATACATCACGAGATCACAAGGACAGAACAAACCAAAATAAATGATGATATGAGTGTCTATAATCTATCTGACATGACTCTGGGTCATACAGAAATCAAAATGTTATCTAAAGGTCTTAATTTTGTGCCATCAGCCCACTTCAATCTGTTTGAAACAGTACTTGATGTAAACAAGTTTGTGCGCAAACTTACTTTGAAAAAACATTTTTTTTCTACTAGTGAGCATATGACACAAGATGGGACCAAAGTTTTAACTAATGAGAGTAACACGAGAGCCATTGAAGATGATCTGTTAGTTACGGATTTATGTGCAATCAAAGATCTACAAGATTTAGCAGAAGAGAGTAATAGGGACTCTGCTGATAAAATAGCAGAAGAAGAAATTATGCTTAGCCATCTAAAGAAAAAAGCACCTTTTATCCAGTACATACTAGACCAAAAGTGCTGGATATTTTTCAGAAAACAGTAGAAAGCAAGCTAAGAATTTTACATGAAAAAAATCTTAAATGTAAAAAAAAGAAATATTCAAATCTAACAAACAAAGAAAAGGCAGCTTTGTTGGCCCTTCAGGAAAATAAAACTATTATTATCCGTCCTTCAGATAGAGGAAATGTGGTCATTTTAAATACTGTAGACTATCTTAAAGAAGCTAAAAGACAGCTGTCGGATCAGGAAGTATATATTAAGTTAGATGGAAATCCTACAAGAGAATTTAGGAAAGAACTAACAAAAATAACCAAGATAGTGAAATTGAATAACATCATAACACCCTCATTGGAAGAAGTTTTAACTCCATCTAACTCAGTAATTCCAATATTTCATTATTTCCCTAAATTACATAAAGATCGAGTGTGTCCACCAGGACGCCCTATAATTGCAGGGATTAACTCATTGAATGAACCGTTATCTGACTTAGTGGATACTTTTCTCCAACCTCTGGTCAAAAATTTAATAAGTTATATACAAGAAAGTACTTCCCTTCTAAACAAATTACAGAAAATCAAGTGGAAAGAGAACTATAAGTTTCTGGTAGTGGATGTATCATCCTTGTATACATGCATTGACCACAATTTAGGATTAACGGCCATTGAGTATTTTCTAAATCAATATACTGAATATGAACCAGCCACAAAAGCATTCATACTTAATGCAATTGAAAATCTTTTGTCTCATAATTTTTTCATGTTCGGAACAGATTTCTTTCTCCAGAGACGTGGAACAGCTATGGGGGCAAAATTTGCCCCATCCTATGCCAACCTTTTTATGGGTTGGTGGGAGCTGTTCCACGTCTTTGGAGAGAGAAATCCTTACAGAGAGAAAGTTATACATTTCTTTAGATACATAGATGATTTACTTTTCATCTATGAAGGTGACACAGAACAAATTGAGGAATTTTGTATATACCTAAACAACAATAGATGTGGATTGAAATTTATAGGAGAACATAGTTCAGAATCAATAAATTTTTTGGATTTGACGTTAAAAGCTGATGTAGAACATGAGAAAATAGTATCTACACTATACAGAAAGCCAACAGCAGGAAATACCACACTTTTGTATAAATCATGTCATCCAAGACACGTCCTAAGAGGTATACCGAAGGGTGAATTCATTAGGGCCAAAAGAAATTTCTCTAGTGAGGATGACTACATTAAACAATGTGCAATCATTGAAGAAAGATTAAAACAGAGAGGATATAGTGAGGAAACCCTAAACAAAGCAAAAGAAAGCGTACAACATAGAACAAGGGAGGATCTACTCACATACAAAAAGAAGGATATCAAAGTAAGGGACAAAGTGAAACCTAGGTTTATTACAACCTATAGCACAGATTTCAAAAATATCAGTAAAATCATTAAAGACACTATCCCCATACTACACTCAGATCCTATACTGAAAACAATAACTTGTGAGGGAGTTGATGTAATATCTAAAAGAGGAAAAACGCTCTCTAATTATCTTTCTCCATCTAATTTACCAACTAAACAAAACACATGTTGGCTGAAAGAAAGGAAAGGATTTTTCAGGTGTAGAAGAAACATATGCAAAACCTGTAACCACGTAACAGAGGGTAATATCTTTACCTCATATGCAACACAGCAAGAATACAAAATTAAATACTACATAAATTGTTCTACTACACATGTAGTATATTTATTAATGTGATCTGTGTAACATCCAATACGTAGGTAAAACCAAAAGAAGTATTAAAGATAAAATCCGATTATGTGTGAACTTTAAAAGTATTAGTAACATAGAATTAAATCCCCTTACATAAAGAATTTAACAACAAAATGTTCAAGGAATCTAATCTATAATGAAAGGTATTATTATAGCATCAAACTACAAGTGAATATAAAATTAGGATAGTTATATACTGTTTAATCATTGCATATGATAGTATTTCAAATACTTAAATTAAATGTATAAAAATGAATAAGATTTTTTGCATGCTTTTCAACAAAGGATAGGTAATGATTAATGAAAATTGACACAATGTCTTTCAAATTAGCAAGTGTCTCTTTAAGAAAAGTGCTATAAAGCAATGAGCAGTCAGGATTGCTTTCAAGCAGTGATCAAGTGCGCAACTGCACGAAACATGTCTGCGTGTGGTCTGGATTGCTGACATTGTGTCACAAGATTTTAAGTGCTTTATTTCAGCTGTGTTTTAGCTGTTATGTTTTTATTTTTTGGCTACAATAAAGAAAGTTTTATCTTACTGAGGAGATTTTTTGCGCTTTGTGTGGTGTCTAAACTTGTGGAATACAAATTGCTCTTCTTTGGATGCTGATTACAGACCGGCTGTGACGCCACAGCTGCAGGTCTCCGCCTCACTACTCTCATTTTGCTCCCCACCGTGACTTAGATCAACATACAAGCTACAGGTACTACTGATTTACATTTGTTTATATAGGTACTGTGAGCGCTTTTACTTTGATAGTGTTCTATTATATATATATATACAGGGAGTGCAGAATTATTAGGCAAATGAGTATTTTGACCACATCATCCTCTTTATGCATGTTGTCTTACTCCAAGCTGTATAGGCTCGAAAGCCTACTACCAATTAATCATATAAGGTGATGTGCATTTCTGTAATGAGAAGGGGTGTGGTCTAATGACATCAACACCCTATATCAGGTGTGCATAATTATTAGGCAACTTCCTTTCCTTTGGCAAAATGGGTCAAAAGAAGGACTTGGCAGGCTCAGAAAAGTCAAAAATAGTGAGATATCTTGCAGAGGGATGCAGCACTCTTAAAATTGCAAAGCTTCTGAAGCGTGATCATCGAACAATCAAGCGTTTCATTCAAAATAGTCAACAGGGTCGCAAGAAGCGTGTGGAAAAACCAAGGCGCAAAATAACTGCCCATGAACTGAGAAAAGTCAAGCGTGCAGCTGCCAAGATGCCACTTGCCACCAGTTTGGCCATATTTCAGAGCTGCAACATCACTGGAGTGCCCAAAAGCACAAGGTGTGCAATACTCAGAGACATGGCCAAGGTAAGAAAGACTGAAAGACGACCACCTCTGAACAAGACACACAAGCTGAAACGTCAAGACTGGGCCAAGAAATATCTCAAGACTGATTTTTCTAAGGTTTTATGGACTGATGAAATGAGAGTGAGTCTTGATGGGCCAGATGGATGGGCCCGTGGCTGGATTGGTAAAGGGCAGAGAGCTCCAGTCCGACTCAGATGCCAGCAAGGTGGAGGTGGAGTACTGGTTTGGGCTGGTATCATCAAAGATGAGCTTGTGGGGCCTTTTCGGGTTGAGGATGGAGTCAAGCTCAACTCCCAGTCCTACTGCCAGTTTCTGGAAGACACCTTCTTCAAGCAGTGGTACAGGAAGAAGTCTGCATCCTTCAAGAAAAACATGATTTTCATGCAGGACAATGCTCCATCACACGCGTCCAAGTACTCCACAGCGTGGCTGGCAAGAAAGGGTATAAAAGAAGAAAATCTAATGACATGGCCTCCTTGTTCACCTGATCTGAACCCCATTGAGAACCTGTGGTCCATCATCAAATGTGAGATTTACAAGGAGGGAAAACAGTACACCTCTCTGAACAGTGTCTGGGAGGCTGTGGTTGCTGCTGCACGCAATGTTGATGGTGAACAGATCAAAACACTGACAGAATCCATGGATGGCAGGCTTTTGAGTGTCCTTGCAAAGAAAGGTGGCTATATTGGTCACTGATTTGTTTTTGTTTTGTTTTTGAATGTCAGAAATGTATATTTGTGAATGTTGAGATGTTATATTGGTTTCACTAGTAAAAATAAATAATTGAAATGGGTATATATTTGTTTTTTGTTAAGTTGCCTAATAATTATGCACAGTAATAGTCACCTGCACACACAGATATCCCCCTAAAATAGCTATAACTAAAAACAAACTAAAAACTACTTCCAAAACTATTCAGCTTTGATATTAATGAGTTTTTTGGGTTCATTGAGAACATGGTTGTTGTTCAATAATAAAATTAATCCTCAAAAATACAACTTGCCTAATAATTCTGCACTCCCTGTATATATATATATATATATATATATATATATAAATTTATTAATAACTGTATTCTCTTTTTTTCTAGAGTGTTATGTGTAGGCTGACCATATTGCCTCTTTAAGAAGGAACACATATGAAACATGCATATGTCAGGGTTCTTATACAAAACATATATTTAAACAGCCCTGAAAACAGCCCTGACATATGTATTTTTCATATGTGTCCCTTTTGAAAGCGGCAATATGGTCACCCTAGTTATGTGGCACTATTGTTTGTTCATACTGTAACTATGTGTTTAAATCTTGCAAGCAGGTAAAACACATAGTGAAAGTCAACTGCAGAGCAGCAATGCACTTCTGGAACCTAGATAATCATAGCTGGTGAGCCAATGGCAAGAGGCCATGTGTAGCCACCAATCACAACTTAGCTCCAAGTACTACACTGATGCTTCTGAGCCTATTTATGTATTTTTAACAAAGGCTATAAAGAGACCAATGTACGTTATAATAGAAGAAAACTGAAAATAATCTCTTACAATTGGATGCGCTTTATTAACAATTAAAGTTTTATTTTGACCATGTCCCTTTAAAGTAACTATAGGTAACAACTAAAACTTTAATTCACCATGAAATGTTTAAATGTTTAACAAGTAGGTTTTGAGTATAGGGCAGCAGTGCAATTAGCGCTTTCACTAGAGAGCTAATTGCTCTAGAAGTAAACTTTTTGCGTGCTTCATGTTGCATTGGTATTACGAGTTGAAAGTAAAAAGCTATCTTTCTCGCGCTAATCCAACATGTGCAAAATGCCGAACTTACAATATCGCGCGCACTAACCTATTCTCCAATAGAAGTCAATGGAGAAAAAAAGGGGAAAAAACCCTTCTCGCACGCAAACCCAACATGAAAATATTATTTCACAGTCCAATGTTCTGTACATAAAAAAGATGTTCTTTTTATTCATAAAACTATGTGCAGAACATAGGAATGTAAAATATTTACAGTAAATTCAGTAATAACACTTTATATTAAATATAAATATTGCCTCTACTTAACTGCAAAGGACTCCAATGCACTTATATAGATCTAAATTTGTGCATATGTATGTATGTGTTAATATGTGTATATATGTCTGTAAATACATACGTACAAATATAATTACATGACTATTTATGTACACATATATAGACATATATATATATTTAAGGTGAGGTATGGCTGTATCTAGTCACTTAGCTTGGGAGCCCAGACGCCGCCGCCCGCACAGCATGAAGCAGGCTGCTCATCCAGGGATCCAACACTCGGCATGGAGGAGGTCGGGTCAGACAGTCCGCTGTGAACAAATATATCAGAGGAAGAGGGACTCCCACAGAGCATAAGCATAAACTCAGTATTCTTGAGTAGCAGCACGTAGCAATTGATACAGGCTAGTAACACTATGCACAAAGCATGGGCGCGATCCGATATACGGCATCGTTTTCGGCGCATGCGAGGGAACCCACGCCGCCTGTAATGTCACCTTGCAACTCGAGCTATCCAATATACTGCGCCGTCAGATGCTAAACTGGCGTAAGTATGAAAAACTGGCGATCAACTAAAATGTGTGCAAATACACATTTTAGTCGTCGCAAGTACTTACGCCAGTATTTTGTACACGTAAAGTATCAATAAAGAGTAGTTTTATGCAAATTAGGCTACGAATCGTAAAAAAATACCGACAGTTCTAAAATATGCGCCACATAATTACGCGATTCAAAATTCAGACATAAACCCATGCGCAGCCACCATTTTCTTTAGTGTGTTTGGTTGGTTCTTGGAGCTACAGCACACTACAGTGAGTTCAGTTATTTAGTAAGAGCAGTGAGAGAGGCGCAGATCAAAAAAGTTAGTTAGGTCGGATTTTTGTTTGAGTGAGCCTGTACATTTACACTTTTTTTTACATATTGAACACATTTTGCATACACACATATACAAAATACACTTTTTTTTTATAACACCTCACACATTTTATTTATATTTTACAGTGTGATAGGCTGAGTGTTTGGTTGTGATTGTGTGTGATTGAAGTGGGAGTGAGTGTGAGTGTGTGTAGTGTGAGGATGGCAGGGAGAGGTGAGGGGGGGAGGAGGGGAGCGGAGTTGCAGGGAGAGGATTATTGTAGTGGACAGGAGGAGCAGCAGGGTCCCCGTCAGGGAGTAAGTGGAGTGGGGAGAGCCAGAAGGGATGATGGGAGTGGACTTGCCCCAAGACCAGGCACACTCAGAAGAGGGACAAAGGGTGCACATGGGGACAGAAGGGGGGAGGAGGGAGAGGATAGGGAGGAACCCACACCACGGACATCCCAGGGAGGAATCCCAGCGGCCACAGACGATGAGCGCATGAGATGCCCGAACTTCTCGTTCGATGAGAATGTTGCGTTAGTCCAGGCGTAAGGATGCATGGCTTTTGGTCGAGGAAGCAGTAAACAGCGTGGCCCCGAAGAGGAGGACTGTCGAGGGCCTAAAAAAAAGGTGGAACGATTGTAAGAGGTGGGTGAAGGAGAAGATGGGCCAAGAAGCCATGCACCAGAGGGGAACAGGCGGTGGTCCACCCCAGGAAGCTGAATACAATGAATGGCAGGAGATGATACGCAGGTCCCTGAGTATCACAGCAGTTCATGGACTTCCAGGGGCTCGTGACTCAGGGGCTGCAACATCAGCACAACATGCTGGTGAGTAACATCCCACACACCAGTATTATATGTATTTGAGATATAACATCCTTTAATGTCACACATTCATGTACACAATGAGGAGCATGGTATTTGGCCTACTAACAAAAACATCTACAATTATATTTCACATTAAAGGGACATTAAACCAAATCTTTTTATTTCATTATTCAGATAGAGAATACAGTTTTAAACAACATCCCAATTTACTGCTATTATCTAATTTGCTTCATTATTCTGATATTCTTTGTTTATGAAATATCAATGCACATGGGTGAGCCAATCACATGAGGCATTGATGTGCAGCCACCAATCAGCAGCTTATGAGCCTGTCTAGATATGCTTTTCAGCAAAGAATATCAAGAGAATGAAGCAAATTAGGTAATGGAAGTAAATTAGAAAGTTGTTCAAAATTGCATGCTCTAGCTGAATCATGAAAGAATAAAAATGGGTTTAATGTCCATTTAATGCTACTTAACACATTGAAATTCATGATATGAGGTGGAATAGTGAAATACTAACATGTCTCAGAGTAACACAGGCCACAAGCCACATGTAGAGTTTTCAGTAAATGGACACTATAGCCATCACAATACTTTTAGCTCAAAAAAGCACGTTATGTGCCTACATCAGGCTAAAGGAAATTGTGTGACCATAGTGTCACTTAAAGAACACATTTTCTCCATCACTGACATGTACACATAACTATTGTATGAAACACATACATGTATACTTTGCATATTAAAATCCCTCATATCACAAATCACAATGTGCACATGCATGTTATAGAGTTTGACATGAGTATAGGCCCTAGCATGTATCAATGTACATTGTATGCCCACATGGACATATATATGATTGTACTAATCCCTCTCATCATTTGACTCCTCCACAGAACCTCCTGTCATCAGGGTGCAAACAGGCATCCACCTCCACCACCAGTCCAAAGAATGCATCCACCTCCACCACCAGTCCGAGGAATGCATCCACCTCCACCACCAGTCCAAAGAATGCAGCAACAAGGACAGTATGTTCCCAGGCATGAGCTGGGTTGGATTGCTTCTGTTGAGGACCCAGACGTGATGCCACCAACATTGTCAGATGAGCCCTGGTAAGATACCTGGCCGGAGGATTATTCTTTTGACTTTGAGGGGGAGCCAAGTCAGCCCCAAAGGGTACATGTCTTTACCAGCCTCCCTCAATATCAGGCCAGTCAGGGCTTTTACGCACAGGACATGCAAACTGGACAGGCTGAGTTGGCGCACACTAGCCGTCAATGGGACTACCAGTCCACCCGGAGAGCTCCACCATCCTCTTCCCTTGGAAGAGCTCCACCATCTGAAGAGGAGCATATAGCTGTAGTTGTCCCTGATGCAGCACCAGCTGTAGTTGTCCCTGATGCAGCACCAGCTGTAGTTGTCCCTGATGCAGCACCAGCTGTAGTTGTCCCTGATGCAGCACCAGCTGTAGTTGTCCCTGATGCAGCACCAGCTGTAGTTGTCCCTGATGCAGCACCAGTTAGAGCTGAACCTGCGCCTAGAATCCCTGCTGGTCAACAGCCTGTAGATCCTCTGTATTCTCCCATGGGCGACGAATACATTTCCCTCCAGAGGAGGCTCATAGCAAGCTGCAAGAGAAGACAAAGAGACCAACACAGGTTTCACAGGAGCCATCAGAGTTTACTCCAGCGTACCATTGAGCTGCAATGGGACATGGCAGCATCCTTAAATGGAATAGTCCAAAACCCAGTCTCAGATGATGAGAGTTATTTCTGATATGCAGATGCAGATTGACAACAGATGGCGGTACCAAAACCAACTGTTGGGTGTGTTGGTTGAGCACTTCACACACCAGCAGGACACTGCCTCCAGCCTCTCATCTGTGGCCAGCACTCCAGCAGAATCATCTGAATCCACACAACCCAGGAGAACCAGGAGATCCACTCCAGGCACCTCAGCCCCCTCATCCAAGAAGCCTAAAAAAAAAATATTGTTATATTTCAGCATAAAGCTTGTCCTCTGTTATTTACCATATAGTTGTCATCCACATCCATGTGAGGGGTGTTTTAGTACACTAATATTGTTGAAACATATAATAAGGCCTGTGTGGAAATCATGTTTATGACATATTCATGTTCTATAAACCACATCACATAGTTATTCTGAGAACTAGAAGAGTGTAACTGCACTACACAAATATTTGGGGGATGCCAGTAAAATGCCTACTGTCGGTAGACTTTATTTGTTGGCTGGAGTGCTTATGCATAAGACAATGGTTTTGAACACTATTAGTTAAAAAAAGGAATTTTAACTCGCTGCAGGATGCATTTTGATAGCACTTCCTTCTCTCCGGGGAGAAGGAAATACTATAAAAATGCATCCTGCAGCGAGTTAAAATTCCTTTTTTTAACTAATAGTGTTCCACATCACATAGTTGTGTATGAAGGGTACATATAGTTATATTCAATTATAAGATGTAAATCAAGGTTTCTCACATCCAATAGAAATTGACACATGATGTAACTGTCAGTGTGTATATATTAACAGTATAGAATGGTATGTATTTGCTTTCAGCAGAATGACATCTTATCTGACATGAGAACACACTATTAGGTTTATATTTAACAATGTGCGAGCGGACATGATACAAAGTGTGTTGAACACTGTTTTCTTCAGCTTTTATTTAGGTATTGATGGCAGTGCGCAATGCAGTTCATGGTGTATGACTCACCACATAGGTGAATCTATTGCTGGACAGTCGGCTCAACAAAGAACTGCTTATCCTATACACAAGGTGGCTTCGCAATGATCCGGTTCATCTAACCATGTAGTATTTCTGTGCTAAAGTTGGCGGTTTTTATTTTTAAACTAATAGGATATATATGTGTTCTGCACAGAATGCCCATGGGATAAAAGTTCACTGGCTAGTAAGGAAGAATGCAATAAGTATTGGTGAACTTTAATACAACTCACTTAAAAAGTAATGCATCTAATGCACAACATTTTAATATTCAAGAAAGGAATTAAAAAGAAATCTATTTAGATTTTTCCACCCTTGGCACTAACATAGCACAGTGTCCCAGAATTGTTTGAGTTAAAAGTCAAAGGAGAGGATTCCTCGTAATGATGTGCACCGTGATCACTCACTCCACATTTTGCTATTATAGGGCCACTAAAGTCAAAATTAAAGTTTAATGGTTCAGATAGAGCATGCAATTTAATAAAAAACCTTTCCAATATACTTCCATTATAAAAACATGCACATTATTTTTATATGTACACTTAATGAGGCTCCAGCTGATACTGAGCAAGTGCAAACTGCTCAGAATATACGTATATGCATTTTTGTGATTGGATAATGCCTGTCACATGATACAGGGGGAGGGAAAAAAATGATTAAATTTGAAAATTACCAGAAAATATTCTACTGCTTATTTCAAAGGGCTATTGCATTATTTTGTTTTATTGTGTATTTGTCAGTTATTCGGTTCTACTGTATCTAGTGGTCTTACAAATTGATCCTTCTTCCACTTTTGGATTTTCTAAAATCTGATGCTTTGTCTACACAAACTAATTTTGTTTTGCAATAATGAAAAACAACAACAAAAACACTACAGCAAACAATCTGAAAGGAGTTGGATACCACTGGGAGAAAGAGATTAAATCATTTTATAGATATTTCACATTTTCCTTGCAAATGTTTCTGTTCATGTGGTTTCTACCTCTGAGTGGCCATAAAATATGTATTATTAAATCATAGGCACACTTTAGGAAATCATGCATTGGGCATGTTTTACTATATTGTGGGCATGATTTAAAAAAATAAAAATAAAGGCAACTCTATGGGGCATATATTTTCATTCAGGACATACTTGAAAATGAGAGAAATCTCAATGTCTCCTTCCTGGTAAAATATTTTATAAATAAATAAATAATAAATAATTTCTTGTTCTTTTCCATAAAAATAATGGTATAAAATGACATTCTAATGCAAAATAATATTCCCTAACTCAGAGCATTAAAATGTGTTTAACGTTCACAAATGGTTAAACACAGGTACAGTCCCAGTTGGAAGCTACAAGCCTTTCAGCTCCTGAGCAGGGCACAAACAGCCAATCCAATTCCTGGAGGTTAAACACATATCCAGACTCACTAATGCAAAAATGACATGATCTAACAAATTAGAAAATGTCATTTTTTGCATTAAAATATCCCTTTAAAATACGACCAACAAGAAGCTCTGACAAATCCAATATATATTTATTTTTTAAAGAAAATTAAATATTCATTACCCTTCTGCTACATGTTTTTAAAGTGTTTGTTTTGTTTTACAACTGTGCTGAAACTGGGGCATCATATTTCCAGTAAGAAAATATAACAATATATCAAATACCGATTAAATCAGAAATTGGGAAAAAAATGAAACTGAGACACTATAACGTGTTCTTTCTATATCCTATTATATTACCAGTCAGCTCTTCTAATGGTAATGAGATCCAATTACAAATGCATAGGGCCGTCTTCTTGTAATCTGTCAAAATGTTACTGAAAGCTCTGAAAAAAAACATGCCAGCCCTCTATTGGTCATTAGATAATAAGGATTGATAAAATGTAATGGTCAAAATGTTAAAAATGCTACTATCGATTAGAACGCACCTTAATGATGAAGCCACGGGCCTAGGGACGAAAGCTATGGATCATTTTGACAATTCAGCCTAAGATTGTGAATGAGACAGTGTGGGGACAATTAATCCCTCAGAGTCAAAAATGGCAAATAAAGTAGTTTCAGCTCATTACGTCCTGACCTTGCTAAATGGCCTTGAAAAACGCAGGTGACCTTTCAGTATTTGAAAAGTTTATAATGTCTGATTGAGAAATAACTGGTGCTTTTTTTGTGTGTGTGCAGTATTTCTCTCTAGCAGTGTTATTCGAAATGAGCGTTCACTGCCGGATAATGGCATGGATTAAGAATGCATTACTGAGTCAATGAATAAACATTGAGTAAACACAAAAAATGAATAGAAAGTTTTAAGGCTAAAAAAGACACACATTTCAGAAAATTATGTATTCATGTTACGTGAGAAAGAGATATTCTAAAGTCAGGAGCTGAGCAGCTAAAAATATGACATTTTCAATTAATTAATCTTATTTCTCAAGCTTTTTGTAGGCAAAATAAGTTGCCTGTGCAAATATAATTTGCATTAGGCAGCCTAATAATCTTACAATGGGGATGCAAAAAAACCCTCTTCTTTTTCATGGGAAATAATAGAAAAAAATGCTTGTTGAATCCTTACAAGAAACACCAGCTGTATATAAGCTAACTGAGATAAATTGTAAAGTAATACATCTGAATTAACTTATTTATTAAAACAATGATTTATATATATATATATATATATATATATATATATATACATACATATATATATATATATATATATATATATATATACATATATATATATATATACAGGGAGTGCAGAATTATTAGGCAAGTTGTATTTTTGAGGATTAATTTTATTATTGAACAACAACCATGTTCTCAATGAACCCAAAAAACTCATTAATATCAAAGCTGAATAGTTTTGGAAGTAGTTTTTAGTTTGTTTTTAGTTATAGCTATTTTAGGGGGATATCTGTGTGTGCAGGTGACTATTACTGTGCATAATTATTAGGCAACTTAACAAAAAACAAATATATACCCATTTCAATTATTTATTTTTACCAGTGAAACCAATATAACATCTCAACATTCACAAATATACATTTCTGACATTCAAAAACAAAACAAAAACAAATCAGTGACCAATATAGCCACCTTTCTTTGCAAGGACACTCAAAATCCTGCCATCCATGGATACTGTCAGTGTTTTGATCTGTTCACCATCAACATTGCGTGCAGCAGCAACCACAGCCTCCCAGACACTGTTCAGAGAGGTGTACTGTTTTCCCTCCTTGTAAATCTCACATTTGATGATGGACCACAGGTTCTCAATGGGGTTCAGATCAGGTGAACAAGGAGGCCATGTCATTAGATTTTCTTCTTTTATACCCTTTCTTGCCAGCCACGCTGTGGAGTCCTTGGACGCATGTGATGGAGCATTGTCCTGCATGAAAATCATGTTTTTCTTGAAGGATGCAGACTTCTTCCTGTACCACTGCTTGAAGAAGGTGTCTTCCAGAAACTGGCAGTAGGACTGGGAGTTGAGCTTGACTCCATCCTCAACCCGAAAAGGCCCCACAAGCTCATCTTTGATGATACCAGCCCAAACCAGTACTCCACCTCCACCTTGCTGGCGTCTGAGTCGGACTGGAGCTCTCTGCCCTTTACCAATCCAGCCACGGGCCCATCCATCTGGCCCATCAAGACTCACTCTCATTTCATCAGTCCATAAAACCTTAGAAAAATCAGTCTTATGATATTTCTTGGCCCAGTCTTGACGTTTCAGCTTGTGTGTCTTGTTTAGTGGTGGTCGTCTTTCAGCCTTTCTTACCTTGGCCATGTCTCTGAGTATTGCACACCTTGTGCTTTTGGGCACTCCAGTGATGTTGCAGCTCTGAAATATGGCCAAACTGGTGGCAAGTGGCATCTTGGCAGCTGCACGCTTGACTTTTCTCAGTTCATGGGCAGTTATTTTGCGCCTTGGTTTTTCCACACGCTTCTTGCGACCCTGTTGACTATTTTGAATGAAACACTTGATTGTTCGATGATCACGCTTCAGAAGCTTTGCAATTTTAAGAGTGCTGCATCCCTCTGCAAGATATCTCACTATTTTTTACTTTTCTGAGCCTGTCAAGTCCTTCTTTTGACCCATTTTGCCAAAGGAAAGGAAGTTGCCTAATAATTATGCACACCTGATATAGGGTGTTGATGTCATTAGACCATACCCCTTCTCATTACAGAGATGCACATCACCTAATATGCTTAATTGGTAGTAGGCTTTTGAGCCTATACAGCTTGGAGTAAGACAACATGCATAAAGAGGATGATGTGGTCAAAATACTAATTTGCCTAATAATTCTGCACTCCCTGTATATATATATATATATATATATATATATATATATATATATATATATATATATACTGCTTGGAGAGGGGATGGAACCAAGTATAAACATCAATATCAGATTTTAGAATTCTGTATTTGGGGATTTGTACGTGTGTGACTGTATATATATATATATATATATATATATATATATATATATATATACACTGCTCAAAAAAATAAAGGGAACACTTAAACAACACAATGTATCTCCAAGTCAATCACACTTCTGTGAAATCAAACTGTCCACTTAGGAAGCAACACTGAGTGACAATCAATTTCACATGCTGTTGTGCAAATGGGATAGACAACAGGTGGAAATTATAGGCAATTAGCAAGACACCCCCAATAAAGGAGTGGTTCTGCAGGTGGTGACCACAGACCACTTCTCAGTTCCTATGCTTTCTGGCTGATGTTATGGTCACTTTTGAATGCTGGTGGTGCTTGCACTCTAGTGGTAGCATGAGACGGAGTCTACAACCCACACAAGTGGCTCAGGTAGTGCAGCTCATCCAGGATGGCACATCAATGTGAGCTGTTGCAAGAAGGTTTGCTGTGTCTGTCAGCGTAGTGTCCAGAGCATGGAGGCGCTACCAGGAGACAGGCCAGTACATCAGGAGACGTGGAGGAGGCCGTAGGAGGGCAACAACCCAGCAGCAGGACCGCTACCTCCGCCTTTGTGCAAGGAGGAACAGGAGGAGCACTGCCAGAGCCCTGCAAAATGACCTCCAGCAGGCCACAAATGTGCATGTGTCTGCTAAAACGGTCAGAAACAGACTCCATGAGGGTGGTATGAGGACCCAACGTCAACAGGTGGGGGTTGTGCTTACAGCCCAACACCGTGCAAGACGTTTGGCATTTGCCAGAGAACACCAAGATTGGCAAATTCGCCACTGGCGCCCTGTGCTCTTCACAGATGAAAGCAGGTGCACACTGAGCACATTTGACAGACGTGACAGTCTGGAGATGCCGTGGAGAACGTTCTGCTGCCTGCAACATCCTCCAGCATGGCCAGTTTGGCAGTGGGTGAGTAATGGTGTGGGGTGGCATTTCTTTGAGGAGCCGAACAGCCCTCCATGTGCTCGCCAGAGGTAGCCTGACTGCCATTAGGTATCAAGATGAGATCCTCAGACCCCTTGTGAGACCATATGCTGGTGCGGTTGGCCCTGGGTTCCTCCTAATGCAAGACAATGCTAGACCTCATGTGGCTGGAGTGTGTCAGCAGTTCCTGCAAGATGAAGGCATTGATGCTATGGACTGGCCCTCCCGTTCCCCAGACCTGAATCCAATTGAGCACATCTGGGACATCATGTCTCGCTCCATCCACCAACTTCACTTTGCACCACAGACTGTCCAGGAGTTGGTGGATGCTTTAGTCCAGGTCTGGGAGGAGATCCCTCAGGAGACCATCCGCCACCTCATCAGGAGCATGCACAGGCGTTGTAGGGAGGTCATACAGGCACGTGGAGGCCACACACACTACTGAGCCTCATTTTGACTTGTTTTAAGGACATTACATCAAAGTTGGATCTGCCTGTAGTGTGTTTTTCCACTTTAATTTTGAGTGTGACTCCAATCCAAACCTCCATGGGTTGAAAATTTTGATTTCCATTTTTTAATTTTTGTGTGATTTTGTTGTCAGCACATTCAACTATGTAAAGAACAAAGTATTTAATTAGAATATTTTATTCATTCAGATCTAGGATGTGTTATTTTAGTGTTCCCTTTATTTTTTTGAGCAGTGTATATAGAGTCAAAAGAAGGTACACTCACAGGGTCTTGAATAAATGGGTTTTTATTTCCACCAAGAGTAACGTTTCAGGGTTGCCCCGTCTTCAGACTACAATGGTAAGATTTTGTGGTCTGAATACGGGGGCAACCCCAAAATGTTACTCTTAGTGTAAATAAAAACCCATTTATTTAATACCCTGTGAGTGTACCTTCTTTTGACTCTATACATACTATATAAATTGCCA
The DNA here is from genome assembly GCF_027579735.1 of Bombina bombina. NCBI lineage: Eukaryota > Metazoa > Chordata > Amphibia > Anura > Bombinatoridae > Bombina > Bombina bombina. The sequence goes on from NC_069505.1 coordinate 216,050,224, forward strand.
GGATTGCACCCAAGGCAAAGGATATTATTAGTGGCCTGAGTGCTTGGCCCCTATTCAGCTTCATATATATATATATATGAAAAGAATATATGAAAATAATGCAAACCCTCAGTGGATGGCAATGAAATATATACCTCCCACTGGTGGTTTAAAGTATGCCCTTATCTGGCACTAAAACTATATACAGTCCTATCAAGAAAATTAGTTAGAAAACACCATCTGAAATTGCATTTAAACACATCATTTAATCATTATGCATATTCGTTATTGCAATATAACAAAGATATACTGTTTGCAAAAGCACACCCTAAATATTAATTTTCAAAATAAGCCACATCAGCGTTATCAACATTAATTAATTTATGGCCCAGTATTTTGTACAGATCCCATCCACAGGTGTCAGGGTAATTGCTTGTTTGCAGCGTGAGGCCCCGTTAGTAAGCAAGGTTAAAGTCAAGCAGTCCCCCCCATGTAAATACACAGTCTATAGGTAACATAGGTGTAGGCTGGGTAACTAGTCAGCCCTTCACATTCCCTTCAGGTGTTCTCACTTGACGAACGATCTGTCCGTGAGTAATAACTCTTGGTTTTGTGTAAAATTTCTTCTTTGTCTCATACCCCCTAGAAAGGTCAAAAACAAAAAATGTACCCTAGGTTTTCTTCAAATTGCTGGAAAATGCCTAAACCAGCTATTTGATTTACAGCATTTGCAGGTTACAGAAATATATTTTGTCCTTTCTATAGAGTGCAGGACAAGCATATTCCTAAAATCCCCAAAGTATTCCTAATCAAATTATTATTATTATTATCAGGTATTTGTAGAGCGCTAAAAGGTTCCGCAGCGCTATAAACAGATGATGCCCCAGAGAAGGCTACACTAAAGGTACAGCTAGACAGATAGGAAGAGAATCAAGAGAGAGCCATGTCGCAGATGCCGAAGGATTGGAGGGTACGGAGCAAAAGAGGGTGGTCGACAGTATCAAAGGCTGCAGATAGATCAAGGAGGATAAATAGAGAGAAGTGGCCTTTGGATTTTGCTGTAAGTAGGTTGTTGATAACCTTAACAATTGCTGTCTCTGTTGATTGAAGGGGCGAAATCCAGATTGCAGTGGATCAAGGAGGGAGTTTAATGAAAGGAAATGCGATAGACGTTCATACACTAGTTTTTCAAGAAGCTTTGAGGCAAGAGGGAGTAGAGAAATAGGGCGGTAGTTGGATGGGGAGGTTGGATCGAGAGAAGTTTTTTGAGGATATGTGTGACTAATGCATGTTTAAGAGATGTGGGAACTATACCAGTGCTGAGAGAGAGGTTGAAGGTCTATGTGAGTATAAGGGTAAGGGTAGAAGAGAGTAGTTGTGAGGGGATGGGGTAGAGAGGACAGGTAGTGAGGTGAGAGGATAGTTTAAGGGCAGAAATTTCTTCCTCTGTAACAGGGGCAAAAGAGCTAAATTTATGTCTATGTGGGTTTTGGGTGATTGTGAGCTTTTGAGGGGGTGGGAGACCGGTAGTATGTTGAGAGCTGATTTCATTTCTGATAGAGTTAATTTTGTTTTTGAAGTAGTTGGCAAAATCTTGAGCTGAGAGAAAAGTTGTGGTGGGAGGTGGGGGTGGGTGCAGAAGAGTATTGAATGTGGAGAACAGACATTTTGGGTTTGAAGAAAGAGTAGAGATAAGAGTGAAGAAGTAATGTTGCTTATATAAATTAAGGGCAGAATAGTAGGAGTTCAAGATTAATTTATAGTGAAGTAAGTCAACAGAACTCTGAGATTTCCTCCAGTGTTGCTCAGCAGTACGGGAACATTTACGTAGGTACCGTGTCAGAGGAGTATGCCAGGGCTGAGGATGAGTGTATGTTTTCCGAGCTATGGTAGGTGGGGCCAGATAATCAAGGACAGATGTAAGGGTGGAGTTATAGTGACTTACAAAGAAAGTTTATCTAAAATAAACTAAAAGAGAAGCGCAAATTTAGCTATATATTAGTAAATTATCAGGTGCTAAAATATATATAAGTAACAAAAAAAATGAAAAATAAAATATTGGTATTATACCCAATATTGAACAAATAATAAAATACAATTCACACCTGAAATGCATACATAATAAAACATCAATGAAATAAATAGTATAAATGGATAGAGTTCAATACTTATAAATAATAATCATGGAAGTTCATTGAATAAAGGCTCCAGAATGTGTTGCTGCTCCTCTTGAAAGGGTAAATCCGGTTAACCCAGAGACATCTATTGGAAACAGTAAAACGAGAGAAGCGCAGACATGATTCAAGTGTAGTGTCAAATTTATTAATGGCTGCACACGCTAAATATATACTTACAAATTAGATAAATAAAACAAGCACATCGAGTCATATAAACTCTGTAGTTCCCAAAGTGATTCCCAGCTGATGTTCAGTAAGTGAAGTGTAGATGCACGTACACGCCACAGTTCACAATGCTTGTCGTAGTTGCAGATTGCCAGCACCCAGGAAAACAATGTGGGACAACACTCATACACACCCTCAGCTTAGAACCAATAAAAAAACTCACAGCAGTGTGCGTAACACCGGAGGACTATACGGCAGCCTCATTGGGTCAAAAATAATGCACATACAATAGTCCGTTCTATGCGTTTCATCCCTAGTGATGGGACTTTCTCAAGAACTAAAAAGCAATAAATACTGGATCTCCCTTAAAGGAAAAAATGGCAACTATGCCCCCTGGTGAACCAATCAAATTTAGTTAGTTCTTAATAGGGAGCTTAATGTATCTAAATCGATATGATCTAAAATACTCCATATATAAAATGAAACATTCCCAAAATTAATTGTATATATAATACAAATCCTTCAAAAAGAGATCCAAGCATAAATGCAATTACAATAAAACATGAAGTAAAATACACGGCAATATAAAATATAAAATAGGAATATAAATAGTTATGCTAAGTATTAAAATTAGAGCCCCATAAAACCCTTCAAAATCAATTTCAAATCCATTAGTAGACATTTCATTCTAGAAACGAAAAATGTCATCAACCATAATAATACACATAAAACACATATTATATATATTGAAATAAATTTATATAAATTTTAAATTAATTAGATTGCTTAAATTAATAAAATTGGGTATAATATCATGTGAATAAAAACACTGTATGTTACAAAAATACAATGACAATATAACAATAGTATCCCTATAATGGAAACAATATTATTAAACAAAAATACAATGATATCTATATTTATAAAAAGGCTAGAATATCCAGCTCCACATTGAGCCCCTTAGGGTCCAAGCTATCTAATGTTTTGATTCAAAAGGTTTCTCTCTGTCTCAACTTCAGTAACTTGTTAGTAACCCATTTGTTAGGAGCAACCCATTCTACAATACTAATGGTAAGAGCCTGGGGATTTTTATTGTGATACACCTTAAAATGATAAGAACCACTATGGTTCTCAAAACCTGCTTCAATGTTATTAATGTGTTCCCTAAGTCTATATTTTATCTTACGTTTAGTGCGTCCTATGTAAATTTTGCCACAATTGCAAGACAATTGGTACACAACATAGGTAGTGTGACAAGTACTTTTACACTTAAAGGTTTTACTGCCATCAGAATTATGGAACTGGGTATTATTCTTTGAAATTTGAGGGCACATAACACACTCTTTTTGCTTACAGGGATATAGACCTGGAGAAGCCCCACACCAATTAGTTAGTTGGCCACCAGCCATAGGTTGACACAGTTTAGTTGGCGCTTTAAAGTTTTTTTTGTCTTTGCCCTTTCTAAAGATAACCTTGGGTTTGTTACCTAAAACTTTACCCAAAACTGGATCTAATTTCTAAATATCCCAATGCTTATTCAATATGTTCCTGATTTTGAAATGTTGGTTGTTGTACTGGTTGACAAATTTAGGATTATTATATTTAATGACTATATTCTGAGATTTATTAGTTGACTTAGTCTTAATTTAATCCACTCTATTCATATTTTTAACCTTATCATAGGATTCTTTCAATAAATATGGATTATACCCCTTATCTAAAAATGTATCGGTTAAAAATTCTGATTCCTTTTAAAAAATCCTCTAAACTAGTACAATTCCATTTAATCCTTTGGTACTGACCTAATAGAATGTTGTTCTTTCATTGTCTTAAATGTCCGCTTTTAGCATTGAGAAGACTATTCCTATCTGTCAAATTACAGAAATTCTTTACTGCAACTTTCATGGTGATAGGATCATAGTACAATATAAGATCTAAAAAGGATATAGATACAGACGACAATTCATGTGTGAATTTCAAATGATATGAATTACAATTAATATGATTTATAAAATAATTAATCTCACTCTCAGAACCTTTCCAAATTAATATAACGTCATCTATAAAATGATAATATTGCACAATGTTCTCATTGATGGGATTATCACCCCATATAAAATTGCTTTAAAAATGGGACTTATATAAATTTGCATATGATGGGGCAAAAGACATCCCCATCGCCGTCCCATGTATTTGTTTGTAATAAATCCCCTTAAAGAGAAAATAATTGTGAGTTGGGATAAAGTAGATAGAGTCAACAATAAATTCTATTCGATCCTGAGGTAATTTGCTAGTGTTAAGCATGTCTTTTATCACCGATATCCCCAAATATGTGTAATACTAGTGTATAGAGCAGAGGCGTCGTAGGTTATCCATACATAATTATTTTCCCAAGACAGACCTTCAAACTTATTGATAACATCTATTGTATCTCTGAGATAAGCTCTAGTATCAACCACCATGGGTTGTAAATAATGATCTATATATTTGGATAGGTTATCACACAAAGAGCCTATCCCAGAGACAATGGGCCTGCCTAATATATAGCTAAATTTGCGCTTGTCTTTTAGTTTATTTTAGATAAACTTTCTTTGTAAGTCTTTTTTTCTGTATCTGTGAGTAGAAGCATTTAATTACCTATTATGGCAGAATCTGCGATTGATATTAATTTATTTGGTCACAATAATCTAAGAACCAATAGACAACGATCTATGAATTTATTACATGAACACATGGAGGCAACCACCAACGATGACCCCTTACAGCTTTTTAGGGATTTGGAAAAATTGTTGTTAAAAGACGCCAAGGAGTGGCAAGACTTGGTGATTTTAGATAACTATATTCTACACAATGTCATCCCAAGAGGATTGAGAATATTTAAATCCCCTGCATTTAATCTTGATGAGGTCGAATACAAACTGGAGGGGGAACAAATATTAAATAACTGCTCTAAAGCCCTCATCAAACTATTAATTAAATACAGGGAACATAAGTTGGATTATTTAAAGACTGAAATTGATAGTCTAATTATCAAAATACAACCATATGAAAATATCCAAGAATGGAAGGATCTTAATACTAATATTCAGATCACGGCGGATGTTTTTTTCCAAAGACCTTTAAACTAATAAGATTAAGAAACTGCAAAGGGATCTTGAGGATTTTAAGAATGATCAAGTATTTTCTTATAAAAATAAAAAAATGGTGGTCAATACTAGTGAAACTTCGGTAAAGAAGACCCCTCATCATGTTACTGATGCTAATAATGACAATTATTCCACTACACCTAATTTTTCATCACATAAACCAACCCATATAATTAATACTAACACTATTTCTGAGAATAGGAATCACGTTTACAAAAATAAGAATAAATATAAGAACACCCTTAAAAATAAAATTCAAAATCACATTAGGAATTATAGTGATAATTATAATTATAACACTAACAGTAATCAGAATAGCAATCAGGGATACATAGGAGGATTTACTAAACAACCATATGTGCATAGAGATCCCAGGGACACTCATAGGTCTGATCACTATACATCAGATATCCCTTTAAGGAATAGATTCTCAGAAATCACTAATTTTCCCCAATCACCATTATGGCATCAACAGGGGGCCAGGCCCAAAGGGGGAAACTATAATAATTATAACACACCGAAGAGAGGAATTTCTAACCATCCTAGTATGGGTGAGAATAAGCCTCATTTTTAGGGAGGGGGGTTCTTGACAAATCCCTGACAACTTCAACCGCTACAAGAGAGAAACCCCAAGAGACCATTAGAAGAGGTAGGTTTAGGTGAACCAGAGGAGGAGAGAAATCTAGAAAAAAGAAACAGAGAGGTGGAACTAGAGAAAGGGATGAAAATGATATTTAATCTATCAGATATTTTTTTTCTAAAGATGAACTGAGATTACTAACTAAAGGTTTACATTTTGCACCCACTAGCTCTCCTAATTTCTTTGATTTGTTTATTGATGTACAACACTACATCAGAAACATTACTATCAAGCGTTATTTTTACAAAGATAGCGTAATGTGTAATTTAGACCAGGATTTCTACTCTGAGGCCCAAGATGAAGAATTCATTAATATCTTAGAAAGAATAGAGAATAGTCACACTACTATGGAGTCTTTTAACTTATCACAGTTATCTGTATATGTAAGGAGAAGACTTTCCTGTACAACATTGCCCTTTGAAGCGTAAATCAATATTTTTTCCTTTACAGAGTCAGAGTACATAAAAATATTTAATAATTTAGTTTGTCAAGATTTGGAATCACTTTCCAAAACACCCCAATATCAATCAAAATATTGTAAAGATAATTTATCGAGGGAAGAGAGGTTAGCTTTGACAACACTTAGTAACTCTACAGATATTGTATTTAGAGCAGTGGATAAGGGGGAAGGGGTAGTTGTTCAGAATAGGAGAGACTATCTGGGAGAGGCTCATCACCTCTTACAAGATCAAAATACTTATTCCCCCTTTACTTTTAAACCTATTGAAAAATAGAAAAAATTGCTATACAATTTTTTAACAGAGGCTAAAGCATTAAATATTTTGAACATGGAAGAATTTAAATATCTTTATTAAGTGGCACCCAAAATAGCGAGTTTTTACCATCTCCTGAAGGTGCATAAGGATTCCAAAAATCCACCAGGCAGGCCCATTGTCTCTGGGATAGGCTCTTTGTGTGATAACCTATCCAAATATATAGATCATTATTTACAACCCATGGTGGTTGACACTAGAGCCTATCTCAGAGACACAATAGATGGTATCAATAAGTTTAAAGGTCTGTTTGGATAACCTGCAATGCCTCTGCTCTATACACTAGTATTCCACATACTTTGGGGATATCAGTGATAAAATACATACTTAACCCTAGCAAATTACCTCAGGATCAAATAGAATTTATTGTTGACTCTATCTACTTTATCCTAACTCACAATTATTTTCTCTTTGAGGGGATTAAAATACAGGGGACAGCGATGGGGACGACTTTTGCCCCATCGTACGCAAATTTATATATGCCCCATTTTGAAAGAAATTTTATATGGGGTAATAATCCCTTTAAAGAGAACAGTGTGCAATAATATCATTTTATAGATGACATTCTATTAATTTGGAAAGGTCCTGAGAGTGAGATTAATAATTTTATAACTCATATTAATTGTAATTCATATCCTTTGAAATTTACACCTGAATTGTCTTCTGTATCTATATCCTTTTTTAGATCTTATATTGTACTATGATACTACTACCATGAAAGTTGCAGTAAAGAATTTCCATAAGTCAACGGATAGGAATAGTCTTCTCAATGCTAAAAGCGGACATTTAAGACAGTGGAAGAACAACATTCCATTAGGTCAGTACCAAAGGATTAAACGGAATTGTACTAGTTTAGAGGATTTTAAAAAGTAATCAGAAATTTTAACCGATATATTCTTAGATAAGGGGTATAATCCATATTTATTGAAAGAATCCTATGATAAGGTTCAAAAGATGAATAGAGTGGATTTAATTAAGACTAAGTCAACTAATATATCTCAAAATGTAGTCATGAAATATAATAATCCTAAATTTTTCACCTGGTACAACAGCCAACATTACAAAATCAGGAACATATTAAATAAGCATTGGGATATTTTGAAATTAAATCCAGTTTCTGAGGTTATCTTTAGAAAGGGTAAAGACATAAAGCTTTATAGCGCCAACTAAACTGCGTCAACCTATGGCTGGTGGCCAACTAACTAATTGGTGTGGGGCTTCTCCAGGTCTATATCCCTGTAAGCAAAAAGAGTGTGTTATGTGCCCTCAAATTTCAAAGAATAATACCCAGTTCCATAAATCTGATGGCAGTAAAACTTTTAAGTGTAAAAGTAGATGTACTTGTCACACTACCTATGTTGTGTACCAATTGTCTTGCAATTGTGGCAAAATTTACATAGGACGCACTAAACGTAAGATAAAATATAGACTTAGGGAACACATTAATAACATTGAAGCAGGTTTTGTGAACCATAGTGGTTCTTATCATTTTAAGGTGTATCACAATAAAAATCCCCAGGATCGTACCATTAGTATTGTAGAATGGGTTGCTCCTAACAAATGTGATACTAGTAAGAGGTTACTGAAGTTGAGATAGAGAAAAACCTTTTGGATCAAAACATTAGATAGCTTGGACCCTAAGGGGCTCAATGTGGAGCTGGATATTCTAGCTTTTTTATAAATATAGATATCATTGTATTTTTGTTTAATAATATTGTTTCCATTATAGGGATACTTTTGTTATATTGTCATTGTATTTTAGTAACATACAGTGTTTTTATTCACATGCTATTATACCCAATTTTAATTTAATAAAGCAATATAATTAATTTAAAATTGATTTAATTTTTTTTTCTATATATATAATATGCGTTTTATGTGTATTATTATGGTTGATGACATTTTTTTGCTTCTAGAATGAAATGTCTACTAATGGATTTGAAATTGATTTTGAAGGGTTTTATGGGGCTCTAATTTTAATAATTAGCATAACTATTTATATTCCTATTTTATATTTTATATTGCCGTGTATTTTACTTCATGTTTTATTGTAATTGCATTTATGCTTGGATCTCTATTTGAAGGATTTGTATTACATATACAATCAATTTTGGGAATATTTAATTTTATATATGGAGTATTTTAGATCATATTGATTTATATACATTATGCTCCCTATTAAGAACTAACTAAATCTCATTGGTTCACCAGGGGGCGTAGTTGCCATTTTTTCCTTATTCCAGTATTCATTGCTCTTTAGTTCTTGAGAAAGTCCAATCGCTAGGGACGAAACACGTAGAACGGACTATTGTATGTGCATTATATTTGACCCAGTGAGGCTGCCGTATGGTCCTCCGGTGCTACGCACACTGCTGTGAGGTTTTCCATTGGTTCTAAGCAGAGGGTGTGTATGTGTGTTGTCCCACGTTGTTTTCCCGGGTGCTGGCAATCTGCAACAACGAACAGCATTGTGATTTCTGGCATGTACGTGCATCCACACTGCACTTACTGAACATCAGCTGGGAATCACCTTGGGAACAACAGAGTTTATATGACTCAATGTGTTTGTTTTATGTATCTCTTTTGTGAGTATTTATTTAGCGTGTGCAGCCATTAATAAATTTGACACTATTTATTTATTTAATTATTTATTTATTATCGGTTATTTGTAGAGCGCCAACAGATTCCGCAGCGCTATAAACAAAGGGGGAGTACAACAAAACAATTATAGGGTAGAGGGCCCTGCCAAGAGTTGCACTGTTGTAGTCAGCTCTTAAGAAGGTGATCTACAAACAGCTGGACTTTTAGGCTTACATGCTAAGAGGGTTCAGGGGATTGCAGTGGGGGAGAGGAACTGGTATTATCAAAGGTTAGCGTAGGTTGTATGCGTCCCTGAACAGTAGAGTCTTTAGGGAGCACTTGAAGCTTTTAAAACTAGAAGAGAGTCTTGTGGAGCGAGGCAGAGAGTTCCACAAGATGGGAGCCAGTCTGGAGAAGTCCTGTAAACGGGAGTGTGATGAGGTGACAAGAGAGGAGGAGAGTAGGAGGTCATGAGCAGAGCGAAGGGGACGGGAGGGAGAGTATCTGGAGACAAGGTCTGAGATGTAGGGGGGAGCAGTGCAGTTGAGGGCTTTGTATGTAAGAGTGAGAGTTTTGTGTTTGATCCTAGAGGCAAGAGGAAGCCAGTGAAGGGATTGGCAGAGAGGTGCAGCAGATGAAGAGCGACGTGTAAGGAAGATGAGTCTGGCAGAGGCATTCATTATTGATTGTAAAGGAGCTAGGCGGCAGGTGGGGAGACCAGAGAGGACAGAGTTGCAATAATCAAGGCGGGAGAGAATGAGAGAGTGGATTAAAATCTTAGTTGTGTCTTGTGTAAGGAAGTGTCTAATTTTAGAGATGTTTTTAAGGTGGAAGCGGCAGGCTGTAGCCAAGGACTGAATGTGAGGAGTGAAGGAAAGATCTGAGTCAAATGTGACCCCGAGACATCGGGCATGCAGGGTAGGGGTAATGACGGAGTTGTCGACAGTTATAGAGATATTGGGGGTGGAGATTTTGGAAGAAGGGGGGAAAATGAGGAGCTCAGTTTTGGAGAGATTTAGCTTGAGGTAGTGAGAGGACATCCAGGAAGAGATGTGAGAAAGACAGTTAGTGACACGGGTTAGCAAGGAAGGAGATAGTTCTGGTGCAGAGAAGTAGATTTGGGTGTCATCGGCATACAAATGATATTGGAAGCCGTGGGACTTAATTAGGGAACCTAGTGATGACGTATAGATTGAGAAGAGAAGGGGACCGAGGACATAGCCTTGCGGTACTCCGACAGAAAGTGGTGACGGGGCAGAGGAGGCCCCAGAGAAGGCTACACTGAAGGTACGGTTTGACAGGTAGGAAGAGAGCCATGAAAGGGCTGTGTCACAGATGCAGAAGGATTGGAGGGTTTGGAGCAAAAGAGGGTGGTCGACAGTGTCAAAGGCTGCGGACAGATCAAGGAGGATAAGCAGAGAGAAGTGGCCTTTTGATTTAGCTGTAAGTAGGTCGTTGGTGACCTTAACAATAGCTGTCTCTGTGGAGTGATAGGGACGAAATCCAGATTGAAGCGGGTCAAGAAGGGAGTTTAACGTAAGGAAATGGGATAGGCGTGCATATACTAGTTTTTCGAGAAGCTTTGAAGCAAGAGGGAGGAGGGAAATTGGGCGGTAGTTGGATGGGGAGGTAGGATCAAGGGAAGGTTTTTTGAGGATAGGTGTGACCAGTGCATGTTTCATTGATGAGGGAAATGTACCAGTGCTGAGGGAGAGGTTGAAAATGTGTGTTAGTATAGAGGTAAGGGTAGCAGAGAGAGAGGGGAGCAGCTGTGAGGGGATAGGGTCAAGGGGACAGGTAGTGAGGTGAGAGTGCAGTATAAGTGCTGAAACTTCATCCTCAGTAACAGGGGAGAATGAACTAAGTTTCAGGTTATGAGGGTTGTGGTTGAGTGAGAGTATTTGAGGGGGGGAGAGAGTGGAATTGTGTTGAGAACTGATTTCATGTCTGATGGAATCAATTTTGTTAATGAAGTGACTGGCAAAGTCTTGAGCTGACAGAGAAGTTGTATTAGGAAGTGGAGGAGGGCGGAGGAGAGTATTGAAAGTGGAGAACGGATGTTTTGGGTTTGAAGAAAGATTAGAGATAAGAGTAGAGAAGTAGTGTTGCTTGTGGAGATTAAGGGCAGAGTAGTAGGAGTTCAAGATGAATTTGTAATGAAGAAAATCAGCTCCTTGATTTTCTCCAATGCCGTTCAGCAGTACGGGAACATCTGCGTAGGTACCGTGTCAGAGGAGTATGCCAGGGCTGGGGATGAGTGTGTGATTTCCTAGCAGTGGTAAGAGGGGCGAGATTGTCAAGGACGGATATAAGGGTGGAATTATATTGGCGGATAGATTGTTCAGGGCAGGAAAAGGAGGAGAAGGATGAGAGGAGCGGTTGAAGGGAATTAGCAAGTTGTTGCTGATCTAAAGACCTAAAGACCTAATGCTTCTGTGAAGTTTGGTGTGAGGAGTAGAAGGTGGGAGAGTTGTAGGAAGGGATGAAATGTTGCAGGTAAGGAGATGGTGGTCAGAAAGAGGAAAAGGGGAGTTTGAGAAGTTTGAGAGAGTGCATCGATAGCTAAAGATCAGGTCAAGGGAGTGACCGTCTTTGTGAGTGGGAGAATCAGTCCATTGTGACAGACCGAAAGAGGAAGTGAGTTGCAGAAGTTGTTTAGCAGATGAGGCAGTGGGATTGTTGAGGGGGATGTTGAAGTCGCCAAGAATGAGGGCAGGGGTGTCTGAGGAAAGGAAATAAGGAAGCCAGGCAGCAAAGTGATCTAAAAATTGAGTTGGGGAGCCAGGGGGCGGTATATGACTGCAAAACGTATAGAGAGGGGAGAGAATAGCCGAATCATGTGTGCTTCAAATGAAGAAAATGTGAGTGAAGAGAAGGGCTGTATTTGTTGGAAGGTGCAACGAGAGGAAAGTAAAATACTGACACCACCTCCTTGTCTATTGCCAGACCTAGGAGTGTGGCTGAAATGGAGACCCCCATGTGACAGTGCAGCAGTGGATGCTGTGTCTGAAGTAGAGAGCCAGGTTTCTGTAAGAGCCAGAAGGTTAAGAGAGTGGGAGATAAAGAGATCATGGATAGAAGTGAGCTTGTTGCAAACGGAGCGAGAGTTCCAGAGTGCACAAGTGAAGGGGGAGGGGTTTTTAGATGTAAGAGGAATGCGATTAAGGTTACCAGAGTTTAGTTTATGAAGTCTATTGAAAGGCACACAAGGATGTGAAAGGTTAGGAGGTTGTGAGGGTCCAGGATTAGGGGAAATGTCACCAGCAGCTAGTATGAGCAAGAGGGAGAGTGACATGAGATGAGAAGCAGATTTGCAGTAATGAGACTGTTGTTTAACTGAAGTGCAGGGGGGAGAGAGAGTATTTAGGAATAAGTAGAGTTCATGAGTACAAAAGTAAGGTGAGTATAAGAGAGATGGGCTAATGAACAGTGCAGGTGGAGAGGGAGAAGGAGTAACTGAGTAATGTAGTTTGTTGTAGAGACAAGAGGTAGCAAAAAGGAGTATGAAGATATTGAGCATTATTCTGAAAGTGGGAACCAAGTAACCACATAAGACACAGTGTTACAGCAGCACTTGCAAAAGGATACAATGAGATACATAAAACATAGTATTACGGGGGGCGGAGCTTGGCCGCACTGGGTAATGGCCGCGTTCTAGAGAAGCTCCTGGGCCCTTACTACCCAGTCGGCACCAAACAGCATACATGCAGGGGAGAAAAAGCCTTATATGAAGGGACCTAGCTAAGGTGATCATCCGGAGACCATGAGACTGTTGCCAAACAGACAGATAACAATAGCAAGTACATCGGAGCATCCTGCTGCACCGCCTATACACGCGAGCGCAATATCAGACAGCAGGTACGTGGCAAAGCATGGAGCAGAGCTGAGAAGCAGCTTCTAGGAGAAAGAGAGGAGAGAAGGCGGCTCACAACAAAACATTGCAGCGGCTGGATCCGCTACACTTAAACTACCCGAAAACCGCCGTGGAAGTGTCAGGTGAGCGCCTAGCCGATAACTACCGCAGCACTGCATAGGCCTGCACCGAGAGTCTGCAAGACAATAGAGAACCAACGTAGCCTGCTAAACATACTGTCTGCCCACAATACATATAAGGGGGTGAGAGGAAAGGTGCCCACTCATAAGAGGAGTATAGATAAATATAGGGACCATAATACAAGAGAACCTGAAAGAAGGGACAGAATATAAGGTCCATGTGGCATCAGATATTAATCCCTACACAGCCATTGTATGCACGAGCAGAATGCCTAAATCTGAATAAGGGAGCTCATAATCGGGGATCACCTTGGGAGACAAGATATACCCTTATCTATAAGCATAAAACACAAGCTGCATTTAATAACCCAATCTATATTAACCTCTAACACAGAGGGCTGACTTTTGTGAAGCACATTAATACTCAAAGTGATTAACTGGCGAATGTAGCACACGGGTGCAATCTCACACGCAGGGAGAAATAGCAATACACAAAAACCTTGGGTATGCCAGTAAAAAAACAGCCTAAGGCAGACACCCCAGTGAAATTAAAAAAAATTATCTGAAGCCTATAGAGAACTCTAGAAATCAAATCACAGATTCTACAGAAATGGCTCTCAAACCAGCGCAAGACCCAGACTTGCAATCTGCTGGTACTTCATGTGACATCACCAAAGCTGACTTACAATATCTAGCAACCAAAGATGATATTAAATCCGCAATGTCTGATATGAAAGAAATGTTTAATGAGATGAAAAAAGACATTAAGAAAGTAGAAAGAAAATTGTCAACCTTGGAAGAGGGGCATAATGTGGCAACGCAAGACATACAACACCTATCCCAACTTTCCTATGATCAAGAAGAGGTTATACACAACCTCATGGAGAAAGTGGAAGACCTCGACAATAGAGGGCGTCGCAATAATTTGAGGATAAGAGGTGTCCCCGAAAGCATACATCCCCCAGCTATACCGGGATATTTACAAGACCTCTTTAGAACCATAAAGGGAGATAACACAGCCCCGACTGTTACTATTGAGCGGGCTCACAGAGCACTAAGAGCTAAACCTCCAGCAAAAGCCCCTCCGAGAGACATCATTGTAAAATTTCTCAACTTTGCAGAAAAAGAGGAGATATTAAAGCACTCACGTCAGAAAAAACATATCACACATGCTGAAATAGATATCCAAATCTGCAGATAGAGATCCCAGTCCCCACGGACTTACCTCAGCCACATACAAACAGAAAACGCTTCACAACAACCTCCAGAGACAATCTGAATCCACCTTTCTCTAAGTCCACAGAAAACTAGGATATCATCCTGATGGGGAATACTGTCAGTGGGTTTTTTTTCTGCTACCCACTCATCAACATGGACATATTGTATGGTGTTATTGAGAATAAGTAGATGTCCATAAGCCCAACGTTCCCAGGACAGATGAGTATATTGCTTTTGTAACTGTTCAAGATAGTATTGTTTTAAAAATGTCATCTAACTGCTTAACTTGATCCTAGAATATGAATATCTATGTCTTGTGAATAATAAGATCCAAGTATAGTCAATGAACACTACTATACCACAAGCTCAGCTATAAGAAGTAGTTTACCCTTCACATGCTCTACTTGGATTTTATTTCCACAACCCCCTGCATGCAGAGATCTCATGTATTAGTATGTGTGATCTATATTTGTTTTAACTTATGTTTGGTGCCCCTGGGAAAGAGGGCCCCTTCCCTCAATTTGTACACCAAGGTTATAAAAGTTTTGATTTATTGTTTAGCTTAGATTACATCTGCCTTTGTGTTACCCAAATACCTATTCTGAGCTTTACTTATCTCATTGTTGCTGGCTTTTGATTTCCTTCCCCTGCCTACCCCTTACCCCTACTTATCACACAGGGCAATCCTATAGGCTTAGGCATTAGGCGATACAACACTCATATAACTACTGGAGTTAGGTGGGACTATCCATATAAAAAGCTTATAGTCCGCAGCACACACTAGCACATCCCACAACCTAGACATGGCTTCACCTCCCAAAACTCATAAGATTAACATCTTATCGGTCAATGTCAAAGGGTTCAATATCCCCCAAAAAAGGTCAATCATCACACATGACTTAAACAGACTGAAAGGGGACATAGTCCTACTTCAGGAAACTCATTTCAAAAATATACAAATTACTAATGAACGTTGACGAGAGGCAATTACCCTCATATTGCCATAAATGGTCCAGAGAATTAAACTCAGAAATTTCATATGCAGAATGGTCGCGGATTTTCCGCAACCACAAAAAAGCATCAGTCTCTGCCAAAGTTCAGGAAATGAACTTTAAATTTATATCCAGGTGGTATCTTACCCCTGTGAGATTACAAAAAATTTACAAACAGGCGAGATGTTGGAGGGGATGCGGAATAGCTGCAGATATGCATCATGTGTGGTGGGGCTGTGAAAAGATGAGAAATTTCTGGGAAAATGTCATAAGACGCATAAACAAAACTCTGGACACACAAATCGCCATAGACCCTAAAATACTACTGTTTCATAACCTACCAAACCTTAAAGATGACCCTAAACAAAACCTCTTGTATATAATGATTAATAGTGCTAAATCCCTGATACCACTAAACTGGAAATCTGTGGAAATCCCTAGCCTGGAATCATGGAAACAGCAAGTGGATACCCTCCTTCTTATGGAAAGATACCACTTCCTTGTGGCGAATTAGAGATTCATGAATATATGACGATGCGATGGAACGCACATAAAGATGATTGACATAGAAATATAACCAGACTCAGGGTAGCTCGACTACTAAACCAACACCAACAAATTCGCCAAACATACGCTCAGCAGTTAGATTTGCCCTGGCAACTCCTTCCCTCCCCACCCCTTCCTACCCTACTACCCCACCTCTAATGCCGTTAAAACTGTTACAATTTGTTACATACATCATTTACATACGAAATAGCTGAACAACTTAGCTCATGTTTTATAAATAAATTATGATTAGATGTACATTACCCCCCTCCAAACGGGGAACTTGCTCTCATAGCCCTCACCACCCAATTTGGACTACAGACTTTTCTCAGCCCAAAAGTGGCTGGAAAAAACACTTGGGAATGGTGGAGGCTAATTTATATAATTAATATCGAGCTCAGAAGAAACTCAAACTTGTCAATTTATAATTACAGGCTCACATTGTAACCAGAGCCAAGTTTGTTTATTGGATTTTATGCTAATAAAGCTCTTTGAAAAAAAAACAAAAAAAAAACATAGTATTACAAGAGTACTTGCCTTGTGTCTTGCCCCTTGCCCATTCCTTGTTCAATTCTTATATAATTCTTAAAAATTAATGTCTCCCTTATAAAATGTTCACTTTGAAAATGTGAACATATGCTATTGTTAAAAGTACACAGCCCTGTAACCAATGCACTCACCCCTGTGCAATGCACTTCCCCAAGCTAGTCTGCAATATATACAGGTAGGGCAGTCAGCTGAGTCCACTAAATTTACTTAATTGCTAATCAAAGACAGTTGGTAAGGTCAATTGGAATGTTAGAATCTGGTCAGGGTGAGATGAGTTAAGTAAACAGACAATGAAATTTGGAGGGGGTTAAAACTGTGACATAAAAGAACTATAAATTTTAGAGGTATAGCAAGTATTGATAAGGAGTGAGCATCACATGGCAATTGACTAGACATTTGAATTGAGATATTGGGAGAAATTATTACAAAAAATGCAGGACTTAATTTTAACAGACTAAATTCAATTGCTCAATATATGTATATATATATATATATATATATATATATATATATATATATATATATATATATATATATACACACACACACACACACACACACACAGAGGGATTTGTTGTAGAATGACAGAAAAGCAGGGAATAGCAAGAATTCAGTTCAGGGCCTTAGTTCAAGTACCAAAAAAGGGATTTGTTGCAGAATGACAGAAAAGCAGGGAATAGCAAGAATTCAGTGCAGGGCCTTAGTTCACGTACCAAAAAAGGGATTTGTTGCAGAATGACAGAAAAGCAGGGAATAGCAAGAATTCAATGCAGGGCCTTAGTTCACGTACCAAAAAAGGGATTTGTTGCAGAATGACAGAAAAGCAGGGAATAGCAAGAATTCAGTGCAGGGCCTTAGTTCACGTACCAAAAAAGGGATTTGTTGCAGAATGACAGAAAAGCAGGGAATAGCAAGAATTCAGTGCAGGGCCTTAGTTCACGTACCAAAAAAGGGATTTGTTGCAGAATGACAGAAAAGCAGGGAATAGCAAGAATTCAGTGCAGGGCCTTAGTTCACGTACCAAAAAAGGGATTTGTTGCAGAATGACAGAAAAGCAGGGAATAGCAAGAATTCAGTGCAGGGCCTTAGTTCACGTACCAAAAAAGGGATTTGTTGCAGAATGACAGAAAAGCAGGGACACTACACTTAAATCGTGTCTGCACTTCTCTCCTTTTACTGTTTCCAGTGGAGTTATAGTGGCAAATAGATTCATCAGGACAGGAAAAAGAGGGGATAGAAGAGAGAAGAGGTTCAAGAGAGCTAGCAAGCTGTTGCTGATCTAGTAACTTGATACTTCTGTGAAGTTTAGTCTGAGGGGTAGAAGGGGGAGAGCGATGTTACAAGTGAGGAGGTGGTGGTCAGAAAGAGGAAAAGGTGAGTTTGTGAAGTTTGAGATAGTGCATTGATAGCTGAAAATCAGATCAAGGGAGTGACCATCTTTGTGAGTGGGAGAGTCAGTTCAATGTGACAGGCCGAAAGAGGAAGTGAGTTGCAGAAGTTGTTTTGCAGATGAGGCAGTGGGATTATCAACAGGGAGGTTGAAGTCACCGAGAATTAGGGCAGGGGTATCCGAGGATAGAAAGTAAGGTAGCCAGGCAGCAAAGTGATCTAGAAATAGAGTTGCGGAGTCAGGGGGCGGTATATGACTGCAACACGTAAAGAGAGGGGAGAGAGTAAGCTAATCATGTGTGTTTCGAATGAAGAAAATGTGAGGGAAGAGAATGGCTGTATTTGTTGAAAGGTGCAACGGAAGGAAAATAAAATACCAACACCACCTCCTTGTCTATTGTCAGACCTAGGAGTGTGGCTGAAGTGGAGATCCTAATTTGACAGTGCAGCAGAGGAAGCAGTGTCTGAAGAAGAGCACCAGAAGATTGAGAGAGTGGGAGATAAAGAGATCATGGATAGAAGTGAGCTTGTTGCAAACAGAGCAAGAGTTCCAAAGTGCGCAAGTTAAGGGGTTGGTGGCTTTAGATGCAAGAGGAATGAGATTAGGGTTACCAGAGTTTTGTTTTTGAAGTCTTTTGAAGGGTACACATGGGTGTGCAGGGCAAGGATAATGTGGGGGACCAGGATTAGGGGAGATGTCGCCAGCAGCTAGTATGAGCAAGAGGGAGAGTGACATGAGATGAGATGCGGATTTGCAGTAGTGTTTTTGTGATGAGTTGCAAGGGGGAAAGAGAGTCTTTAGGAATGTGTGAAGTTCATGAATACAAAAGTAAGGTGAGGTTAAGAGAGATGGGCTAATGAGCAATGCATATGGTGAGGGGTAAGGAGTAATTGAGTAAAGTAGTTTGTTAAACAGACAAAAGGTGGCAAAAAGGAATATGAAGCTATTTAGCATATTTACAAAATAGTCAAACAGTCTATAAAACTCAGTATTAAAACAGAACTTGCCATATTCCTTGTCCAATCCTTGTTGAATTCTTATATATTCCATTGTGCCTCACTTATAAATGTTCACTTAAGAGATGTGAACAGATGATCTTACAATATTGCTATCTAAGCCTGTATTGCTACCCCTGCATTGCTTCCCCCATAGCAGTGTTTAAATTTATAGGCCAGAGCATTCAGCTGAATGCAATAAATTAGGTAATGACATGATCAAAGACAGTCAAAGGCCAACTAGGAAAATTTGATTCAGTGTGAGATAAGTTAAAAAAAACCCATAATTTATGTAAGAACTTACCTGACAAATTAATTTCATACGTCCATGAGCTAGTGACGTATGGGATATACAATCCTACCAGGAGGGACAAAGTTTCCCAAACCTAAAAATGCCTATAAATACACCCCTCACCACACCCACAATTCAGTTTAATGAATAGCCAAGTAGTGGGGTCATAAAGAAAGGAGTAAAAAGCATCAACAAATAAATTTGGAAATAATTGTGCTTTATACAAAAAAAATCATAACCACCATAAAAAAGGGTGAGCCTCATGGACTCTTGCCAATATGAAAGAAATTAATTTATCAGGTAAGTTCTTACATAAATTATGTTTTTTTTTCATGTAATTGGCAAGAGTCCATGAGCTAGTGACGTATGGGATAGCAATACACAAGAGTCACTAGAGAGGGAGGGATAAAATAAAAACAGCCATTTTCTGCTGACAAAATTAAATCCACAACCAAAAAAAATATTTTTTCTCATAAATGAAAGAAAAACTTAAAACATAAGCAGAAGAATCAAATTGAAACAGCTGCCTGAAGAACTTTTCTACCAAAAACTGCTTCCGAAGAAGCAAATACATAAAAACGGTAGAATTTAGTAAATGTGTGCAAAGAAGACCAATTGCTGCTTTGGAAATCTGATCAACTGAAGCTTTATTCTTAAATGCCCACAAAGTAGAGACTGATCTAGTAGAATGAGCTGTAATTCTCTGTGGTGGGGCTTGACCTGACTCCAAATAAGCTTGATGAATCAAAAGCTTTAACCAAGATGCCAAGGAAACGGCAGAAGCCTTCTGACCTTTCCTAGAACAAGAAAATATAACAAATAGACTAGAAGTCTTCCTGAAATCTTTAGTAGCTTCAACATAATATTTCAAAGCTCTTTCCATATCCAAAGAATGTAAGGATCTCTCCAAAAAATTCTTAGGATTAGGACACAAAGAAGGGACAACAATTTCTCTATTAATGTTGTTAGAATTCACAACCTTAGTTAAGAATTTAAATGAAGTCCGCAAAACCACCTTATCCTGATGAAAAATCTGAAAAAGAGATTCACAAGAAAGAGCAGATAATTCAGAAACTCTTCTAGCAGAAGAGATGGCCAAAAGGAACAACACTTTCCAATAAAGTAGTTTAATGTCCAAAGAATGCATAGGCTCAAACGGAAAAGCCTGTAAAGCCTTCAAAACCAAATTAAGACTCCAAGGAGGAGAGATTGATTTAATGACATGCTTGATACGGACCAAAGCCTGTACAAAACAGTAAATATCAGGAAGCTTAGCAATCTTGCTGTGAAATAAAACAGAAATAGTAGAGATTTGTCCCTTCAAGGAGCTTGCAGACAAACCCTTATCCAAACCATCCTGAAGAAACTGTAAAATTCTAGGAATTCTAAAAGAATGCTAGGAGAATTTATGAGAACACCATGAAATTTAAGTCTTCCAAACTCGATAATAAATCTTCATAGAAACAGATTTACGATCCTGTAACATAGTATTAATCACTGAGTCAGAGAAACCTCTATCAGTAAGCACTAGGCGTTCAATTTCCATACCTTCAAATTTAATGATTTGAGATCCTGATGGAAAAATGGACCTTGAGACAGAAGGTCTGGCCTTAATGGAAGTGGCCAAGGTTGGAAACTGGACATCCAAACAAGATCCGCATACCAAAACCTGTGAGGCCATGCTGGAGCTACCAGCAACACAAACAATTGTTCCATGATGATTTTGGAGATCACTTTTGGAAGAAGAACTAGAGGCGGGAAAATATAAGCAGGTTGGTAACACCAAGGAACTGACAACGCATCCACTGCTTCCGCCTGAGGATCCCTGGACCTGGACAGGTACCTGGGAAGTTTCTTGCTTAGATGAGAAGCCATCAGATCTATTTCTGGAAGACCCCACATCTAAACAATCTGAGAAAACACATCTGGGTGGAGGGACCACTCCCTCGGATGTAAAGTCTTATGGCTGAGATAATCTGCTTCCCAATTGTCTATACCTGGGATATGAACCACAGAAATTAGAGAGGAGCTGGATTCCACCCAAGCAAGTATCTGAGATACTTCTTTCATAGCTTGGGGACTGTGAGTCCCACCCTGATGATTGACATATGCCACAGTTGTGATATTGTCTGTCTGAAAACAAATTAACTGTTCTCTCTTTAACATAGGCCAAACCTGAAGAGCCCTGAAAATCGCACAGAGTTCCAAAATATTGATTGGTAATCTCACCTCTTGAGATTTCCACACCCCTTGTGTCAGAAGTCCACACCCCTTGTGAGATTACATTGGTAATCTCACCTCTTGAGATTTCCACACCCCTTGTGTCAGAAGTCCCCAGACAGCTCCCCAACCTGAAAGACTTGCATCTGTTGTGATTACAGTCCAGGTTGGATGAACAAAAGAGGCCCCTAGAACTATGCAATGGTGATCTAACCACCAAGTCATAGATAGTCGAACATTGGGATTTAAGGATATTAATTGTGACATCTTTGTATAATCCCTGCACCACTGGTTAAGCATACAAAGCTGGAGAGGTCTCATGTGAAAACGAGCAAAGGGGATCGCATCCGATGCTGTAGTCATGAGACCTAAAACTTCCATGCACATAGCTACTGAAGGGAATAATTGAGACTGAAGGTTCCGACAAGCTGAAACCAATTTTAATCGTCTCTTGTCTGTTAGAAACAGAGTCATGGACACTGAATCTATCTGGAAACCTAAAAAGGTGACCCTTGTCTGAGGAATCAAAGAACTTTTTGGTAAATCGATCCTCCAACCATGTCTTCGATGAAACAACACTAGTTGATTTGTGTGAGATTCCGCAGAATGTAAAGACTGAGCCAGTACCAAGATATCGTCCAAATAAGGAAACACCGCAATACAGAGAGTAGGGCACCGAGAACCTTTGAAAAGATTCTTGGAGCTGTCACTAGGCCAAAAGGAAGAGTGACAAATTGGTAATGCTTGTCTAGAAAAGAGAATCTCAGAAACTGATAGTCATCTGGATGAATTGGAATATGAAGATATGCATCCTGTAAGTCTATTGTGGACATATAATGCCCTTGCTGAACAAAAGGCAGAATAGTTCTTATAGTCACCATTTTGAAAGTTGGTACTCTTACATACATAACGATTCAAAATTTTCAGACCCAGAACTGGCCTGAATGAATTTTCTTTCTTTGGGACAATGAATAGATTTGAATAAAACCCCAGACCCTGTTCCTGAAACGGAACTGGTATGATTACCCCTGAAAGCTCCAGGTCTGAAACACACTTGAGGAATGCCTGAGCCTTTACTGGATTTGCTGTGATGCGTGAGAGAAAATATCTTCTCTCAGGAGGTCTTACTCTGAATCCTATTCTATACCCCTTAGAGAAAATACTCTGATTCCATTGATTTTGGACAGAATTTGCCCAAGTATCTTTTAAAAATCTTAATCTGCCCCCTACCAGTTGAGCTGGAATGAGGGCTGCACCTTCATGCAGACTTGGGAGCTGGCTTTGGTTTCTTAAACGGCTTGGATTTATTCCAACTTGAAGAAGGTTTCCAGTTGGAACCAGCATCTTTGGGGGAAGAATTATGTTTCAGTTCCTTATTTTGTCGAAAGGAATGAAAATGGTTAGAAGCTTTAGATTTAGGTCTTTTATCTTGTCTTTTATCCTGAGGTAAAATAACTCCCTTCCCCCCAGTGACAGTTGAAAAAATCGATTCCAACTGAGTACCAAATAACTTATTACCTTGGAAAGAAAGAGATAGTAATCTAGACTTAGATACAATGTCAGCATTCTAAGATTTAAGCCACAAAGCTCTTCTAGCTAAAATAGCTAAAGACATAGATTTAACATCAATTTTGATGATATAAAAAATGGCATCACAAATAAAATAATTAGCATGTTGAAGCAAGAGAACAATGCTAGAAAAAACATAATTTATGCTTACCTGATAAATTTATTTCTCTTGTAGTGTATCCAGTCCACGGATCATCCATTACTTATGGAATATATTCTCCTTCCCAACAGGAAGTTGCAAGAGTCCACCCACAGCAAAGCTGCTATATAGCTACTCCCCTAACTGCCATACTCAGTCATTCGACCGAAAACATGCAGAGAAAGGAAAAACCATAGGGTGCAGTGGTGACTGTAGTTCAAATGAAAAAATTACCTGCCTTAAAGTGACAGGGCGGGCCGTGGACTGGATACACTACAAGAGAAATAAATTTATCAGGTAAGCATAAATTATGTTTTCTCTTGTTAAGTGTATCCAGTCCACGGATCATCCATTACTTATGGAATACCAATAACAAAGCTAAAGTACACGGATGATGGGAGGGACAAGGCAGGTACTTAAACGGAAGTTACCACTGCCTGTAAGAAACCCTTTCTCCCAAAAATAGCCTCCGAAGAAGCAAGGTATCAAATTTGTTAAATTTGAAAAAGTATGCAGCGCAGACCAAGACTCCGTCTTGTAAATCTGTTCAACAGAAGCCACATTTAAAAAAGGCCCAAGTGAAAACCACAGCTCTAGTAGAATGAGCTGTAATCCCTTCAGGAGGCTGCTGTCCAGCAGTCTCATAAGCTAAATGAATTATGCTTTTTAACCAAAAAGACTGTAGTAGCTTGTAAGTAAAACTTTAAAGCACAAACCACGTCCAATATTGTGTAATAGACGTTCCTTCTTTGAGGAAGGATTAGGATACAAGCATGGAACAACTATCTCTTGAGTGATGTTCTTGTTAGATACCACCTTAGGAAAAAACCCAGGTTGGTACGCAGGACTACCTTATCCGTACGAAGGACCAGATAAGGAGAATCACATTGTAACACAGATAACTTGGAGACTCTACGAGTCGAGGAAATAGCTACCCAAAAGGAACTTTCCAAGAAAAAGATTGATATCTATGGAACAAAAAAGGTTCAAACGGAACTTCATGAAGAACCTTAAGAACCAGGTTTAAGCTCCATGGTGGAGCAACAGTTTTAAACACAGGCTTGGATCTAACCAAAGCCTGACCAAATGCCTGAACGTCTAGAATACCTGCCAGACGCTTGTGCAAAAAAATAGACAGAGTAAAAAGCTGTCCCTTTTAAGGAATTAGCTGACAACCCTTTTCTCCAAAACATCTTGGAGAAAAGATAATATCCTGGGAATCCAGACTTTACTCCATGAGTAACCCTTGGATTCATAACAATCAGATATTTACACCATATCTATGTTCAATTTTCCTAGAGACAGGCTTTCATGTCTGTATTAAGGTATCAATGACTGACTCGGAGAAGCCATGCTTTGATGACATCAAGCGTTCAGTCTCCAGGCAGTCCATCTCAGATTGATTCTATTTAGATGGTTGAAAGGACCCTGAGGTAGAGGGACCTGTCTCAGAAGCAGAGACCGTGATGGAAAGGATGACATGTCCACCAGATCTGCATACCAGGTCCTGCGTGGCTACGCAGGCGCTGACAAAAACACCAAAGCCCTCTCCTGCTTGGTCTTGACCTCCGGAGGAAATCCCACTCCCCCGGAAGAAAAGTCTGATGACTTAGAAAAACCACCTCCCAGTTCTCAACACCTGGGATATGGATAGCTGATAGACAAGAGTGAGTCTCTGTCCAGTGAATTATTGTAAGACTTCTAACATCGCTAGGGAACTTCTGTTCCCCCTTGATGGCTGATGTAAACCACAGTCGTGTATATTTTCCGACTGAATATGATGTACCTCAGAGTTGCTAACTGAGGCCAAGTCTGAAGAGCATGGAATATCACTCCCAGTTCCAGAATATTTATTAGAAGGAGGGTCTCCTCCTAAGTCCACTATCCCTGAGCCTTCAGGGAGTTTCAGACTGCATCCCAACCTAAAAGGCTGGCATCTATTGTAACAATTGTCCCATCTGACCTGCGGAAGGTCATACCCTTGGACAGATGGACCCGACATAGTCACCAGAGAATCTCTGGTCTCTTGGTCCAGGTTTAACAGGGGGACAAATCTGTGTAATCCCCGTTCCTCTGACTGAGCATGCATAGTTGCAGCGGTCTGAAATGTAGACGTGCAAACGGTACTATGTCCCTTGCCGCTACCATTAAGCCGATTTCATTCATGTACTGAGCCACCGAAGGGCGCGAATGGAATGAAAAACACGGCAGAAATTTAGAAACTTTGACAACCTGGACTCCGTCAGGTAAATTTTCATTTCTACAGAATCTATCAGAGTCCCTAAGAGGGAAACCCTTGAGATTGGGGATAGAGAACTCTTTCCTTGTTCACTTTCCACCCATGTGATCTCAGAATTGCCAGTACTACGTCCGTATGAGACTTGGCAATTTGGATGTTTGACGCCTGTATCAGGATGTCGTCTAAATAAGGGGCCACTTCTATGCCCCGCGGCCTAAGGACCGCCAAAGTGACCCCAGAACCTCCATAAAGATTCTTGGGGCTGTAGATATCCCAACGGAAAGAGCTACAAACTGGTAATGCCTGTCTAGAAAGGCAAACCTGAAAAACGATGGTGATCTTTATGCATCACAATGTGAGGATAAACATCCTTCAAATCCATTGTAGTCCTCTATTGACTCTCCTGGATCATAGTTAAGATGGTACGAATAGTTTCCATCTTAAAAGACAGAATTCTGAGGAATTTGTTTAAGATCTTTAGATCCAAAATAGGTCTGAAGGTTCCCTCTCCTTGGGAACCACAAACAGATTTGAGTAAAAACTCTGTCCCTGTTCCTCTCTTGGAACTGGATGGATCTTGTACACAATGTAAGAATGCCTCCTTCTTTATCTGGTTTGCAGATAATTGGAAAGGCGAAATCTCCCCTTTTTTGGGGGGAATCTTTGAAAATCCAGAAGATATCTCTGGGATATAAATTCCAATGCCTAGGGATCCTGGGCATCTCTTGCCCACGCCTGGGCGAAGAATGAAAATCTGCCCCCTATAGGATCCGTTTTCCGGATAGGGGTCCGTTCCTTCATGCTGCCTTAGAGGCAGCAGCAGGCTCCTTGGCCTGCTTATCTTTGTTCCAGGTCCGATTGTCTCCAGACCGCCTTGGACTGAGCAAAAATTCCCTCTTGTTTTGCCTTAGAGGAAGTGGATGCCACACCTGCCCTGAAGTTTTAAAAGGCACGAAAATTAGACCTTTCTTGGCCCTTGATTTGGACTTATCCTGAGGAAGGGCATGACCTTTTCCTCCAGTGATATAAGCAATAATCTCCTTCAAACCAGGCCCGAATAGGGTCTGCCCCTTGAAGGGAAGTTAAGTAGCTTATTTATTAAAGTCACGACAGCTGACCATGATATAAGCCATAGCGCTCTGCGCGCCAGTATAGTAAAAAACAGAATTCTTAGCCGTTAGTCTAGTCAAATGAACAAAGGCATCAGAAAACAAAGGAATTGGCTAGCATAAACTTGTCAAATATATTCATCCAATGGAGTCGCTAACTGTAAAGCCTCATCAAGAGACTCAACCCAGAACGCCGCAGCAGCAGTGACAGAAGCAATGTATGCAAAGGGCTGCAGGATAAAACCCTGTTGAATAAACATTTTGTATCCATTGGATCTAAAAAGCACAACTGTCCTCGCCAGAGGTAGTGGTACGCCTAGCTAGAGTAGAAACTCTTCTCTCCACCTTAGGAACTGTCTGCCAGAAGTCCTGTGTGGTCGTAACTATTAGAAAACATTCTTCTAAAAAATAGGAGGGGAAGAGAACGGCACACCTGGTCTATCCCATTCCTTATTAAAAATTTTTTAATAAACCTCTTTAGGTATTGGAAAAACATCAGTACACACCGGCACTGCATATTATTTATCCAGTCTACACAATTTCTCTGGCCCTGCGATTGTACACATTCATTCAGGGCAGCCAAAGCCTCCCTGAGCAACAAGTGGAGGTTCTCAAGCATAAATTTTAAATGTAGAAATATCAGAATCAGGTTAAATCATCTTCCCTGAGTAAAAAAAAAAAATCACCCACAGACTAAGCATATTGTGAGGTAGTATCATACATGGTTCTTAAAGCGTCTGTATGCTCTGTATCTACCCCCAGAGCTATCTGCTTTCCTTTAATTTCAGGTAGTCTGACTAATACTGCTGCCAGAGTATTATTCACCACCTTTGCCATGTCTTGTAAAATAAACGCTATGGACGCCCTTGATGTACTTGGCGCCATTTGAGCGTGAGTCCCTGAAGCGGGTGTTGAAGGGTCTGACACGTGGGGAGAGTTAGTCGGCATAATTTTCTCCTCGACAGAATCCCCTGGTAAAATAAACGCTATGGGTGCCCTTGATGTACTTGGCGCCATTTGAGCGTGAGTCCCTAAAGCGGGAGTCAAAAGGTCTGACACGTGGGGAGATTAATCGGCATAACTACCCCCACGACAGAATCCTCTGGTGATAATGTTTTTAAAGACAACAAATTATCTTTATTGTTTAACATGAAATCAGTACATCTGGTACACATTCTAAGATGGGGTTCCACCATGGCTTTAAAACATAATGAACACAGAGCTTCCTCTATGTCAGACATGTTAGAACAGACTAATAATGAGACTAGTAAGCTTGGAAAACACTTTAAATCAAGTTAACAAGCAAATATATAAAACGTTACTGTGCCTTTAAGAGAAACAAATTTTGTCAAAATTTGAAAAACAGTGAAAAAAGGCAGTAAAACAAACAAAATTTTTACAGTACATGTAATAAGGTAACAGAGCATTGCACCCACTTGCAAATGGATGATTAACCCCTTAATGCAAAAAACAGATAAAAAAAACGACATCGACGTTTTTAAAAACAGACACAACAAACTGCCACAGCAGAGCTGTGGATTACCTTCCCTATAAACGATTTTGGAAGTCTTTTTAGCCCTTTAGAAATGTCCTGTAGTATTCATGGGACTGCTGAGGGAATCTGGATGATTCATTTTGTAATTTTAACTGCGCAAAAAAGCGCTAAATTAGGCCCTTCCCACTCATATTACAACAGTGGGAAGCTTCAGTTAACTGTTTCTATGCAAAATTTAAGCCAGCCATGTGGAAAAAACTTAGGCCCCAATAAGTTTTATCACCAAACATATGTTAAAAAACGATTAAACATGCCAGCAAACGTTTTAAAACACATTTTTACAAGAGTATGTATCTCTATTAATAAGCCTGATACCAGTCGCTTTTACTGCATTTAAGGCTATACCAACATTACAGTGTTATCACCAATGTACGTTAAAAAACGATTAAACATGCCAGCAAACGTTTTAAAACACATTTTTATAAGAGTATGTATCTCTATTAATAAGCCTGATACCAGTCGCTATCGCTGCATTTAAGACTTTACTTACATTACTTCGGTATCAGCAGTATTTTCTTAGTCAATTCCATTCCTAGAAAAATATTTTACTGCACATACCTTATCTGCAGGAAAAACTGCACGCCATTCCCCCTCTGAAGTACCTCACTCCTCAGAATGTGTGAGAACAGCAAATGGATCTTAGTTACGTCTGCTAAGATCATAGAAAAACGCAGGCAGATTCTTCTTCCAAATACTGCCTGAGATAAACAGCACACTCCGGTGCCATTTAAAAATAACAAACTTTTGATTGAAGAATAAACTAAGTATAAAAAACCACAGACTCTCACGACCTCCTATCTATGTTGAGGCTTGCAAGAGAATGACTGAGTATGGCAGTTAGGGGAGGAGCTATATAGCAGCTTTGCTGTGGGTGGACTCTTGCAACTTCCTGTTGGGAAGGAGAATATATTCCATAAGTAATGGATGATCCGTGGACTGGATACACTTAACAAGAGAAATCAGGATCTATTTACTGTTGTGCTAAGCTTTCCAACCAAAAAGTTGATGCAACTGCAACGTCAGCCATAGAAATTGCAGACCTGAGAAGATGACAAGAATATAAATAGGCTTTCCTTAGATATGATTCAAGTTTCCTATGTAAAGGATCTTTAAAGGAAGTACTATCTTCCATAGGAATAGTAGTACATTTAGCAAGAGTAGAAATAGCCCCATCAACTTTGGGGATCTTTTCCCAAAACTCCAATCTAACTGCTGGCAAAGGATACGATTTTTTAAACCTTGAAGAAGGAATAAAAGAAGTACCAGGCCTATTCCATTCCTTAGAAATCATAACAGAAATAGCATCAGGAACTGGAAAAACCTCTGGAATAACCATAGGAGGTTTCTAAACAGAATTTAAACGTTTACTAGTTTTAACATCAAGAGGACTAGTTTCCTCAATATCCAATGTAATTAACACTTATTTTAACAAAGAACAAATATACTCTATTTTAAATAAATAAGTAGATTTGTCAGTGTCAACATCTGAGATAGGATCTTCTGAATCAGATAGATCTTCATCAGAGGAGGATAATTCATTATGTTGTTGGTCATTTGAAATTTCATCAACTTTATGAGAAGTTTTAAAAGACCTTTTTACGTTTATTAGAAGGCGGGATGGCAGACAAAGCCTTCTGAATTGAATTAGCAATAAAATCTTTTAAATTCACAGGTATATCTTGTACATTAGATGTTGAAGGAACAACAGGCAATGTACTATCACTGATGGACACATTCTCTGCATGTAAAAGCTTATCATGACAACTATTAAAAACCACAGCTGGAGATATTGGCCTCTAGTTATCAACCTGTCTACTTACCTGCATTCGCCGGCCCCAATACGCTCGCCTAAGCTTGCCTAACATTGCCGCCGCTGACCTGAATACGTTTGCCAAATTTATCAAGAAAGCTGTCAAAAAGCCACGCACCAAGTACGGTGCGATAAGCAGTGGACTGTTGTTAACTAACAGTCATCAATCTCGCTGCTCATCGGCTTATTCGCAGCTTTCTTGCTAGCCTGTCACTAAGCACCCACACTATACTGTTTTACCCCCTAAACCACCACTCCCGGAGCCCCCGCACCTAAATAAACGTATTAACCCCTAAACCGCCGCTCCTGGACCCCGCTGCAACTATAATAAATATATTAACCCCTAAACCGCCGCTCCTGGACCCCGCCGCCACTATAATAAATATATGAACCCCGACACCGCCGCCACCTACATTATACCTATTAACCCCTAATCTGCTGCCCCCTATACCGCCGCCACCTACATAAAGTTATTAACCCCTATCCTGCCGATCCCGGACCCCGCCGCAAATAAATTAATTGTTTAACCCCTAAACCGCTGCACCCGGAGCCCTCCGCCACCTTCATTACATTTATTAACCCCTATCCTGCCCCCCCTACACCGCCGCCACCTACAGTACATTGATTAACCCCTAATCTACCCCCCACACCACCGCCACTATATTAAATGAATTAACCCCTAAACCTAAGTCTAACCCTAACCCTAACATCCCCCTAACTTAAATATTATTTAAATTAGTCTAAATAAATATTCCTATAATTAAATAAATTAATCCTATTTAAAACTAAATACTTACCTATAAAATAAGTCCTAAGATAGCTACAATATAACTATTAGTTACATTGTAGCTATTTTAGGGTTTATTTTTATTTTACAGGCAACTTTGTATTTATTTCAACTAGGTACAATAGCTATTAAATAGTTATTAACTATTTAATAGCTACCTAGCTAAAATAAATACAAATTTACCTGTAAAATAAATCATAACCTAAGTTACAATTACACCTAACACTACACTATCATTAAATACGTTAAATTAATCAACTACAATTACCTAACATTAAATAAAATTAACTAAAAATAACTAAAGTACAAAATAAAACAAAATTATAGGACATTTAAACTAATTACACCTAATCTAAGCCCCGTAATAAAATAAAAATCCCCCCAAAATAATAAAATTCCCTACCCTAAACTGAATTACAAATAGCCCTTAAAAGGGCCTTTTGCAGGGCATTGCCCCAAAGTAATCAGCTCTTTTACCTGTAAAAAAAGAAATACAACCCCCCAACATTAAAACCCACCACCCACACACCCAACCCTACTCTAAAACCCACCCAACCCCCCCCTTAAAATAACCTAAACACAACCCCCTTGAAGATCACCCTACCTTGAGACGTCTTCACCAGCCGGGCACAAGTCTTCATCCGATCTGGCCAGAAATCTTCCTCGAATCCAGGCAGCAGAGGTCCTCCAAGCAGCAGAAGTCTTTATCCAAGCGGCATCTTCTATCTTCAATCAACCGGAGTGGAGCCGCTTGGACAACGTCTCAAGGTAGTGTGATCTTCAAGGTGGTAGTGTTAGGTTTTTTAAGGGGGGTTTGGGTGGGTTTTAGAGTAGGGTTGGGTGTGTGGGTGGTGGGTTTTAATGTTGGGGGGGTTGTATTTCTTTTTTTTTACAGGTAAAAGAACTGATTACTTTGGGGTAATGCCCCACAAAAGGCCCTTTAAAGGGCTATTTGTAATTTAGTTTAGGGGAGGGAATTTTTTTTTTTATTATTTTATTAGGGGGCTTAGATTATGTGTAATTAGTTTAAACTTCTTGAAATTTTATTTTCTGTAATTTAGAGGGTTTTTTTGTGCTTTAGTTATTTTTAGTTAATTTTATTTAATGTTAGGTAATTGTAGTTAATTTAATTTATTTAATGATAGTGTAGTGTTAGGTGAAATTGTAACTTAGGTTAGAATTTATTTTACAGGTAATTTTGTATTTATTTTGCTAGGTAGCTATTACATAGTTAATAACTATTTAATAGCTATTGTACCTAGTTAAAATAAATACAAAGTTGCCTGTAAAATAAAGATAAACCCTAAAATAGCTACAATGTAACTATTAGTTATATTGTAGCTAGATTAGGGTTTATTTTATAGGTAAGTATTTAGTTTTAAATAGGATTAATTTATAATTAATAATATTTAAGTTAGGGTTAGACTTAGGTTTAGGGTTAATTCATTTAATATAGTGGCGGCGGTGTAGGGGGGGTAGATTAGGGGTTAATCAATGTTCTGTAGGTGGCGGCGGTGTAGGGGGGCAGGATAGGGGTTAATAAATGTAATGTAGGTGGCGGCGGGCTCCCGGTGCGGCGGTTTAGGGGTTAAACAATTAATTTATTTGCAGCGGGGTCCGGGATCGGCAGGATAGGGGTTAATAACTTTATGTAGGTGGTGGCAGTATAGGGGGCGGAAGATTAGGAGTTATAGGTATAATGTAGGTGGCGGCGGGGTCCGGGAGTGGCGGTTTAGGGGTTAATAAATGTTTTATAGTGGCGGCGGGTTCCAGGAATGGCGGTTTAGGGGTTAAACATTTTATTTAGTTGCAGCGGGGTCCGGGAGCGGCGGTTTAGGGGTTAATAAGTATAAAGTAGGTGGCGGCGGTGTAAGGGGGCAGATTAGGGGTGTTTAGACTCGGGGTACATGTTAGGCTGTTAGGTGCAGACAATTCCCATATGAATCAATGGGATATCGGGCAGCAGCGAACATGAGCTCTCACTGCTGTCAGACTCCCATTGATTCCTATGGGATCTGCCGCCTCCAGGGTGGCGGATTGAATACCAGGTACGCTGGGCCGGAATAGTGGAGAGCGTACCTGGTTGTTCTTTGATAACTTCTAAAAGTAGTCAGATTGTGCCGAACTTGTGTTCTGAACATCTGGAGTGACGTAACCATCGATCTGTGTCGGCCTGAGTCCAGCGGATCGTATGTTACGTCACTTGATTCTACTTTTGCCGGTCTGTAGGGCTTGATAACTATGGCGAATCAGCCTCGCCACAAATACGCTGCGGAATTCCAGCGTATTTGCGGTTGACGGCTTGATAACTAGACGCCATAATCTCCACAAGTTTACAACAAGTGCACTTAGCTTTGGTAGAACTGTTATCAGGCAGCAGGGTTCCAACAGTGGTTTCTGAGACAGGATCAGATTGAGACATCTTGCAAATGTAGGAGAAAAAACAACATTTGAAGCAAAATTATCAATTTCCTTGTATGGAAGTTTAAGGAATGGGAAAAAAATGTACTTTGGAATTTTGCGCCCTCGCGAGCCTAATCTTGCCTGCGAAATTTAATGAAAAACAGTCAATTTGAAAAAGGGCTATACCCCAGGTAAGAAAGATTTTTTCCTAAAAAATGCTTTTCACAAATATGAAACTGACAGTCTGCAAAAGGAAATATACATAAACCTGACTCATGGCAAATATAAGTACATCCCATATATTTAGAACTTTATATTTATACATAAAGTGCCAAACCATAGCTGAGACTGTCTTAAGTAATAAAAACATACTTACCGAAAGACACCCATCCACATATAGCAGATAGCCAAACCAGTACTGAAACAGTTATCAGTAGAGGTAATGGAGTATGAGAGTATATCGTCGATTTAAATAAGGGAGGTAGGAGATGAATCTCTACGACCGATAACAGAGAACCTATAAAATAGATCTCCCGTGAGGAAAACTATTGCATTCAATAGGTGATACTCCCTTCACATCCCTCTGACATTCACTGTATTCTGAGAGGAATCGGGCTTCAAAATGCTGACAAGGGCATATCAGAATCTAAGCACAAACTTACTTCACCACCTCCATAGGAGGCAAAGTTTGTAAAACTGAATTGTGAGTGTGGTGAGGGGTGTATTTATAGGCATTTTGAGGTTTTGGAAACTTTGCCCCTCCTGGTAGGATTGTATATCCCATACATCACTAGCTCATGGACTCTTGCCAATTACATGAAAGAAAACAGACAATAGAATCTGGGGGAGGCTGGGGTTATACCGTTAGTGAAATTGGAAAATTAGGAATTATAACAAATATTTGCAAGGTTTGAACATCACATAGATGAAGACAAGATCAGCAGAATAAATACAAAAATGATTACACAGACTACAGGCAAATGTAAAAAAGAGAGACTTGTAGTACAAATGACACAAAAACAGGGAAATTGGCAGGATTTGAATGCAGGGATCCAATTCACATACCAAAGAGAGACTTGGAGGCCTACTTATCAAGCCGTCAAGTTACTTGCATTCGACGGCACCAATACGCTCGCCTAAGATCGCCTAACATCGCGGCTGCGGACCTGAATACGCTCTCCATATTTAACAAAAAAGCTGTCAAAAATCCGCACACCAAGTACGGGGCGATGAGCAGCGGACTGTTGTTAACTATTCGCTATTCGGCTTTTTCACAGCTTTATTTGTATACTGTCCCTAAACACCACCACTATACTAAACTGTTTAACCCCTATCCCGCCGCTCCTGGACCCCGCCGCAACTAAATAAAGTTACTAACCCCTAAACTGCCGCTCCCGGAGCCCACCGCAACTCTCATAAACTTATTAACCCCTATCCCTCCTCTCCCGGACCCCACCGCAACTCTAACAAAGTTATTAACCCCTATCCCACATCTCCCGGACCCCGTCGCAACTAACTAAAGGTATTAACCCCTTAACCTCTGGCCTCCCACATCACTAGCACTTACTAAACCTATTAACCCCTAAGCCACCAGCCCCCCACATCGCCATAAACTAAATTAACCTATTAACCCCTAAACCTAACAACCCGTTAACTTTATATTAAATATTAACTCATCCCTATCTTATAATAAATTTAAACTTACCTTTAGATTTAAATTAAACTATATTAAACTAATAATTAACCTACCCTAACTATTATACTAAAATTACATTAAACTATATTAAACTAATAATTAATCTACCCTAACTGTTATACTAAAATTACATTAAACTATATTAAACTAATAATTAATCTACCCTAACTATTATACTAAAATTACATTAAACTATATTAAACTATTAATTAATCTACCCTAACTATTATACTAAAATTACATTCAACTATATTAAACTAATAATTAATCTACCCTGTTATACTAAAACTACATTAAACTACAAATTAAATTAACTATATTACATATTTAAACACCTAACCCTACTCAAATAATTTAAATCTACAATACAAAATTAAAAAGTTACAAAAAACTAACAACTAAGTTACAAAAAAATAACAAACACTAAGTTACAAAAAAAATAAACACTAAGTTACACAAAATAAAAAATAAATTATCAGATATTTAAACTAATTACACCTAATCTAAGAGCCCTATGAAAATAAGAAAGCCTCCCAAAATAATAAAAATACCCTAATCTACAATAAACTACCAATGGCCCTTAAAAGGCGAGCTCAATCCTAATGGCTGATTGGATAAGCCAATAGGATGAAAGCTCAATCCTATTGGCTGATTGCAACAGCCAATAGGATTTTTTCAACCTTAATTCCGATTGGTTGATAGAATTCTATCAGCCAATCAGAATCTAAGGGACGCCATCTTGGATGACGTAATTTAAAGGAACCTTCATTCCGAAGAAGACATCGTAAGAAGAGGATGCTCCGCATCGGATGTCTTGAAGATGGAGCCGCTCCATGCCGGATGGATGAAGATAGAAGATGCCATCTGGGTGAAGACTTCTGCGGGCTTGGATGAAGACTTCGGCCTCTTGGATGAAGACTTTTATTTTTAGATTAGGGTTTTCGGCTTTTGAAAAAGAGCTAAATGCCCTTTTAAGGGCAATGCCCATACAAATGACCTTTTCAGGGCAATGGGGAGCTTAGTTTTTTTTAGTTAGGTTTTTATTTGGGGGGGGGTTGGTTGTGTGGGTGGTGGGTTATACTGTTGGGGGGGTATTTGTGTTTTTTATTTACAGGTAAAAGAGCTGTTTTCTTTGGGGCAATGCCCCACAAAAGGCCCTTTTAAGGGCCTTTGGTAGTTTATTGTAGGTTAGGGTTTTTTTTTATTTTGGGGGGGTTTTATATTTTCATAGGGCTCTTAGATTAGTTGTAATTAGTTTAAATATTTGATAATTATTTTTTTATTTTGTGTAACTTAGTGTTTATTTTTTTGTAACTTAGTGTTTGTTATTTTTTGTAACTTAGTTGTTAGTTTTTTGAAACTTTGTAATTTTTATAGTAGATTTAAATTATTTGAGTAGGGTTAGGTGTTTAAATAACTAACGGCTAGATTTAGAGTTTTGTCGGTAAGGACCCGCGTAGCTAAGGCCGGCTTTTTTCTGGCCGCACCATAAAAATAACTCTGGTATTGAGAGTCCACATAAAGGCTGCGTTAGGCTCCAAAAAAGGAGCGTAGAGCATATTTAACGCAGCTTCAACTCTCGATACCAGAGTTGCTTACGGACGCGGCCAGCCTCAAAAACGTGCTCGTGCAAGATTCCCCCATAGGAAACAATGGGGCTGTTTGAGCTGAAAAAAAAACCTAACACCTGCAAAAAAGCCGCGTTCAGCTCCTAACGCAGCCCCATTGTTTGCTATGCGGAAACACTTCCTACGTCTGCACCTAACACTCTAACATGTACCCCGAGTCTAAACACCCCTAGCCTTACACTTATTAACCCCTAATCTGCCGCCCCCGCTATCGCTGACCCCTGCATATTATTTTTAACCCCTAATCTGCAGCTCTGTAAACCGCCGCTACTTACATTATCCCTATGTACCCCTAATCTGCTGCCCTAACATCGCCGACCCCTATATTATATTTATTAACCCCTAATCTGCCCCCCACAACGTCGCCTCCACCTGCCTACACTTATTAACCCCTAATCTGCCGACCGGACCTGAGCGCTACTATAATAAAGTTATTAACCCCTAATCCGCCTCACTAACCCTATAATAAATAGTATTAACCCCTAATCTGCCCTCCCTAACATCGCCGACACCTAACTTCAATTATTAACCCCTAATCTGCTGACTGGAGCTCACCGCTATTCTAATAAATGTATTAACCCCTAAAGCTCTAAGTCTAACCCTAACACTAACACCCCCCTAAGTTAAATATAATTTACATCTAACAAAATTAATTATCTCTTATTAAATAAATTATTCCTATTTAAAGCTAAATACTTACCTGTAAAATAAATCCTAATATAGCTACACTATAAATTATAATTATATTATAGCTATTTTAGGATTAATATTTATTTTACAGGTAACTTTGTAATTATTTTAACCAGGTATAATAGCTATTAAATAGTTAATAACTATTTAATAGTTACCTAGTTAAAATAATAACAAATTACCTGTAAAATAAATCCTAACCTAAGTCACAATTAAACCTAACACTACACTATCATTAAATTAATTAAATAAAATATCTACAATTACCTACAATTAAACCTAACACTACACTATCAATACATTAATTAAATACAATATCTACAAATAACTACAATGAAATAAACTAACTAAAGTACAAAAAATAAAAAAGAACTAAGTTACAAAAAATAAAAAAATATTTACAAACATAACTAAAATCTTACAACAATTTTAAACTAATTACACCTACTCTAAGCCCCCTAATAAAATAACAAAGCCCCCCAAAATAAAAAATGCCCTACCCTATTCTAAATTACTAAAGTTCAAAGCTCTTTTACCTTACCAGCCCTGAACAGGGCCCTTTGCGGGGCATGCCCCAAGAAGTTCAGCTCTTTTGCCTGTAAAAAAAAACATACAATACAACCCCCCCCCAACATTACAACCCACCACCCACATACCCCTATGATTGGATCAGCCAATCAGATTGATCTTGAATCTGATTGGCTGATTCCATCAGCCAATCAGAATATTCCTACCTTAATTCCGATTGGCTGATAGAATCCTATCAGCCAATCAGAATTCGAGGGACGCCATCTTGGATGACGTCCCTTAAAGGAACCGTCATTCTTCAGTTGGACGTCGCCGGATGAAGATGGGTCCGCGGTGGAGGTCTTCAGGATGGAGCCGGTCCTCATCGGATGAAGATAGAAGATGCCGCTTGGAAGATGATGGTTGCCGGTCCGGATCTACTCTTCTTCCCGGATAGGATGAAGACTTTGGAGCATCTTCTGGACCTCTTCAGCCGCCGGAAGATGGATCGCCAGCCCCCACTTGGGTTGGATGAAGATTTTGGAGCCAGGACGGATCGGTGAACCTGGTATGGTGAAGACAAGGTAGGATGATCTTCAGGGGCTTAGTGTTAGGTTTATTTAAGGGGGGTTTGGGTTAGATTAGGGGTATGTGGGTGGTGGGTTGTAATGTTGGGGGGGGGGTATTGTATGTTTTTTTTTACAGGCAAAAGAGCTGAACTTCTTGGGGCATGCCCCGCAAAGGGTCCTGTTCAGGGCTGGTAAGGTAAAAGAGCTTTGAACTTTAGTAATTTAGAATAGGGTAGGGCATTTTTTTATTTTGGGGGGCTTTGTTATTTTATTAGGGGGCTTAGAGTAGGTGTAATTAGTTTAAAATTGTTGTAATATTTTTCTTATGTTTGTAAATATTTTTTTATTTTTTGTAATTTAGTTCTTTTTTATTTTTTGTACTTTAGTTAGTTTATTTCATTGTAGTTATTTGTAGGTATTGTATTTAATTTATTTATTGATAGTGTAGTGTTAGGTTTAATTGTAGGTAATTGTAGATATTTTATTTAATTAATTTATTGATAGTGTAGTGTTAGGTTTAATTGTAACTTAGCTTAGGATTTATTTTACAGGTAAATTTGTAATTATTTTAACTATTTTAGCTATTAAATAGTTCTTAACTATTTAATAGCTACTGTACCTGGTTAAAATAAATACAAAGTTAACTGTAAAATAAATATTAATCCTAAAATAGCTATAATATAATTATAATTTATGTTGTAGCTATATTAGGATTTATTTTACAGGTAAGTATTTAGCTTTAAATAGGAATCATTTATTTAATAAGAGTGAATTAATTTCGTTAGATTAAAATTATATTTAATTTAGGGGGGTGTTAGTGTTAGGGTTAGACTTAGCTTTAGGGGTTAATACATTTATTAGAATAGCGGGTTAGGGGTTAATAAATATAATATAGGGGTCGGCGGTGTTAGGGGCAGCAGATTAGGGGTACATAGCTATAATGTAGCTGGCGGCTCTTTGCGGTCGGCAGATTAGGGGTTAATTATTGTAGGT
Source organism: Bombina bombina (assembly GCF_027579735.1). Taxonomy (NCBI): domain Eukaryota; kingdom Metazoa; phylum Chordata; class Amphibia; order Anura; family Bombinatoridae; genus Bombina; species Bombina bombina. Next base: position 216,089,573 of record NC_069505.1, read on the forward strand.
AGGTGGCGGCGACGTTGTGGGGGGCAGGTTAGTGGTTAATAAATATAATATAGGGGTCGGCGATGTTAGGGCAGCAGATTAGGGGTGCATAGGGATAATGTAGCTGGCGGCGGCGTGTGGACGGCAGATTAGGGGTTAATAAGTGTAGGTAGCTGGCGGTGACGTTGTGGGTGGCAGATTAGGGGTTAATAAATATAATATAGGGGTCGGCGGTGTTAGGGGCAGCAGATTAGGGGTACATAAGGATAACGTAGGTGGCGGTCAGCAGATTAGGGGTTAAAAATATTTAATCGAGTTGCGGCGATGTGGGGGGACCTCGGTTTAGGGGTACATAGGTAGTTTATGGGTGTTAGTGTACTTTAGAGTACAGTAGTTAAGAGCTTTATGAACCGGCGTTAGCCCAGAAAGCTCTTAACTACTGACTTTTTTCTGCGGCTGGAGTTTTGTTGTTAGATTTCTAACGCTCACTTCAGACACGTCTCTAAATACCGGAGTTAGAAAAATCCCATTGAAAAGATAGGATACGCAATTTACGTAAGGGGATCTGCGGTATGGAAAAGTCGCGGCTGAAAAGTGAGCATTAGACCCTTTTTTGAGTGACTCCAAATACCGGAGGTAGCCTAAAACCAGCGTTAGGAGCCTCTAACGCTGGTTTTCACGGCTACCGCCAAACTCTAAATCTAGGCCTATTATAGTTCATTTATTTTGTAGTTTAATGTAGTATTAGTATAACCGTTAGGGTAGATTAATTATTAGTTTAATATAGTTTAATGTAATTTTAGTATAACAGTTAGGGTAGATTCATTATTAGTTTAATATAGTTTAATTTAAATCTAAAGGTAAGTTTAAATTTATTATAAGATAGGGATGACTTAATGTTTAATGTAAAGTTAAGGGGTTGTTAGGTTTAGGGGTTAATAGGTTAATTTGGTTTATGGCGATGTGGGGGCTGGCAGTTTAGGGGTTAATAGGTTTAGTAAGTGCTAGTGATGTGGAAGGCCAGGGGTTTAATACATTTATATATTTAGTTGTGGTGGGCTCCGGGAGCAGCGGTATAGGGGTTAATAACTTTATGTAGGTGTCGGCGGGGTCCGGGAGTGGCGGAATAGGGGTTAATAACTTTATGTAGGTGGCGACGGTGTTGGAGCAGCAGATTCCAGCATTTTTGCGGTTGACCCCTTGATAAGTAGGCCTCTTGCAGTACAAATGACACAAAAACAGGGAAATAAGCAGGATTTGAATGCAGGGACCCAATTCACATACCAAAGAGAGACTTGCAGTACAAATGACACAAAAACAGGGAAATTATTACCCCTTTCATTGTTACCCCTAAAAAAATACAATTTAATCTTAATTTGCATTATCACATTTCAGTTTGTATTTTCTGAGACAGAATGTTTTTAGCAGTGTTTAGTGTAATATCTCTTTAATATGTTACTTTCTGAATTAATAATAATTAATTATGAATTTATTTTGGTGGGGCCCAGATTGTAGCTCAGTCCTGTTTCTTATTTAATTAAAGTTTATGGGGTCAATTTATTCTACAACAAAGAATTACATGGGAACAAAGCAAATTTGATAATATAAATAAATTGGAAACATATAGGGGCCTATTTATGAAAGGCCTGTCGGTCTTTAGACCGCTGCTTCATAACTGGTGTTTCTGGCGAGCCTGAAGGCTCGCCAGAAACACGGGGCTTAAAGCTCTATACGGAGCTTGATAGATATGCTCCATAGACTGATTTAAGACCCAGTTCCCACTTAGTGAGCTATAGTATGGACTGAGGGATGTCTTTGGAGTATGGGTATAACCTAGAGACATTATGTTAGACATTTTAGACAAGGATTTGTAAGCACCTTTTTATTTACTATATGTAGTCCTTGAAGTGCATTAAGTTTTTATGTTTTCACCCGTTGGTTTGTTTACAGATCATCTTGCTTCTAAAGGTATCTTTCCTCCTTCTTTTTGTACTACACAGGAGAGATTTTCTGATTTTGCGCTAGGATTTAAAGATTTAGTATGCTCTACTATATCTATGTATATATCTGTATATGTTGGCAGCCATATCCCCTCCAAGTAAACGTAAATAGGGGGTTTCTTATAATCTCTCTACCAGACAGAACATACAATTTAGTATGTTCTGCCTGAATCACAAAATGCTTTTTTTGTTTGTTTCATATCCCATATCCATATTGTTTTTAGAATAAGATTTTTTTTTTTAGTTATTTGCATATTTCAAAAGTAAAATGCATTCCTACTCCACCACCTCATTTGGGTCTTCAGGCTTGTTGACATAGACAAAAAAAATCTCCTCAAAAAATAGAAATCACTTGTTAAAATAAATTTTTATTGAAAACTGTAGTTAAAATTCCTCTGACATGGATAATAAAAGCTAAACAAGTATGTACGCAATGTGAGACCATAGCTTCCGATACGGTTAAGCACACATATTCGGAAAACAAATTGTCTAATCACTAGAGCTCTAAGACTGCTCAGTAGTGCTTTATTCCCTCCCCTTAGGCACATGGCAAGCTATGGAAACTCACTTCTTGAAATAAAGAACACTGGTTAAATACATAACTAAAGTTCATGATTAGCAGTAACATGACCCCTCCTGCTAAGGAGATGCAATGTTAGAGAATTATGGCATGTTGTATTTGGGATGGGATGTAATGTAATGACCATATACATGTATATAATGGTGCTGATTTATCATTGGTCTTTCTGACATGATCCGCTCAGCGGATGATGTCTGACAGACATCAATGAATGCTGACAGCATACGCTGTCGGAATTTATCATTGCACAAGCAGTTCACCAGAACTGCTTGTGCAATGCTGCCCCCTGCAGATTTGCGGCCAATCGGCCGCTAGCAGGGCGTGTCAATCAGCCCGATCGTATAGGATCTGGTGGATTGATGTCTGCAGCCTCAGAGCAGGCAGACAAGTTATGGAGCAGCGGTCTTTAGACTGCTGTTTCTGGCGAGCCTGAAGGCTTGCATGGAAACAGGGGCATCAAGCTCCTTTCTGAGCTTGATAATTCGGCCCCAATGTCTGTCTTTCTATATACAGGGCTTGGAATTTCCTCTAGTCCTGAACTACTGAGAAATTGCAGTGGCTGGAATTAAAATGTTGCTTTTGGATATATTTAGCATTGAATGAGTACAGATTTCTTTCATCAAGGTGGTCCATTACTCCTGGGAATTATATTTATGGCCACTAGGATGAGGCAAAGACCCCAAAACTCTAAGAGTCCTTAAACCCTTTCAACCATACTGGAAACTAGTCTTGTCTTTGCCTTTGCGGGAGAAAGGGGAAGAAAAAAGGTGCTCCAGATAAGAAGGGTTCTCTTGTGATCAGTCTAATTCTGCTCTTGCTTCTAAAGGTATCTTTCCTCCTTCTTTTTGTACTACACAGGGGAGCTCTTCTGATTTTGCTCTAGGATTTAAAGATTTGGTACGTTCTACTATATCTGTGTATATATCTATATATGTTGGCAGCCATGTCCCCTTCAAGTAAATGTAAAAAGTGGGTTTCTAATTATCTCTCTACCAGCATTTCTGATTTAAATAAGTCATGGAGGCCTATTTATCAAGCTGTCAACTATGCTGCATTCACCGGCACCAAAACGCTCGCCTAACATTGCGGCCACGGACCTGAATACGTTCTCCATATTTATCAAAAAAGCCGGCAAAAAGCCGCACACCAAGTACGGGCCGATGAGCAGCGGACTGTTGTTAACTAGCAGTCATCGATATCGCTGCTATTCGGCTTTTTCACAACATTATTTATATCTTGTCACTAAACACTGCCACTATACTAAAATGTTTAACCCCTATCCCGCCGCTCCTGGACCCCTCCACAACTAAATAAATGTTTAACCCCTATCCCGCTGCTCCTGGACCCCTTCGCAACTAAATAAATGTTTAACCCCTATCCCGCCGCTCCCGGACCCCACTGCCACTAAATAAAATTATTAACCCCTAAACCCCTGGCCTCCCACATCACTACCACTTACTAAACCTATTAACCCCTAAACCGCCAGCCCCCCACATCGCCATAAACTAAATTAAGCTATTAACCCCTAAACCTAACAACCCGCTAGCTTTACATTAAAATGATCTCATCCCTATCTTATAATAAATTTAAACTTACCTTTAGAATTAAAATAAACTATATAAAAATATTAAGTAACCTACACTTACTATTATACTACACTTAAATTAAACTATATTAAATTATTAATTAACCTACCCTAACTATTATACTAAAATTACATTAAACTACCAATTAAATTAACTATATTACATATTTAAAAACTTAACCCTGCTCAAATTATTTAAATCTACAATTAAAAATGACTAATTTACAAAAAATAAAAAACACTAAGTTATAAAAAAAAAAACCCACAGTATCAAAAATAAAAAAACAATTACACCTAATTTAATAGCACTATCAAAATAAAGAATACCCATAAAATAAAAAACCCTAGCCTACAATAAACTTCCAATAACCCTTAAAAGGGTCTTTTGTGGGGCATTGCCCCAAAGAAATCCGCTCTTTTACCTGTAAAAATACAAACACCCCCCCAACAGTAAAACCCACCACCCACACAACCAACACCCCCAAATAAAACCCTATCTAAAAAACCTAAGCTCCCCATTGCACTGAAAAGGGCATTTGTATGGGCATTGCCCTTAAAAGGGCATTTAGCTCTTTTACTGCCCAAAGTCCCTAACCTACAAATAAAACCCACCCAATAAACCCTTAAAAAACCCTAACATTTACCACCGACGATCCACTTACAGTTTTCGAAGACCGGACATCCATCCTCATCCAAGTCCTCACCGAAACCGGCAGAAGTCTTCCTCCAAGCTGCTGACTTGGTCTCATTCTGTTGAAGATCCAAGGGTTCTTAACATTATTTAGCAAGGATACAGAATAGGTTTCAGATCAAGGCCTCCCATGGGAAGGCTTCTTCTCTCTCATGTTCCAAAGAATCCTGTAAAGGTAGGAGCCTTTTTCAGTGAAAAGATTATTTTACTTAATATGGTATAGTGGCTAACTCCCTATAGTAAAAAAATCGCCTCTAAATACTTAAAGAAACAAGATTTTATATAATATACTAGGAGTGCTAAAAATAAGCCATTGCCACTTGTTTAAATACAAAAATATCAAAATAATATATATATATATATATATATATATACAATATATATATATATATATATATATATATATATATATATATATATATATATATATATATATATATAAAAAAATTGGAATTGTTTTTAGACCAGAATGGATAAAACCAATTTCATTTATATTTTTTAGGACTTTATCAATAAGGTTATTTTACCTCTCTAACGGTGATTTTATGAAATCTTTCTTAAGGGTTAAATTTCTTATACATTTTTTGGCATCTATAAATGTGTTAAATTTGTTTGTGGTGTTTCTTTGTGGAGACAAAAGATAATGCCTTACTTAGAACATCTATATGCGACTGGGTTAGATCCAATTGATTAAATTATAAATTCATTTATTTGTTACTTACTTTTCTTCTGTGTTTGTTTTTGAAGATATTGATGTGTTAATTCATTTAAATTTTTCTCCTCTACATTACGTTCTCCTGAAAGTATTCTTTTTTGCCTTATTCTAGTTACTAATAAATCTTGACTTTCACCTAAATTTTATTGTTATTGTTTTTTGATTTATTTTCCATTACATTTTTATAATTCTTCTTGTGATTTGAATGTCTTGATGTAGTGGGCTTTTGTTAATTATAATCTATATGACTTAGATTATCTTCTCTGTCAGAAAGTGGTCTATATCTGTTTGGTGTTACTAATTGTAATATTATGTTTTATTGTATCTGTGAGGGTGGTTGGGATAATCTTTTATTCTATGAGTATATGTAATCTCCATGACTATTTCTTTTATATTCAACTTTTTGCCAAGTCGGTCTTAGGTTATAATGTGTCTGATTAAAGTTTTATTTGTTTTCTGAGGAAACTTCTTTTTTCCTTTTACTCTTGTCAGATTAGGGATTGTTATGTCTTTAATAGGTGGATAATCTGTATTCAATCTGTGTGGGTTACTTCTCCACTTGTGAGAAATATAATTATAACTATTAGGTCTGTTCACATGGGTTAGAAAGTCTTTCCTGTCCCTCTCAAATTTCTTAGGTTTTCTACTTTTAAAAGTTCCTCTTTTGTGGTAAACATAAATTGTTTGATTTCTTTTTCTATAGCCTTTAGTTTTTAAAAGTTACTAGTTTTAATTCTAGTTCATTAATTTCATTTCCCAATTTAGAGCTAGATTACAAGTGGCATGCAAACAATTTCTCTAGCGTTATTAGGATCGTTTGCACCCCCTTTCCATTGCACTAATATTACAAGTTGAGCACAACTGCAATTTTGCTAGCACAATCTTGATTTACTCGAGAATCTTTACCTTGATTTCAGAACTGTGGTTATCTGTTTTTTCTGAAAATAAAAAGTTGCACAAAGCACTTCAAAAATACAATACAAAGTACACTTACACTCATATTAACACTGTCTAATATAAATTATTAATAACAAATGGCCAGATTACGAGTTTTTCGTTTTGAGCTGTGCGGTGCTAACGAGCAGTTTTCTCTCACCGCTCACTTACCTACAGCGCTGGTATTACAGGTTTTTACAAACCCGCCGTTAAAAGGCAAGAAGTGAGCGTTGAGCAAAATTGTGCTCCTTACCGCACTTCAATACGAGCGCTATTTAAGTCAACGGTGAGCTGGTCGTACATGCTCGTGCACGATATCCCCAATCAGCCAATAGAATCCGAGCTAAATCCTATTGGCTGATTGCATCAGCCAATAGGATTTTTTCTACCTTAATTCCGATTGGCTGATAGAATTCTATCAGCCAATCGGAATCTAAGGGATGCCATCTTGGATGACATCACTTAAAGGAACAGTCATTCAGTAAGAAGACTTTGTTTGAAGAGGATGCTCCGCGTCGGATGTCTTGAAGATGGACCCGCTCTGTGTCGGATGGATGAAGACAGAAGATGCCGTCTGGATGTAGACTTCTGCCCCTCTGGAGGACCACTTCACCTGGCTTGGATGAAGACTTCTCCCGGCTTCGTTGAGGACTTCGGCCCGGTTGGATGAAGACTTCTGCCGCTTCCTTGAGGATGGATGTCCGGTCTTCAGAACTGTAAGTTGATATTCAGGGGGTTAATGTTAGGTTTTTTTTAAGGGTGTATTGTGTGGGTTTTATTTTTTAGATTAGGGTTTGGGCCGCAAAAGAGCTAACTGCCCTTTTAAGGGCAATGCCCATCCAAATGCCCTTTTCAGGGCAATGGGGAGCTTAGTTTTTTTTAGATAGTATTTTATTTGGGGGGTTGTTTGTGTGGGTGGTGGGTTTTACTGTTGGGGGGTTGTTTGTATTTTTATTTACAGGTAAAAGAGCTGATTACTTTGGGGCAATGCCCCGCAAAAGGCCCTTTTAAGGGCTATTGATAGTTTAGTTTAGGCTAGGGTTTTTTTTATTTTGGGGTGGAGCTTTTTTTATTTTGATAGGGCTTTTAGATTAGGTGTAATTAGTTTAAATATCTTGTAATTTGTTTATTATTTTCTGTAATTTAGTGGGGGTTTTTTGTACTTTAGCTAATTTAATTTAATTTAATTGTTGTTAATTTAGTAAATTTATTTAATTATAGTTTAGTGTTAGGTGTTATTGTAACTTAGGTTAGGTTTTATTTTACAACTACTTTTGTATTTATTTTAGCTAGGTAGTCATTAAATAGTTAATAACTATTTAATAACTATTGTACCTAGTTAAAATAAATACAAACTTGCCTGTAAAATAAAAATAAACCCTAAGATAGTTACAATGTAACTATTAGTTATATTGTAGCTAGCTTAGGGTTTATTTTACAGGTAAGTATTTAGTTTTAAATAGGAATTATTTAGGTAATGATAGGAATTTTTAGCTAGATTTATTTTAATTATATTTAAAGGGACACTGTACCCAAAAATTTTATTTTGTGATTCAGATTGAGCATGAAATTTTAAGCAAATTTCGAATTTACTCCTATTATAACATTTTCTTCATTCTCTTGGTATCTTTATTTGAAATGCAAGAATGTAAGTTTAGATGCCGGCCCATTTTTGGTGAACAACCTGGGATGTCCTTGCTGATTGGTGGATAAATTCATCCACTAATAAAAAAGTGCTATCCAGAGTACTGAAACCAAAAAAAAACTTAGATGCCTTCTTTTTCAAATAATGATAGCAAGAGAATGAAGAAAAATTGATAATAGGAGTAAATTAGAAAGTTGCTTAAAATTGAATGCTCTTTCTGAATTACAAAAGAAAAAATTTGGGTTCAGTGTCCCTTTAAGTTAGGCGGTGTTAGGGTTAGGGTTAGACTTAGGTTTAGGGGTTAATAGATTTAGTATAGAGGCGGCGAGGTTGGGCGTGGCAGATTAGGGGTTAATAAATGTAGGTAGGTGGCGGCGATGTTAGGGATGGCAGATTAGGGGTTAATAATATTTAACTAATGTTTGCGAGGTGGGAGTGCGGCGGTTTAGGGGTAATATGTTTATTATAGTGGCGGCAACGTTGGGGGCAGCAGATTAGGGGTTAATAAGTGTAGGTAGGTTGCGGCGACATTGGGGGTTACAGATTAGGGGTCAATAAATATAATGTAGGTGTCGGCGATGTTGGGGGCAGCAGATTAGGGGTTCAGAAATATAATGTAGGTGGAGGCGGTGTCCGGAGCAGTAGATTAGGAGATAAAATGTTATTCCAGTGTTTGCGATGCGGGAGGGCCTCGGTTTAGGGGTTAATAGCCTAGGTAGTTTATGGGTGTTAGTGTACTTTTTATCACTTTAGTTATGAGCTTATGTTACGCATTGTATCATAAAACTCTTAACTACTGACTTTTTGGCCTCCCAGGACGAAGTTTACGTAAGTAATTTTGTGGTAAGGCCAAAGAAGTGTACGGTACACCTATACCTGCAAGACTCGTAATAGCCGCAGGCGTAAAAAAAGCAGCGTTAGGACCTCTTAACGCTGCTTTTTTACCTTAACGCACAACTTGTAATCTAGCCGAAATATTGCACAAATAAAATATAAGGGCTCAAAGATTTAAGATCTCGGGTGTTAGACAAAAAAAGCTGCAAAAGGGCTTTAACACTGAAAAACATACATATACATGTCTAAATATAAATATGTGTCTATATATACACGTCTATATATGTGTACATATGTATTTATATGTGTATATATGTATTTACAGACATATATACACATATAAACACATAAATATATAAGTACACATATAAAGACATATATATATATATATATATATATATATATATACAGTAAGTGCATTGTAGCCCCTTGCAGTTAAGTAGATGAAAACTTCTGAAAACATATTTATGCAATATTCTTATTTAATATTGGTTTTAACTATGTATTTACTGTACTTATTTCACATGAAATATTTCATATTCCTTTTGCTCTGTTTCACATGAGACCTGCGCTTTGTATACTTTGTCAGTGGTGCAGAGATTATACTCAGTTGGCTCAAAAGATTCTTTGAGATGCCAAAACAAGACAATCCCTTTTTTGCTGGATCACTCATCGACCCATGGTTTGGGGGCATCTTTTGTCCATCCATATTGGACTATGATCTTAACAGATGCAAGTCCCTCAGGTTGGGGTGCAGTCTGGGGGGCTCAGAATGTACAAAGATTTTGGTTACTTCAGGAGACAAAGTTGCCTACAAATGTTCTGGAACTCCATACAATTTTCAGGGCCCTTCAGTTTTGGCCTATCCTGAAAACAGAGACTTTTCTGCTTTTCCAGTCAAACAATGTCACAGTAGTGGCTTACATCAATCATCAGGGAGGGGGGGGGGGTGAGCGGACTCAAAGTTCCTTGGCAATGAGGGAGGTTTCATGAATTCTGACTTAGACAGAGAGCAATTACTGTATAATTTCTGCAGTACAAATTCAAGCGGTGAGCAAATGGGAAGCAAGCTTTCTCGGTCGTTAATCCCTACACCCATGAGAATGGTCTCAGATTGTAGACCTGTGGGGTCTTCCGGAAGTGGATGTCATGGCTTTACGTTTGAACAAAAAGCTCCTTAGCTATTTTGCAAGATCCAGATATCCACAGGCAGTGTTTGTGGATGCTCTAGTAGCTCCTTGGTTCTTTCGTCATGGTTTGGAAGGCTTTGTTATTTACTGAACACATTTATTAGACAAAGATAGTCACAGCTAGTTAGGTAAGCTGTCCTAATACTGAACTGATGAGACTTTTTCCTGAGCTCTATAAAAGGTGAGCGGCAATCCTTTACACAGTGTATATAAACCATACTGATAAAACACCTTCATACATCTTCATATGCCTGCTATATACATTTGAAATACGGATAATTGGAACTGTGAATTAACAGATTTTAACCCCTTAATGACCACAATGTACCCTGTATGTCACTGGTCGTTTAGGTTTTTTTAGGACATAATAGCACAAGTCTAGCAAGAACACGCTATTAATGCCCTCCCTCCAGAAGGCTTTGTGGAATAGAGCAGTCTCAACGCTGGTAGCAAGACCGCGCTATAAAACAATCAAGTCCCAAAAAAAGGCCAGCGACATACAGGGTACGTCGCTGGTCCTTAAGGGGTTAAATACATTGTGGACAATAAGTATTGGTCTATTTGGACATAATCTTTTTCTAAGTAACAACACAACTCTAAATAGCTACACTGTTACTAAATATATTTGTCAGATTGTATGCTACATTGTCAACTAATATCCACAAATTATATGTCTCAATATTAACAAAATATTAACAAAGTCAAATCTCTAAACTTGTAACCACTCTCATTTGCATAAATATAAAGGGTTACAACTGTATGTAATGTGAATGTTTTCTAAATATTGATTTTTTACCAACTAATTTTAAGACACCGGTGTCTGTAGAATTTTTATTTTTATTTGTGTATATTTATATTGGTGATATTACTATATTTCATGTGTCAATAAATACATTTTATAAAATGTAGCAAAATTTGAAGTATTTCATAATAGTGTTAATAGACCGCCCTTTGGTGCCACCCACAACCTGTGTATTTCTCTATTTGTTTGTTGTACTTGTGAGAAGTGCAACTAGTGTGATAGGCTGTTGCTGTTATAGGACGTTAAGTTCTTAACACATCCCTTCTTTTTATACCTCTTGGTTGAAGCTTTTGATTTATAAAGCTTACTTGGAGCTGGGTCAGTCGCCTCCTAAAAGGATTACTGCTGATTCTACCAGATCAGTTGCTACTTCTCGGGCCTCTAAGAATGATGCCTCTGTTGATCAAATTTGCAAGGCATACATTTTGTCTTTCTTACATACTTTTTCAAAATTCTACCATTTTGATGGCTTTGCTTCTTCTCAAGGAGCTTTTGGTAGAAAAGTCCTTTAGGCGGCTGTTTCTGGGCATTAAATATTTTATGTTTATATTTTTCCTGCATAACCCCCCCCCAAAAAAAAAACCCAACTAATCATCCAATGTATTTGGAATAGTATAAGTCTGGTCCCACCCAGATTACTCATGGACTTCCCAGGAATAATGAGTCATGGACTTTCACCACCTTTATGAAAGAAAATATTATTTACCTGATATATTCAATTTAACCTGATAAATTCCATAATTTCATAGTGGTGAGAGTCCACAAGCCCAATTATTTCCTTTGTGATTGTTTTTTTCTAGCAGCAGTTTGAGTATCCACCTCATTTTTTCCATGCTCATATTTTATTGCTCTTATTCTCTTTTCCTACCTTCTTTTTTTCTCACTTGGTTATAAGTCAGACTAGGTTCCAGAGAGGTGGGAGGAGTTTTAATGGCTAATGAATTTTGGAATGTTTACCTCCTCCTAGTGGCCAGGAGTATAATTCCCAGGAGAAATGGATTCTGGTCTCTCACCACCATGAATTAAATGTATTTATCAGGTAAGCATAAATCATACTCCCCCCCCCCCCCCGACTGTTACAGTGCTTTTTTCACTTTGTATTTATTATACTGCAGACAGACAATATTCTATGTTTGCAGGGTGCTAGGTACTGTGGCATCTGTTGTTGAAATGTACTATTTCACAATCAATTACTTGGGCAGCCCCATAACTGCTCTGTAATCATTTGTGTGAGATCACGCTTGTGTTTCATCTCAGATGCATGAGTCCAGGTTGTTTAAGGAAGCAGCTATCTGAAGCCGCTACTTCTTAATTTATGATTACAAGCTCAAATGGCTGACCAGCACTGCAAGGGCTCCAAAGCTGCTTTTAAAGCTTCATAAAGGGAGTCGCTGGACGGGTTGAGTACATATTCCAGAAAATGGTCAGCTCTCACAGAACAAAGTGCATATTCTCTAATGCAAGCAGCATCTCCGGAACAAACCGTGTTCACATCCCATACAAAGGACTCTGCACATTTCCAACAACACGCTGAGTGTGCATCCCATGATGTGGATAATGTTTCGAAAACAGAAAAAGTGAAATACACAGTACAAGCAAACTACATGTATTAATAAAAACACATTTTAGTTGGCATTTGTAATGCTTTCATTTCAGCAAGCATTACAAATACATTATGGAATATTTATTTTAGGGTTGTGAAGTATACAGTTTCAATTATTTAAAATTATGTTGAGAAGCTTAGTTTTTGCTACAAATAAATAAAAAAATTAAAGAACAAGTTCAACAAAATTGTATATCCTTTTAAAGTTATAGTAAGGATAGATGCTTCTGTCTAGGCCAAAATAAACTTTCATGATTCAGATAGAGCATGTCATTTTAAACAATTTTCCAATCTACTTTTATCACCAATATTGCTTTGTTCTCTTGGTATTCTTAGTTGAAAGCTTAACCTAGGAGGTTCATATGCTAATTTCTTAGACCTTGAAGCCCACCTCTTTCAGATTGCATTTTAACAGTTTTTCACCACTAGAGGGTGTTAGTTCACTTATTTCATATAGATAACACTGTGCTCGTGCACGTGAAGTAATCTGGGAGCAGGCACTGATTGGCTAGACTGCAAGTCTGTCAAAAGAACTGAATAAGGGGCAGTTTGCAGAGGCTTAGATACAAGATAATCACAGAGGTTAAAAGTATATTATTATAACTGTGTTGGTTATGCAAAACTGGGAAATGGGTAACAAAGGGATTATCTATCTTTTAAAACAATAAAAATTCTGGTGTAGACTATCCCTTTAAGGTGGAAAATGTAAATTTAAAAATTTTATAGGGCAGGTAGTTCACTAGACAGACCTTTGATAAATAGGCCACTAAATCTTAGGTCTGTATTTGTACTCAGAACGATCGGACTTTAAGACAAATTTACCGCCGACGAGTCTGTAATATTTGCAGTGTGGCTCTCAGACCGGTTAGTAGGTCAGAAGTTACTATATTCTTAATTTGGTGAAGGAATACTGCCACAGGACGTTTATTGAGCCTCCCATTTGTGAGTAAGGATATACTCTTATTTTTCTCTGCTGTGATAATACACTAAGGAGGTCTTCTTTCCCATTAACAGAACCGAGTCGTGGTCTCTGAGGAAATTCAGTCCACTAAAGAGCCTTCTGAATTGGGATATTTTAATCTGGCAGAACAGCCAGTTTTTGTGCCTATGAACTATTTCTCAGGATCGAGTTCAGAGCATACTGTGTGTTTTGTTTTTCTGTAATAAGTGTTGTAAGAATTGTATCAATTGATATTTTATTGTCGTTGAATGTGTAAATATTGCTAAATGTTTTAGAAATTTATATATGTGATTAAATTGTAACCTTTTTAACCTATATAGGAAGATACATGAATTTACCTGACCCTAATATTTTAAAGGTTTACTAGTGAACTACCCTGCCCTATAAGAGTTTTTAAATTTACACTTTCCACCTTAAGCATTTATTTGCGCAATCAATTTCACTTTTTTCCTAAACTGTTTCCTTTCTAAGGCCTTTTGGGGGAACCTCTGTATTTTGATTGCTTGCATGGTTAATCTTCTGCGCTGGTCAATAACTTGCTAATATTTTGTAATTTTAAGGGGGCCTGGCTTGGACTTTGAGTGAACACTTAATAGCTGAGAGCTATAATTTTAGTCTTACGTAGCCCTTTTATAGCAAAAATGTTGTCTAAACCCTGGTTTCTCAACAGCCGGGCCGTGGCCCAGTACCGGGCCGTGATAGCCCTGCTGGTGGGCCCTGACCTGTCATGCCCCCACTGCACACTCTTACCCCACTGCAAACCAGGTGCAGACTGAGACCAATCAAGGCCCCAGGAACACTGTCTCACAATGACCAAAAAGTATTAAATTGTATGCAAATGAACATGGTAGCCTTCCTGCCCCCAACAGGCCCCTCATCCTCCAGAGCCAGGACCCCCAACATTAAGGGCCAGAGATAGGGCACCCAACCTCCAGGGCCAGACCCCACACTCCATGGCCCTCACAGCGACAGACCCCTGCCAGGGCCCCCACTAAACCCACACTTATTTGCTTAGTTACTGATAGGGCAACTGAAAACTCCAGCTTAAGGAATGCACCAAGATCCGTGGAGATACCATTTGTGGGCCCCCCTACTTGCTGGTCCCTCGTCCCTATTTGCCTGGCTGATCAGCCCAACCCTGCTGCTCACTATATATACATATATATACACATATATACATACACACACACATATATATATATATATATATATATATATATATATATATATATAGAGAGAGAGAGAGAGAGAGAGAGAGAGAGAGAGAAAGAGAGAGAGAGAAAGAGAGAGAGAAAGAGAGAGAGAGAGAGAGAGAGAGAAAGAAAGAGAGAGAGAAAGAAAGAAAGAGAGAGAAAGAAAGAGAAAGAAAGAGAGAGAGAGAGAAAGAGAGAGAGAAAGAGAAAGAGAGAAAGAGAGAAAGAGAGAGAGAGAGAGAGAGAAAGAGAGAGAGAGAGAGAGAGAGAAAGAGAAAGAGAGAGAGAGAGAAAGAGAGAGAGATAGATAGATAGATAGATATATATAAACTACTGGGCCCCGGACATGTCTAGCTAAAGTTTACCGGGCCTTGAGGTCACTTTGGTTGAGAACCACTGGTCTAAACCACATTAATTTCTTCTACGTGATGCAAACCAAATAGCTGGTTTGGGTAGCCTAGGTTACAGAATCTTTCTAAGGACTGTGGGAAAAGCCTGTTTACAAAAAACAAAAAAAACAAGAGGGGGTCGATACGATAAAAATCGTCGCCCGCAAAAGTTGGCGACGCCAATATTTGCGCGGGTTTGGTATCCTATATACGGCGTAAGCTAGAAGTTACGTGCGTAGATTTCTGGTGTCGCCCGTAGTTTTTTGGCCCATAGACTGACATACAAAACACGCGCAATTTGCTATCCAATATACGGCGTAAGGACTTACGCGCGCAGATTTCACAAAATCTACTCCATTCTCAGCTCGCCACAAATTGAAGGCGCAGGAACCCTTGCACTGACTTAGAAACCAACGTAACTCTCTGAAGGCCTAACAAATGCATGCTTAACAATCTACATAGCAGCAGCTTGTTCACAAATAGTTAACCTCTTAAAAGCATATATTATTCCTGCCCCTGCAAGTGTGTCAAACCAATCACAAACAGCACAACCTCTCACCTGCAGCCTTAAAACACCTGCAAATGCACACCCTCATTAGCCACCATGTTTCCCTTGCAGTATATTGCATTTAGAGTGAGACAGTGTCGTGGGGCACAAGGGGTGCTGGAACCCCTACAAGCCCCTGTTTTGGATGGTATCCCTGCTGCTGAGGTCCCTGGTCATGGTGCTGTAGCTGTCCCTGCTCCAGCTGCTGCTGCTGCCCTCCCTGCTCCTCCTGCTGTTGTCCCTGTTCCTGGTGCTCCCCATGCTGCTGTTGCTGCAGCTGCTCATAGGCCAGCAGGGCCTATAAGACGAAGGCATCAGCAGAGGGGAAGAGCACCAAGGGTACACAGGGTTAGGGTCACCCTGTTTGGGATGACAGAAGTGGAGGTCAGGGAAAAGTATCGCTTGACTTCTGCAAGCCTCATTAACCTATATGAGGTCTTGAAGGATGATATTGACCCTCAAGCGTATAGGAACCGAGCTCTGACTGGTATGCAGAAGCTGTTGTGTGTTGTACACTTCCTGGCAACCGGCTCATACCAGTCAACAGAGGGGCTTGTGTCTGGCCTAGCGCAGTCTACCTTCTCCAGGATTCTAGGGGAGGTTCTGACTGCTCTAGATAACCAGACACAACGATACATTCATTTCCCCCGTACCCCCCAGGAATGGAACCGTCTTAAACAAGGCTTCTATCGACTGGGGGGTATTCCCAATGTCATGGGGGCAATTGATTGCACACATGTGCGTATCGTTGCCCCAAATGAGGAGACAATCCTCTATATTAACAGGAAAGGGTTTCACTCATTGAATTGCCAGAAGGTCTGCGATACCAATCTGAAATTCTTACATGTGTATGCAGGCTTCCCGGGGAGTGCACATGATTCCTACATCCTGCGCCAGACCTCCTTATTCAATACGTTTGAAAATGGAAAACTCTCGGGAGGATGGCTGCTTGGTGAGTACCTTCATTCTGTCTGTATATTTCTACTAAAGGGACACTAAACACAAATTTTAATCTCATGTTTCAGATAGAGAATACAATGTTAAACAGCATTACAATTCACTTCTATTATCTCATTGTATTTATTCTTTAGATATCTTATTTTTTAAAAATAGCAATTCACATATATGAGCCAATCATATGAGGCTTCTATGTGCAGCCACCAATCAGCAGCTATTGAGCATATCTAATATGCTTGTCATCAAAAGTTATCTATAGAATGGAGAAAATGATCTAATCTAAGTAAATTATAAAGCTGATAACAATTGCAGGTTCTTATTAAATGGACAGTCTAGTATAAATTGCACTTTCATTATTCAGATAGGACTTTTAATTTTAATAAACTCTCCAAATTACTTCCATTAACAAAATGTGCACAGTATTCGTATCTTTTATATTTTTGAGTCACCAGCTCCTACTGACGATGTGCAAGAATAAGTGTGTATGCATTTGTGAATGGCTGATGGATGTCACATGGTACAGGGGAAGTTTCAAAATACATAACACTTTAAATTGTCATAAATAAATAACTTTGATATTAGACTAAGTGCTATTGCATTGTCTTGTTATCTTGCATTTTTTGATAATGAAAATCTACTGTGTTGACTGGTCCTTTAAAATAGATTTTTGGTCTAGACTAATACTGGCATAAAAGTAGATTGCTTATAATGCACAAATTTAATGTTTTTATTAAATCTATCTTTTATATGAAATTCATGTTGTGTCCCTTTAAAGCACATGATGTACCTGTAGTAATCCAAACACATATGTTACATGACAGGTGACGCAGGGTACGGCTGCAGACCATGGCTATTAACCCCCTTGGTGCACCCCATTACAGAGCCACAACTCAGGTACCAGGAGGCACACATAAGAACAAGGAATGTCATTGAAAGGAGCTTTGGCCTATTAAAAACCAGGTTCAGGTGTCTGGATGTTACAGGCGGAGCACTACAGTATAACCCCAACAAAGTGTGTTCCATTGTCAATGCTTGCTGTATTCTACACAACATTGCTGTGGACACACGTTTGTTGGGGGACATTGACCCAGAGCAGCAGCAGCAGCTGGTTCCTGTACCTGAGGATGTGGACAGGGGGGCACTGAGGGGGAATGAAGTGAGGGATTATGTCATCCGGGAATACTTCACCTGTAAGTTACTTATTCATAAGTACAGTAAACCGTAACATTCACATGTATTATGATGTTTGACAGTACCTCACCAACCATTGCATGTGTATATATCATGGCTTGCAGAATTTCAAAATTTGGATTTCCACTGCATGTAAGTGAAACTACTACATCCCAACCCCCTTCCCTTAAAGGGACACTATACCCAAACATATTCTTTCATGATTAAGGATAGAGAATATAATTTTAAAAAACCTTAAAATTTACTTTGATTACCTATTTTCAGTTATTCTTTAGATATACTTTAATGAAGACATAGCAATGCACACAGTGAAACAATCACAGGAGGCATCTATATACAGCTACTAATCAGCAGCTACCAAGCATATCTAGATATGCTTTTCAGCAAAGAATATCAATAGAATGAAGCAACATAAATAATAGAAGCAAATTATTAAGTTGTTTATAATTGTCTGCTCTTTACAAATCATGAAGGAAAACATTTTGCTTTCATGTCCCTTTAACAACCCTAATTACTGTATATTTCTAATTTTTTTCATTCATGTTTAGTTCACTATCATTAAGAATGAGGATAATGGATATTTATACCTTATTTTCACACCTTCTTTAAATACATTATTAGTTATATATACCAACGTGTCAATTTATATTGGATGTGAGAAACCTTGATTTACATCTTAGAAGTGAATATTACTATATGTACCGTTCATACACAACTATGTGATGTGGTTTATCGAACAGGAATATGTCAGAAACATGATAATAATACCTTTTTTGCCCATTTCAACACAGGTATTATTATATGTTTTAACAATATTACTGTACTAAAACACACCTCACATGGATGTGGATGACAATTATATGGTAAATAACAGAGGACAAGATTTAGGATGAAATAGAACAACATTTATTTTCTTTTAGGCATCTTAGATGAGGGGGCTGAGGGGCCTGGAGTGGGTCTCCTGCCTCTCCTGGGTTGTGTGGATCCAGTAGGAGTGCTGGTCACAGATGAGATGCTTGAGGCGATGTCCTGCTGGTGGGTGAAATGCTACACCAACACACCCAACAGTTGGTTCTGTTCCCACCATCTGTGGTCACTCTGGATTTGCATGTCCGAAATGACTCTCAGCATTTGTGATTGGTTTTGTACCATAGCAGTTACAGATGCTGCCATGTCCCTTTGCAGCTCAATGGAACGCTGTTGTAATCACTGTTGGCTCCTATGGAACCTGCGTTGGTCCCTCTGCATTCTCTCGCAGGTTGACGTTAGACTCTCACAGGTCAATGTTTGCCTCCTCTGTAGGGAAATGTATTCATCACCCATGGCGGAAGTCAGTGGATCCATGGGCTCTTCCCCAGCAGGGACTATAGGCACTGGTTCCATTTCTTGATCCTCAGCTGGGGGTGCAGGCCCCGGAATCTCAGCTGGGGGTGCAGGGCGATGAATTTCAGCTGGGGGTGCAGGCCCCGGAATCTCAGCTGGGGGTGCAGGGTGAGGAATTTCAGCTGGGGGTGCAGGCCCCAGAATCTCAGCTGGGGGTGCAGGGCGAGGAATTTCAGTTGGTGGAGCTCTTCCAACTGCTGCCGATGGTGCAGATGTCCGGATGGATTGATAGTCCCATTGGCTGCTGGTGTGCATCCACTCAGCCTGCTGGTAGAATCCCTGAGTGGCATGATATTCTTGTGGGGGGGGTAAAGACATCTACCCTTCGGGGCTGGCGTGGCTCCCCCTCCAAGCCAAAGGAATATTCCTCCGGCCAGGGCTCCTGCCAGGTATCCTCCTGTAATGCAGGCGGCATAACATTGGGATTCTCAATTGAGGCAGTCCAACCCATGTCATGCCTGGCATACTCCTGCTGGACTCTCTGGACCGGTGGTCGAGGTGGAGATATACTTTGATCCGGTGTTGGAGGGGGATGCATGGGCGTTGGCACCCTGGTGACTGGAGGTTCTGTGGAGGAGTCAAATGATGAGAGGGATTAGTACAGTCAGATATATATCCATGTGGGCATACAATGTACATGCTAGGGCCTATCCACATTCTCATGTCAAACTCTATAACATGCATGTGCACATTGAGATTTGTGATATGATGGGTTTTAATATGCAAAGTATACATGTATGTGCTTCATACAATAGTTCTGTGTACATGTCAGTGATGGAGAAAATGTGTTCTTTAAGTGACACTATGGTTGTGATGACTATAGTGTCCATTTACTGAAAAGTCTACATGTGGCTTGTGGCCTGTGTTACTCTGAGACATGTTAGTATTTCACTATTCCACCTCATATCATGATTTTCAATGTGTTAAGTAGCATTAAATGGACATGCAACCCATATTTATTCTTTCATGATTCAGCTAGCCAAGCATGGAATTTTAAACAACTTTGTAATTTACTTCCATTAGCTAATTTGCTTCATTCTCTTGATATTCTTAGCTGAAAAGCATTTCTAGATAGGCTCATAAGCTGATGATTGGTGGCTGCACATCAATGCCTCGTGTGATTGCCTCACCCATGTGCATTGATATTTAATAAACTAAGATTATGAAAATAATGATGAAAAATAGATAATAGAAGTAAATTGGGATGTTGTTGAAAACTGTATTCTCTATCTGAATAATGAAATAAAATTATTTGGGTTTCATGTCCCTTTAATGTTAAATCTCATTGTATATTTTGTTGTTAGTAAGCAAAATACCATGCTCATCATTGTGTACATGAATGTGTGACAATATAGGATGTTATAACTCAAATACATATAATACTGGTGTGTGGGATGTTACTCACCAGCATGCTGTGCTGATGTTGCAGCCCCTGAGTCACGAGCCCCTGGAAGTCCACGGACTGCTGTGACGCTCAGGGACCTACGAATCAGCTCCTGCCACTCGTATTCCGCCTCATAGTGAGGCCCACCTCCTGTTGCCCTCTGGGACATTGCTTCCTGGCCCATCTTCTCCTTGACTCTCCTTTTACAATCATTCCATCTCTTCTTTAGGCCATCCACATTCCTCCTCTGTTGGGACACACCATTGACGGCCTCCACCACCTTCTGCCAAGCATCTTTACGCCTACGGGCAACTCCTTTGCCTTTCTCTTGTCCAAAGAGGGCATTATGGTTCTCCAGGACAGCCTGGACTAGAGCGAGGTTTTCTGCAAAACTGAAGTTAGGACACCTCATACGCTCCTCATCCTGGGCCGCCTGGCTCCCTCCCTGGGATGTCCCTGGTGTGGGTTCCACCCTATCCTCTCCCTCCTCCCCCCTTCTATCCCCATGTGCACCCTCTATCCCTCTTCTAAGTGTGCCTGGCCTTGGGGCAACCCCACTCCCATCCTCCCTTCTGGCTCTCCCTCTCCCCACTCCGCTCACTCCCTGACGGGGACCCTGCTGCTCCTCCTGTCCATAATCCTCTCCCTGCAACTCCCCTTCCCTCCTCCCCCCAGCCCTAGCTCTCCCTGACATCCTCACACTACACACACTCACACACTCACACTCACTCCCACTTCAATCACACACAATCACAACCAGACACTCAGCCTTTCAAACTGTAAAAGATAAATAAAATGTGTAAGGTGTTCAAAAAAAAGTGTTGTGTATTTTGTATATGTGTGTATGCAAAATGTGTGCAATATGTAAAAAAGTGACAGTAAATGTACAAGCTTATCAAATCCTCCAAATCCAACCTAACTAAATATTATGCAATGCGCCTCTCTCTCTACTCTAACGACTTTCTCCTACTCACTGTAGTGTGCTGTAGCTCCAAGAACCGACCAAACACACTAAAGAAAATGGCGGCTGCGCAGGGGTTTAAGTCTGAATTTTGAATCTCGTCATTACGTGGCGCATCTCTTAGAACTGGCGTTATTTTTTACGAGTCGTAGGCTAATTTGCATAAAACTATACTTTATTGAGACTTTACGTGAACAAAATACAGGCGCAAGTACTTGCGACGACTAAAATGTGTATTTGCGCACATTTTGCCTGCCCGCCGGTTTTTCCTACTTACGCCAGTTTAGCATCTGACGGCGCAGAATATTGGATAGCTAGAGTTGCGAGCTGAAACTGCGGGCGACGCGGGTTACCTCGCTTGCGCCGCAAACTACGATCTATATCGGATCGACCCCGAGATGTTTATTGTCCCTTTAAATGAATCACTGAGGCAAAACAGGAAATGCAGTAACTGATAAAAATGTGTGAAAACAACAAGTTCACCAAACCATTAACATATTTTTTTATAACTTTTAGGGAAGTACTTATTTTTCCTAAAAATATTTTCTTGTTGAGCACAACACGTTCAGCTGAAGCATGACAGAATCCAATGCTTATTATCATTATTCAGCAGCTCCACTTAGTGGTGCACTAGGTGAAAAACTCTTAACGTATTTGTGTGATAGAAAATTGAAATACATTAATGATCCAGGTGCCATTTCTCTGTATTTGCAGATGCTCTTTATGCCATTTTAGTATTTGCAGAGAAATAAATGCATTTTTCAAAAAGCATTTTAGAAACAGCTGCCTAAAAAACCTGTACAGAAAGCACATAAGAGGGAGACGTTGCATTATGTACAAAGTATAGGTACATTACTTAGTTACTGAGCATTATGTACAAAGTATAGGTACATTACTTAGTTACTGAGCATTATGTACAAAGTATAGGTACATTACTTAGTTACTGAGCATTATGTACAAAGTATAGGTACATTACTTAGTTACTGAGCATTATGTACAAAGTATAGGTACATTACTTAGTTACTGAGCATTATGTACAAAGTATAGGTACATTACTTAGTTACTGAGCATTATGTACAAAGTAAAGGTACATTACTTAGTTACTGAGCATTATGTACAAAGTATAGGTACATTACTTAGTTACTGAGCATTAGGTACAAAGTATAGGTACATTACTTAGTTACTGAGCGTTATGTACAAAGTATAGGTACATTACTTAGTTACTGAGCATTATGTACAAAGTATAGGTACATTACTTAGTTACTGAGCATTAGGTACAAAGTATAGGTACATTACATAGTTACTGAGCATTATGTACAAAGTATTAGTACATTACTTAGTTACTGAGCATTATGTACAAAGTATAGGTACATTACTTAGTTACTGAGCATTATGTACAAAGTATAGGTACATTACTTAGTTACTGAGCATTATGTACAAAGTATAGGTACATTACTTAGTTACTGAGCGTTATGTACAAAGTATAGGTACATTACATAGTTACTGAGCATTATGTACAAAGTATAGGTACATTACTTAGTTACTGAGCATTATGTACAAAGTATAGGTACATTACATAGTTACTGAGCATTATGTACAAAGTATAGGTACATTACTTAGTTACTGAGCGTTATGTACAAAGTATAGGTACATTACATAGTTACTGAGCATTAGGTACAAAGTATAGGTACATTACATAGTTACTGAGCATTAGGTACAAAGTATAGGTACATTACATAGTTACTGAGCATTATGTACAAAGTATTAGTACATTACTTAGTTACTGAGCGTTATGTACAAAGTATAGGTACATTACATAGTTACTGAGCATTATGTACAAAGTATAGGTACATTACTTAGTTACTGAGCATTATGTACAAAGTATAGGTACATTACATAGTTACTGAGCATTAGGTACAAAATATAGGTACATTACTTAGTTACTGAGCATTATGTACAAAGTATAGGTACATTACATAGTTACTGAGCATTAGGTACAAAGTATAGGTACATTACATAGTTACTGAGCATTATGTACAAAGTATTAGTACATTACTTAGTTACTGAGCGTTATGTACAAAGTATAGGTACATTACTTAGTTACTGAGCATTAGGTACAAAGTATAGGTACATTACTTAGTTACTGAGCATTATGTACAAAGTGTAGGTACATTACATAGTTACTGAGCATTAGGTACAAAGTATAGGTACATTACTTAGTTACTGAGCATTATGTACAAAGTATAGGTACATTACATAGTTACTGAGCATTAGGTACAAAGTATAGGTACATTACTTGGTTACTGAGCATTAGGTACAAAGTATAGGTACATTACATAGTTACTGAGCATTAGGTACAAAGTATAGGTACATTACTTAGTTACTGAGCATTATGTACAAAGTATAGGTACATTACATAGTTACTGAGCATTAGGTACAAAGTATAGGTACATTACTTGGTTACTGAGCATTAGGTACAAAGTATAGGTACATTACATAGTTACTGAGCATTAGGTACAAAGTATAGGTACATTACTTGGTTACTGAGCATTATGGCTCCTATCTATCAATCTCCGAATGGAGCTTGATGCCCCGTGTTTCTGGCAAGCCTGTAGGCTCGCTAGAAACAGCAATTATGAAGCTGCGGTCACAAAGACAGCTGCTCTATAACCTGTCCGCCTGCTCTGATCTATGGGGAAATCGTGCAAGAGCACGTCAAACCAGCGCTTGTATTTCAGTGCGGTATGGAGCTCAATGCCACCATATTGCCCGCACAAGCCTGCTTTTTACAAACTTGTAAAAGCAGCGCTATAGGGAGGTGAATTAACGCTGCTTTTGTGGCAGTCTTTAATTTCCCTATAGTGCTGAAAATACGTAATCTAGCTGAATGTTAGGTTTATTAATAGTTTAAGCTTAGGTTTTATTTTATTTCACGGGTAAGTTTTTATTTTTTTTAAAGAGACAGTCAACACCAGAATTTGTGTTGTTTAACCCCTTAATGACCGAGGACGTGCAGGGTACGTCCTCAAAAAAAATACAACTAACGTGACGTCTGAGGACGTACCCTGCACGTCCTCGGTCTGGAAAGCAGCTGGAAGCGATCCTGCTCGCTTCCAACTGCTTTCCGGTTATTGCAGTGATGCCTCGATATCGAAGCATCCTGTAATAACCCTTTTTAGCCATCCGATGCAGGGAGAGCCACTCTGTGGCCCTCTCTGCACTGGACATCGATGGCTGCAATCGTTGGTGGGTGGGAGCCGGTGTGGGAGGCGGATGGCGGCCATCGATGGGCCGTCTGATGTGGAGGGGATCGTGGGCGGGGGCATGCACTGATGCATGCGCGTGCATGGGGAGATGGGGGAGTGCGCGTGCACGGGGAGGGAGCGGGTGGGAACCGCTACACTACTGAAAAATTTGTGTTAAAAGTGGGAAAAAGGGGGGGAATAGATTTTATAAAAAATTATCAGTCAGGGGGTGGGGGGTTGGTGTGTGGGGGGGGAAGCTACACTACATAAAAAAACTGGAAAAAAAAATAAAACCCATTTTTTTGCAAACTGGGTACTGTCAGACAGCTGCCAATACCCAAGATGGCCCCCAATAAAGCAGAAATGAGGGTTAGAGAGCTGTTTTTTTGGGGGGGGATCAGGGAGGTTGGGGGCTAAGGGGGGATCCTACACAGCAGCATATGTAAATATGCTAAAAAAATAAAAAAATGTCAAAGATACCTTTCTGCCAGTACTTAAGATGGCGGGGACAATTGTGGGGTGGGGGAGGGAAGGGAGCTTATGGGAGGAATTAGGGGGTGTGATGTGTCAGGTGGGAGGCTGATCTCTACACTAAATCTAAAATTAACCCTGCAAACTCCCTACAAACTACTTAATTAACCCCTTCACTGCTAGCCATAATACACGTGTGATGCGCAGCGGCATTTAGCGACCTTCTAATTACCAAAAAGCAACGCCAAAGCCATATATGTCTGCTATTTCTGAACAAAGGGGATCCCAGAGAAGAATTTACAACCATTTATGCCATAATTGCACAAGCTGTTTGTAAACAATTTCAGTGAGAAACCTAAAGTTTGTGAAAATGTTTGTGAAAAAGTGAACAATTTTTTTTATTTGATCACTTTTGGTGGTGAAATGGTGGCATGAAATATACCAAAATGGGCC
Organism: Bombina bombina; assembly: GCF_027579735.1. Classification (NCBI taxonomy): domain Eukaryota; kingdom Metazoa; phylum Chordata; class Amphibia; order Anura; family Bombinatoridae; genus Bombina; species Bombina bombina. The sequence continues at coordinate 216,115,268 of NC_069505.1, forward strand.
TAGATCAATACTTTGGGTTGTCTACTACACCAGTGTTTTTCAACCAGTGTGCCGTGAGAGATCCTCAGGTGTGACGCGACAGACTGACAACAGTGCGGGGGTGTCCCTCTTTCAAATTTTGAAATAATGGGAGGTATGTGACAGGCTCATCAGGCATCATTTACAACCATGACATTGACATTCATTCACAGACAAAGATTATGATTGTTTGTGAATGAATGTCAATATGTCATGTGTAGTTTTCATGTATAGTTTGTAGGAGACATGGCATGACAGCACAGTACAGTGTGTATATATATATATATATATATATATATATATATATATATATATATACTGTATATATCCTGTATTAGGCTACAATGTGTGATTTTGTAAAATTTTGGGATGGTGGTGTGCCACAGGATTTTTTATTGTAAAAAAGTGTGCCACAGCAAAAAAAAGGTTGCAAATCACTGTACTACACTACACTAAAGCTAACATTAACCCTACAAACTCAGCAAGAAAAATGTTATGGAGGAGCGCTTAAGCTGAAGGTGTATAGGAGGCAGTTAATAAGTACATAAGAAATTAGGTAAAAAAACGTGGCTATGCCAATTTATTTAAAGCTATCAAAATTAAAATCAAATGATCATACATATAAAAGGGGGTACAGGACGTTTCTGATATATGATAAAAAAATGAGGCTAATAAAAAACAGTTGCCACCACAGGAAAAAAAGTATCTTATATAGGTAGATTACCAAGATGCAATAAGTCATATAAGGCCCCAGGGGATAGTCCCTAGTTGCGTGATCCCAACATGTTATGGTGACTAGGTATCTTTTACCTTACAAAAAAGAGAAAAGAGAGAAGAGGCGCCAAATGGTGTGTATCGTTTTGAATTCAGTAGGCCTTGCCCCCAAATAAAGACTACTTACAAAATTTCCAGCACTTGAGAAGTGCCACAAATGCCTTCTGAACTGTTAGCAGCCGTCCAGCTAGCTGAGATGTATCAAAACTGCGTCTATACTGTGCTGTTTAAGACAAAACAAACAAAAGTGCCACAATAGTGTGTATCAGTGTGATCATTTGATATAGCGCAACAAATGAAATGTACTCACAAGATGTAAGGCACTTGAGAAGTGCCACAAAAGCCTCCTGGACACTTTTCAGCTGTCCAGCTCACTGATAACATCGATCCCAGGTTCACTTGTTCGGCTTACACATGGGCTCCAATCCAGCACACTTAGATCTCCCTGCAGCTCAGTGTTCAGATGAGTGCAAGTATGGCTGCACACGATCTCCCTGGAAGCACCAGCACTTGACGTCACATTAAACCGCCTCGGCTGTGATCACATGTAAGGGGCGTGGTTTTGCTTTCATAGGTTTCGTTTCTTGTGCTGCGAGTAGTGAGTGTACACTGTGTACACTCACTACTCGCAGCACAAGAAACGAAACCTATGAAAGCAAAACCACGCCCCTTACATGTGATCACAGCCGAGGCGGTTTAATGTGACGTCAAGTGCTGGTGCTTCCAGGGAGATCGTGTGCAGCCATACTTGCACTCATCTGAACACTGAGCTGCAGGGAGATCTAAGTGTGCTGGATTGGAGCCCATGTGTAAGCCGAACAAGTGAACCTGGGATCGATGTTATCAGTGAGCTGGACAGCTGAAAAGTGTCCAGGAGGCTTTTGTGGCACTTCTCAAGTGCCTTACATCTTGTGAGTACATTTCATTTGTTGCGCTATATCAAATGATCACACTGATACACACTATTGTGGCACTTTTGTTTGTTTTGTCTTAAACAGCACAGTATAGACGCAGTTTTGATACATCTCAGCTAGCTGGACGGCTGCTAACAGTTCAGAAGGCATTTGTGGCACTTCTCAAGTGCTGGAAATTTTGTAAGTAGTCTTTATTTGGGGGCAAGGCCTACTAAATTCAAAACGATACACACCATTTGGCGCCTCTTCTCTTTTTTCTCTTTTTTGAACAGAACCTGTGATTGCCAACACCTTTCTGGAATGAGATTGCGGCCTGGAGACTATAAATACCTCTGAGAGTGTGGACTATCATATTACACATTGTTAAAGAGATAGTTTTATTCATTATAGCAAACTATACTATATTATATGAAGATACTCCTAACCTAACAAGTTTTAATTCTATTTGTAGGTTGTTCTTTATTATTATTTTAGTTGTATTATTGACAATATTTACAACTGTTTTTATGACAGTTTTTTCAGCACTTTGCACATTAGTACTGGCGGAACACTGCTAGTAATTAAGGGCGCCTCTAATTTTATTTATATTAATCTTTTACCTTACTCCTCCGGTTGCTGTTCCGAATCGATCGGCTTACAGGGCTCCCCACCTCCGTAGAGGCGTACACGTGACTAGTGATGTCACAGAAAGTGGGCACTGTTTTCGATGTAGCGATCCTATTGGTCAGGACCATTCTTGCAGCGGAAATATTTTGCTAACCGCTTGTAGTGAGGAAAAAGAGAGTATCCGCTCTTTAGTGCCAATTGCACGCAGGATACCTGTAATCCAGTAGCGATATCAGCTTAACGGCAATGCTTTACACCGGCCTTGAAAACAGTGATCTCTGTAGGCTCAAATTCTTCCGTAGCTGCATTAAAGTTCTTATATCCTTTTAACGCAGTGTCCAAAACTGAACAGGGACAGTCTCTGCCTCAGTATAATATCTCCTCCTTTGAATGAAAGTGAAGAAGAGCTGTAACTTTTATCATCAACGTGTTTCTCCCTCTTACAGGGATTTTTCAAGATGAGTTTGTTGTGGTCACAGCCTTCCTTTATATGTTGAACCAGATTCCTTATTGGTCAACCTAGGTTAATTGGTAATACAGGTGGTTTCTATGCAAATCAAGTGGTATTTGCAACACTGTGGGCAACCTTGTATAGATATCAGAATAAGTAATAGAATGTAACAATTTATATATACCTAAATAAGACACATCAATTTTGCAAATAATGAGTGCAATTTTAGCAAATCATATGGCATTGCTGCAAATGTTATGTAACGAGTGAAAACTTTATAAAACGTGTGGCATTGTTGCCAAATGTTATACAACGAATAAAACTTTACAAATCATGTTGTATTTGCTGCCAAATAATATAAAATATGAGTGAATAATTAGCAGGCAGGGAAACATTATCCTCTAATAGTGCATAAATTAAATATACTAATGAAAAAAGAAAAGATAGAGAAAATAATTTTATATATATATATATATAGGGAGTGCAGAATTATTAGGCAAATGAGTATTTTGACCACATCATCCTCTTTATGCATGTTGTCTTACTCCAAGCTGTATAGGCTCGAAAGCCTACTACCAATTAAGCATATTAGGTGATGTGCATCTCTGTAATGAGAACGGGTGTGGTCTAATGACATCAACACCCTATATCAGGTGTGCATAATTATTAGGCAACTTCCTTTCCTTTGGCAAAATGGGTCAAAAGAAGGACTTGACAGGCTCAGAAAAGTCAAAAATAGTGAGATATCTTGCAGAGGGATGCAGCACTCTTAAAATTGCAAAGCTTCTGAAGCGTGATCATCGAACAATCAAGCGTTTCATTCAAAATAGTCAACAGGGTCGCAAGAAGTGTGTGGAAAAACCAAGGCGCAAAATAACTGCCCATGAACTGAGAAAAGTCAAGCGTGCAGCTGCCAAGATGCCACTTGCCACAAGTTTGGCCATATTTCAGAACATCACTGGAGTGCCCAAAAGCACAAGGTGTGCAATACTCAGAGACATGGCCAAGGTAAGAAAGGCTGAAAGACGACCACCACTGAACAAGACACACAAGCTGATACGTCAAGACTGGGCCAAGAAATATCTCAAGACTGATTTTTCTAAGGTTTTATGGACTGATGAAATGAGAGTGAGTCTTGATGGGCCAGATGGATGGGCCTGTGGCTGGATTGATGTTGATGGTGAACAGATCAAAACACTGACAGAATCCATGGATGGCAGGCTTTTGAGTGTCCTTGCAAAGAAAGGTGGCTATATTGGTCACTGATTTTTTTTTTTTTTTTTTTTGAATGTCAGAAATGTATATTTGTGAATGTTGAGATGTTATATTGGTTTCACTGGTAAAAATAAATAATTGAAAAGGGTATATATTTGTTTTTTGTTAAGTTGCCTAATAATTATGCACAGTAATAGTCACCTGCACACACAGATATCCCCCTAAAATAGCTAAAACTAAAAACAAACTAAAAACTACTTCAAAAAATATTCAGCTTTGATATTAATGAGTTTTTTGGGTTCATTGAGAACATGGTTGTTGTTCAATAATAAAATTAATCCTCAAAAATACAACTTGCCTAATAATTCTGCACTCCCTGTATATATATATATGTAAGTGAAGTGATATTTTAATCTAGTAGAAATGGTGAGATATCCAGTTCTGAGTTTAGACCAGCAGTGTACAGGGTATCATATTTATATATGTATTCTGCCTCCTTTAGACACAGAATCTTATCTATATCCCCTCCCCTCCAGTTACATTTTACATGTTCTATTCCCCAATATCTCAAATCCTTTGTTCTCCCATTGTGAACCTCTTTGAAGTGTTTTTATAATCTTGTGTCTTCTTTTTTTTTCTCTATACAAAGAAGATGCTCCCTGATTCTGTGCCTTATCATCCTTTTAGTCCCTCCAAAATATATTAGGTTGCATGTACACTGTAATATATATATATGACCCCTTTATTTGTGCATCTAATGAGGTCCTTTATTGGGACTACTTCTCCTGTCGGGGGGATTGTCAATGAGCCTTTCTTGCAACTATGTTGGCAGGCTTTGCACGAATAGCATGGAAAGAAACCAGATACCTTATTTAAAGAAAAATCACTATGTATTTGGGCTTGTCTCTTGTTATCCTGGTCTGATTCAGATATGGTCTGGTTATAGGTCTGATTCAGATGATATGATTACAAATATGAATGCAAATGACAGAGGTCTGAAATTTACCTCTAATTACAGTAAAGAAACCATCACTTTCTTGGATTTAGAGATCATGGTGGTTGATAACTCCTTTGAGACAAATACTCACTTTAAGGAGGTAGATTCAAACAGCTTTATACATTCAGAAAGCTGTCATCTACAACAATGGAAGGATAATATCCCTGTAGGACAGGCCCTGAGGATTAGAAAAAACTGTTCCAGACTATCTGACTTTGAAAATCAAATAGGAACCCTTGTTGAAAGATTAAGGGATAGGGGATATAACGATGATCTGGTGAATGAAGCAGTAGAAAGAGCTAGATTGACAGAGAGAAGATCCCTACTTACATACAAACAGAAACACACTGAGGCTAAGAAAGATATTATTGACACTCCTTTTATTACTGATTATAGTAACGATCATGGTATCATGAGGAAGATTCTAAATAGACACTGGCATATACTACAGGCAGACGCCGTTATAGGGGAGAAACTTGCCCTCAGACCCAAACTTATATTTAGGAAATCAAAAATTTTGAAATTAATGCTAGCACCTAGTGCATTTCAGGATAACAAGAGACAAGCCCAAATACATAGTGATTTGTCTGGAAATAAGGTATCTGGTTTCTTTCCATGCTATTCGTGCAAAGCCTGCCAACATAGTTGCAAGAAAGGCTCATTGACAATCCCCCCGACAGGGGAAGTAGTCCCAATAAAGGACCTCATTAGATGCACAACTAAAGAGGTCATATATATATTACAGTGTACATGCAACCTAATATATTTTGGAGAGACTAAAAGGATGATAAGGGACAGAATCAGGGAGCATCTTCTTTGTATAGAGAAAAAAACAGAAGACACAAGATTATACAAACACTTCAAAGAGGTTCACAATGGGAGAACAAAGGATTTGAGATATTGGGGAATAGAACATGTAAAATGTAACTGGAGGGGAGGGGATATAGATAAGATTCTGTGTCTAAAGGAGGCAGAATACATATATAAATATGATACCCTGTACCCTGCTGGTCTAAACTCAGAACTGGATATCTCACCATTTCTACTAGATTAAAATAATCACTTCACTTACACATATATATATATAATTATTTTCCCTATCTTTTCTTTTTTCACTAGTATATTTAATTTATGCACTATTAGCGTAATAGCGGATAATGTTTCCCTGTCTGCTAATTATTCACTTATATTTCATATTATTTGGCAGCAAATACAACATAATTTGTAAAGTTTTCTTTGCTGTATAACATTTGGCAACAATGCCACACGTTTTATAAAGTTTTCACTCGTTATATAACATTTGGCAGCAATGCCATATGATTTGCTAAAATTGCACTTGTTTTTTGCAAAATTGATGTGTCTTATTTAGGTATATATAAATTGTTACATTCTATTACTTATTCTGATATCTATACAAGGTTGCCTACATTGTTGCCAATACCACTTCATTTGCATAGAAACCATGTGTGATTTTGTAAAATTTTGGGATGGTGGTGTGCCACAGGATTTTTTATTGTAAAAAAGTGTGCCACGGCAAAAAAAGGTTGCAAATCACTGTACTACACTACACTAAAGCTAACATTAACCCTACAAACTCAGCAAGAAAAATGTTATGGAGGAGCGCTTAAGCTGAAGGTGTATAGGAGGCAGTTAATAAGTACATAAGAAATGAGGTAAAAACACGTGGCTATGCTAATTTATTAAAAGCTATCAAAATTAAAATCAAATGATCATACATATAAAAGGGGGTACAGGACGTTTCTGATATATGATAAAAAAATGAGGCTAAGAAAAAACAGTTGCCACCACAGGAAAAAAAGTATCTTATATAGGTAGATTACCAAGATGCAATAAGTCATATAAGGCCCCAGTGGTTAGTCCCTAGTTGCGTGATCCCAACATGTTATGGTGACTAGGTATCTTTTACCTTACTCCTCCGGTTGCTGTTCCGAATCGATCGGCTTACAGGGCTCCCCACCTCCGTAGAGGCGTACACGTGACTAGTGATGTCACAGAAAGTGGGCACTGTTTTCGATGTAGCGATCCTATGGGTCAGGACCGTTCTTGCAGCGGAAATATTTTGCTAACCGCTTGTAGTGAGGAAAAAGAGAGTATCCGCTCTTTAGTGCCAATTGCACGCAGGATACCTGTTATCCAGTAGCGATATCAGCTTCACGGCAATGCTTTACACCGGCCTTGAAAACAGTGATCTCTGTAGGCTCAAATTCTTCCGTAGCTGCATTAAACTTCTTATATCCTTTTAACGCAGTGTCAAAAACTGAACAGGGACAGTCTCTGCCTCAGTATAATATCTCCTCCTTTGAATGAAAGTGAAGAAGAGCTGTAACTTTAATCATCAACGCGTTTCTCCCTCTTACAGGGATTTTTCAAGATGAATTTGTTGTGGTCACAGTCTTCCTTTATATGTTGAACCAGATTCCTTATTGGTCAACCTAGGTTAATTGGTAATACAGGTGGTTTCTATGCAAATCAAGTGGTATTGGCAACACTGTGGGCAACCTTGTATAGATATCAGAATAAGTAATAGAATGTAACAATTTATATATACCTAAATAAGACACATCAATTTTGCAAATAACGAGTGCAATTTTAGCAAATCATATGGCATTGCTGCCAAATGTTATGTAACGAGTGAAAACTTTATAAAACGTGTGGCATTGTTGCCAAATGTTATACAGCGAATAAAACTTTACAAATCATGTTGTATTTGCTGCCAAATAATATAAAATATAAGTGAATAATTAGCAGACAGGGAAACATTATCCTCTAATAGTGCATAAATTAAATATACTAATGAAAAAAGAAAAGATAGAGAAAATAATTAATAATATATATAATTAGATGCACAATTAAAGGGGTCATATATATATTACAGTGTACATGCAACCTAATATATTTTGGAGAGACTAAAAGGATGATAAGGGACAGAATCAGGGAGCATCTTCTTTGTATAGAGAAAAAAACAGAAGACACAAGATTATACAAACACTTCAAAGAGGTTCACAATGGGAGAACAAAGGATTTGAGATATTGGGGAATAGAACATGTAAAATGTAACTGGAGGGGAGGGGATATAGATAAGATTCTGTGTCTAAAGGAGGCAGAATACATATATAAATATGATACCCTGTACCCTGCTGGTCTAAACTCAGAACTGGATATCTCACCATTTCTACTAGATTAAAATAATCACTTCACTTACACATATATATATATATAATTATTTTCTCTATCTTTTCTTTTTTCACTAGTATATTTAATTGGTAAACCAATTAACCTAGGTTGACCAAAAAGGAATCTGGTTCAACATATAAAGGAAGGCTGTGACCACAACAAACTCATCTTGAAAAAGCCCTGTAAGAGGGAGAAACGCGTTGATGATTAAAGTTACAGTTCTTATTCACTTTCATTCAAAGGAGGAGATATTATACTGAGGCAGTCCCTGTTCAGTTTTGGACACTGAATTAAAAGGATATAAGAAGTTTAATGCAGCTACGGAAGAATTTGAGCCTACAGAGATCACTGTTTTCAAGGCCGGTGTAAAGCATTGCCATGAAGCTGATATCGCTACTGGATTACAGGTATCCTGCGTGCAATTGGAACTAAAGAGCAGATACTCTCTTTTTCCTCACTACAAGCGGTTAGCAAAATTTTTCCGTTGCAAGAACGGTCCTGACCAATAGGATCGTTACATCGAAAACAGCGCCCACTTTCTGTGACGTCACTAGTCACGTGTACGCCTCTACGGAGGTGGGGAGCCCTGTAAGCCGATCGATTTGGAACAGCAACCAGAGGAGTAAGGTAAAAGATACCTAGTCACCATAAGATGTTGGGATCACGCAACTAGGGACTATCCACTGGGGCCTTATATGACTTATTGCATCTTGGTAATCTACCTATATAAGAGACTTTTTTCCTGTGGTGGCAACTGTTTTTCTTAGCCTCATTTTTTTATCATATATCGGAGACGTCCGGTACCCCCTTTTATAAGTATGATCACTTGATTTTAATTTTGATAGCTTTTAATATATTGGCATAGCCACATTTTTTACCTAATTTCTTATGTACTTATTGACTGCCTTCTATACACCTTCAGCTTAAGCGCTCCTCCATAATAATTTTCTTGCTATTTTTGCTCTTTCCTATTGTAAGGGACTATAGGTTTGGGGAGTTTGGTGGGTTTTCAGCGCACACTACTTTGCATATGTGTTTAACCCTACAAACTCCCTACAAGCTCCCTAATTAACCCCTTCACTGCTGGGCATAATACACGTGTGGTGCGCAGCGGCATTTAGCGGCCTTCTAATTACCAAAGCAATGCCAAAGCCATATATGTCTGCTATTTCTGAAGAAAGGGATCCCAGAGAAGCATTTACAACCATTTGTGCCATAATTGCACATGCTGTTTGTAAATAATTTCAGTGAGAAACCTAAGGTTTGTGAAAAATTTGGGAAAAAGTGAACAATTTTTATTATTTGATCGCATTTAGCGGTGAAATGGTGGCATGAAATATACCAAAATGGGCCTAGATCAATACTTTGGGATGTCTTCTAAAAAAAATATATATATACATGTCAAGGGATATTCAGGGATTCCTGACAGATATCAGTGTTACAATGTAACTAGCGCTAATTTTGAAAAAAAGTGGTTTGGAAATAGCAAAGTGCTACTTGTATTTATTGCCCTATAACTTGCAAAAAAAGCAAAGAACATGTAAACATTGGGTATTTCTAAACTGGGGACAAAATGTAGAAACTATTTAGCATGGTTGTTTTTTGGTGGTTGTAGATGTGTAACAGATTTTGGGGGTCAAAGTTAGAAAAAGTGTGTTTTTTCCATGTTTTCATCATATTTTGTTTTTTTTTTTATAGTAAATTATAAGATATGATGAAAATAATGGTATCTTTAGAAAGTCCATTTAATAGCGAGAAACGGTATATAATTTGTGTGGGTACAGTAAATGAGTAAGAGGAAAATTACAGCTAAACATAAACACCGCAAAAATGTAAAAATAGCCTTGGTCCCAAACGGACAGGAAATGGAAAAGTGCTGTGGTCATAAAGGGGTTAAAAAGATAGATAATCCATTTATTACCCATTCCCCAGTTTTGCATAACCAACACAGTTATAATTATACAGGTTTTACTTCTGTAATTACCTTGTACCTAAGCCTCTGCAGACTGCCCCCTTATCTCTGTTCTTTTGACAGACTTGCATTTTAGAGGGGAATGAGATAGGAAAAAAGAGCGCTGGGTAGCTAATACCAAATGAGAGGAGAATACTTATATAAATCTAATAATATTATGGTAATATTATTGGTAATATTAAGTGTTGCCTAGTTCAGGTTAATAATTTTTGAGTAGTCTCAGAAAAAACTTTTAAAGATAATATCTAGTGTGTTTAACTTAAAATATTGTTTGATTGTATTAAAGGGATGTCAAATATAAAACCAACTTAAGCATATAAATAAAAGAATTAAGTTTATTGTTGGCTTTAAAAATAGAGAATAATAATAATTCTTTCAGCAAAGATACCTTTAAAACATGTCATACATTAATTCACAGAGAACTTGTGCTTATGGTTCAAAGAAACTCAAGATAATACATCTAATATACACATGAATGGGTGCACAAATCATTCATAATACGTTTAATATTAGACAATAACATAAATCAATATATCCACTATTGATAATGTAGGTTGGCCAACCTTAAAAATTGTGTGGTAAAGGATGTTTGAAAAAAATGAACCTAGTGGTGAGGATAATGGGCGCGATCAAATATACGGCGCAGGTTTCGGCGCAAGCGTGGGAACCTGCGCCATCCGTAATTTCACCTCGCACATCGGGGTATTACATAAACCCCGCCGGCAGTTCATAAAGTGCCGTAAGTCTGATAAACTAGCGATGTCCAGTGATGAGTGTAAAGACAAATTTCTGGAGTCGCTAGTGACTTACAGCACTTTAGTACAGTACTTTAGTAACTGCCGGGGCCTAAGAAAAGTAAATAAAATAACAAATCTCCCGTAAAAGTCTAACACGCCTCCCAAAAATAAGCCCGACACATAAAACCCGACGCATAAAACCCCTATATCCGCAATCCCCTCCTCTCATTACTAATATTAAATGTATTAACCCCTGGACCGACAACCCCCCCACAACGCAATAGGCCTATTTAAACTATTAACCCCTATATCTGCCATCAAAACCACACCGCAAGGAATAACTAAATTATTAACCCCTAAATCCGCCAACCCAAACATCGCAAACTACCTATTAAAACTATTAACCCCTAATCCGCCATTAACCCACAACGCAATAAACCTAATCAAGTATTAAACCCTAAACTGCCATAGCCCACAACGCAATAAACCTAACCCCTTACCTAACCTAACCCCCTAACCTAAATAAAAAAAACTAAGATTACAGAAAATAAAAAATAAAATTACAAGTTTTTTAATAAATTACACCTAATCCCTATGAAAATAAAAAAGCCCCCCCCCCCTCAAATAAAAACACCCCCTAAACTGATCAACTACCAGTAGCCCTTAACAGGACTTTTTGCATGGCATTGTCCCAAGATAATCAGCTCTTTTGCACAAAAAATACACACAGCCCCCCCTACCAGTAAACCCCCCCACCTATCAAACCCCCCCAAAAAAATACTAACACTAAAAACGCTAAACTAACCATTGCCCTGAAAAGGGCATTTGTTGGGCATTGCCCTTAAAAGGGCATTCAGCTCTTTTGCTGCCCACCCTATCTAAATAAAATAAATCCCCCCAAAAACCCCTTAAAAACCCTAAGTCTAACCCCCAAGTGGTCCTCACCTGTCCTGAAGTTCAGCGGAGAAGGTCCTGTTCCAGGCGGTGAAGTCTTCTTCCAAGCGGCGACCTCTTCTTTCTTCTTCCAGGAACCAGCTGGCGCGGATCGGAGGGCGGAGTTGAAGACCGGCGACGCTGGAACTGAAGACCAGCAACTCTGGAACTGAAGGCCGCGGAGCCATTGAGCGTGGAGGATCCTCTTCATACGATCTCCGCTGTACACTGAATAGGAATTCAAGGTGCGCGATTAAAAATAGAGTCCCTTGAATTCCTATTGGCTGATTTGAGCCTTCAAATTCAAATCAGCCAATCGGATGAGAGCTACTGAAATCCTATTGGCTCTTCAAATCAGCCAATAGGATGAGAGCTACTGAAATTTATTTTAAATTTTGTAATTTTATTTTTTATTTTCTGTAATCTTAGTTTTTTTTATTTTCTGTAATTCTTGCTTAAAGGGACAGTCTACTCCTGAATTTTGATTAGACTGCCCCTTTAATTTATACTATAATTTTTTTTATATTTAATGGTAACTTTAGTATTTTGTAAATTAGCTAATTTTAGTTTATTTCATAAACCCCGCCGGCAGTTCATAAAGTGCCGTAAGTCTGATAAACTAGCGATGTCCAGAAATGAGTGTAAAGACAAATTTCTGGAGTCGCTAGTGACTTACAGCACTTTAGTAACTGCCGGGGCCTAAGAAAAGTAAATAAAATAACAAATCTCCCGTAAAAGTCTAACACGCCTCCCAAAAATAAGCCCGACACATAAAACCCCTATATCCGCAATCCCCTCCTCTCATTACTAATATTAAATGTATTAACCCCTGGACCGACAACCCCCCCACAACGCAATAGGCCTATTTAAACTATTAACCCCTATATCTGCCATCAAAACCACACCGCAAGGAATAACTAAATTATTAACCCCTAAATCCGCCAACCCAAACATCGCAAACTACCTATTAAAACTATTAACCCCTAATCCGCCATTAACCCACAACGCAATAAACCTAATCAAGTATTAAACCCTAAACTGCCATAGCCCACAACGCAATAAACCTAACCCCTTACCTAACCTAACCCCCTAACCTAACCCCCTAAATAAACTAAAATTAGCTAATTTACTAAATACTAAAGTTACCATTAAATATAAAAAAATGTACACTACTTCTAAAATACAAATAAACTAAGTATAAATTAAAGGGGCAGTATAATCAAAATTCAGGAGTAGACTGTCCCTTTAAGCAAGAATTACAGAAAATAAAAAAAACTAAGATTACAGAAAATAAAAAATAAAATTACACATTTTTTAATAAATTACACCTAATCCCTATGAAAATAAAAAAGCCCCCCCCCCTCAAATAAAAACACCCCCTAAACTAATCAACTACCAGTAGCCCTTAACAGGACTTTTTGCAGGGCATTGTCCCAAGATAATCAGCTCTTTTGCACAAAAAATACACACCCTATCTAAATAAAATAAATCCCCCCAAAAACCCCTTAAAAAACCCTAAGTCTAACCCCCAAGTGGTCCTCACCTGTCCTGAAGTTCAGCGGAGAAGGTCCTGTTCCAGGCGGTGAAGTCTTCTTCCAAGCGGCGACCTCTTCTTTCTTCTTCCAGGAACCAGCTGGCGCGGATCGGAGGGCGGAGTTGAAGACCGGCGACGCTGGAACTGAAGACCAGCAACTCTGGAACTGAAGACCGTCGACCGCGGAGCCATTGAGCGTGGAGGATCCTCTTCATACGATCTCCGCTGTACACTGAATAGGAATTCAAGGTGCGCGATTAAAAATAGAGTCCCTTGAATTCCTATTGGCTGATTTGAGCCTTCAAATTCAAATCAGCCAGTCGGATGAGAGCTACTGAAATCCTATTGGCTGTTCAAATCAGTCAATAGGATGAGAGCTACTGAAATTTATTTTAAATTTTGTAATTTTATTTTTTATTTTCTGTAATCTTAGTTTTTTTATTTTCTGTAATTCTTGCTTAAAGGGACAGTCTACTTCTGAATTTTGATTAGACTGCCCCTTTAATTTATACTTAGTTTATTTGTATTTTAGAAGTAGTCTAATTTTTTTTATATTTAATGGTAACTTTAGTATTTTGTAAATTAGCTAATTTTAGTTTATTTAGGGGGGATTAGGTTAGGGGGGTTAGGTTAGGGCTTAGGTTTATTGCGTTGTGGACTATGGCGGTTTAGGGGTTAATACTTGATTAGGTTTATTGCGTTGTGGGCTATGGCAGTTTAGGGGTTAATAGACTTTATTAGTTATTGCGGTGGGGGATTGCGGTTGACAGGTAGATAGACATTGCGCATGCGTTAGGTGTTAGTTATTTTTGCAGGCATTTTAGGGAGTTACGGTGCTCCCATACTCAGCGCAAGGCCTGCTACGGCTTCCTTTTATGGCGAGGTAAAAATGGAGTAAAATTTCTCCATTTTCGCCACGTAAGGCCTTGCGCTGGAAATTGGATACCGATTTACGACGCGGTCCCATGTTAGCCTATGGGAGTAATAATTGCGAGCGACGGGTGAAATATACGCGAGTAACTTGTATGCTACGCCATATATGTAATACCAAAATCGCGTAAAATCTGGCAGCGGAGGACTTTTGCGGACGACCCTGCATATGTAATGGAGGCCATTGTCTTTTAAAAAAACGCTTGTAATAATAAAAAAAGAGAAAGAAAAAAGGAGCGCTGCTTTATATCTTTATATTATGCGGTATTGACAGGGTATATTGAAGAACTTTTGTGTTCAATAAATAATAATGCAGTCTTTTCCGTGGGAATCTTTCAGTTAGCAAGGCTGTGCTCAGTGTGCGATTGCTTTATGTACGCTGCTAACCTTAATACCCTGTTTGCTGTACGGTGGTGACGGGTGAGTCACTCCTTTAATCCTGTCCTTCGATCCTGTGTTGGTTGCAGGGGTTTTTGTGGGCTTCTTATCTACCCGCTGCCTTGTTTCCTTCTGAGGTTTCTTTCCCTAGCTGTGGCTCATCTGCTTAAAGCGGTGTCCTGCTTTATCGGCGAGTCAGCTGATTGTCTTTATCTGGCTTGGGAATAGCTTTAGTAGTGATGTGTCAATCGGTCCTTAGGGGTCTTTTGGGGCTTCTAATCCGCCCGCAGCCTGTGTACCCAGCCTGTGTACCTTTATGGGTCTTTTCTTCTCTGATGTTTGCCAGTCTTGGAGCAGCTTGGTTCAGGCGAAGTGAGCGCTTGGCTTGTTTCCGCTCCCACTTCCTGTGGGCGTGTGCGCCTGAATTCTTGCTTACTGCTCTATGGCACCAGTGAGGGTCATGTTACTCATATTCTGGATAATGTAACGCGTTTCGTCTTTCTTTAGCATTTCTCATGCATATGCTTGAGAAAGGCTAAGGAAAAATACATGAACTAACACCCTCTAGTGGTGAAAAAAAGTCAAATGCAGAAGTGGCCTTCAAGGTCTAAGAAATTAGCATATGAACCTCCTAGGTTTAGTTTTCAACTAAGAATACCAAGACAACAAAGCAAAATTGGTAATAAAAGTAAATTGGAAAGTTGTTTAAAATTACATGCCCTATTTGAATCATGAAAGTTTTTTTTGGACTTGACTGTCCATTTATGGTAGTTATATTGTAACTTTAATTTAAAGTTAGCGGATGTTTAATTTAGAGTGTCACGATGTGGGGGGGCAGCGGTTTATGGGCTAATAGGTTTATTTTAGTAGTTGCAATGTGGGGGGTCGGAGGTTTAAGGGTTAATAGGGTTATTATAGTAGTTGCAATGTGTGGGGTCAGCGGTTTAGGGGTTAATAGGTTTATTAAAGTAGTTGCGATGTTGGGGGTCAGCGGTTTAGGGGTTAATAGGTTTATTATAGTATTTGCGATGTGGGGGGATGGCGGTTTAGGGGTTAATAGGTTTATTATAGCATTTGCGATGTGGAGGATGGCAGTTTAGGGGTTAATAGAATTATTTTTAGTAATAGCGATGTAGGGGCTCTGCAGTTTAGGGGTTAATAGGTTTAGTTAGTGTCTGCGATGTCGGGGGCGGCGGTTTAGGGGTACCAAGACAACAAAGCAAAATTGGTGATAAAAATAAATTGGAAAGTTGTTTAAAATTACATGCCCTATTTGAATCATGAAAGTTATTTTTGGACTTGACTGTCCATTTACGGTAGTTATATTGTAACTTTAATTTAAAGTTAGCGGATGTTTAATTTAGTGTGTCGCGATGTGGGGGGGCAGCGGTCGGAGGTTTAGGGGTTAATAGGTTTATTATAGTAGTTGCAATGTGTGGGGTCAGCAGTTTAGGAGTTAATAGGTTTATTATAGTAATTGCTATGTGGGGGGTCAGCGGTTTAGGGGTTAATAGGTTTATTATAGTATTTGCGATGTGGGGGGTGGCGGTTTAGGGGTCAATAGGTTTATTATAGCATTTGTGATGCGGGGGGGGGTGGCGGTTTAGGGGTTAATAGAATTAGTTTAGTAATAGCGATGTAGGGGCTCGGCAGTTTAGGGGTTAATAGGTTTAGTTAGTGTCGGTGATGTCGGGGGGGCGGCGAATTATGGATATTTAGACTAGGGGTTTATGTTAGAGTGTTAGGTTTATACATAACTTTCTTGTCCCCATAGACATCAATGGGGATTGCGTTATAGCGATTGCCATTCCGCAACCGCAGGTGTTAGCTTTTTTCTAACACTTTCTCTCCATTGATGTCTATGGTGGAAAACGTGCAAGAGCACATCAAGTCAGGGCTTGGGTTTTGTGCGGTATGGAGCTTAACGCATCATATTGCACAACACAAGAGGGTTTTTCTGTAAATTGTAATGGCAGCGCTATGGAAAGTGAGGTACTGCTAAATTTTTAACGTTACTTACGCACCGGGTTTAGCGCATAACTTGTAATTTTGATGAATATTATTAGTAGCATTAGTATTATAAATATTAGTATTATTATTATAAGTAGTAGTATAAGTATTTATAATAATAACAGTATTATTATTATTATAATTGTGTTTAAGTGTTTACAATGATGTGAAGTTAGATACTTTAGGAAAAATCTAGATATTATTTAATGATTAAATATTCTTTTGCAATTGTCTGTTAAAGGGTCATTGAAAGTTAAAACACGTCATGACCTAATTATTTACTCACCACCCAAGGAACCATAAAGGCCCCTGATATTCGAATCATTACCATATCAAAAATGGCTTTTTGGCCTCGCCAAGCTCGCACACCCATTTGTCTGGCGATATATTGGAATGAAAGGGGTGGACCCGCAAAGTGCTGATGAGTGCTGATGTGTTGTTTCCCATAGGAGATAATAAGGGGTGCTACAGGAGCAAAAGATTGCAGACAATGCCACTCGTTGGCACTTTCTGCGGGGTGGGGGGAGGGGGCGCCGTATTTGCTTGTTCATTTTATTATTTTAAAAATAATGATATGATTTAAATGATATGAAAAGGTGAGAGTAAGCGCTAAAAGAGCTTAAAAGGCTAACAAACTTGTGGCTAAATCTTACAATTTATTACCTTCGATAAAGGCTAAACATAAAATATCACAATAAAACCACAATAACACAATAAAATTAGAAACATGGATCCATGTCTAACTACTAAAAACAAAAGTACATAATAAAATCTCCTGGGAGTGGGAGTGTTGACACTCCTTGATGGTGATACACAAGTGTGGTAAGTAGAATAGAAATGCAAATACTAATACTTATAAGCAAAGTTATAAACCATAAAACGATTCCAAACTCACAATGTCAATCAAATATAAAGTCAATCAAAAATGGTGAAAAAATAGTGGAAAAAGTAAAATGTGAATGTTCGTATTAAACCGTGGGTGTGTCCTCCAACGTTGCTGATGGGTAGTGAGAGATCTATAGTCAAATGTAGATGTTAGATGAAGTTGTAAAAAAAATGAGTAAAGATGAGTGAAAAATACAATTCAACCTTTAGGCAAAGGTCATTTAGAACCAAAATACAAAAAACAAAAAGCAAAAAATAGAAAAAATAATAATAAATGATAAAATCCACTTTGGTAAAATCATATATGAAATGTAGCAATCCAAAAAAAAAAAAAAAAGGAGCTAAGGCGGAAGTCGGCTGTGTAAACATCCGGTGTCTTCCGATTTGAGCGCTTCTGACTATATAAGGATTAGGTTGATCAAAAGTAAGCATCCATTCCCTAATAATAACATCAACATGGGAAAAAAAGGGAAATCAGTCCGCAGACAGCAAACAGTTTATTACTATACATAATGGATGTATAGAGCCACTGTAGAAGAGTACCGGAATGATTGCCAAATAATCCTTAGGAACAATAAGGCCATTTCTAGACCGATACATAGAACAGAGGCTCTCTAATTTACAATTAATACAGGTTGGATGGGAATAGGATAGAAACCACAGGAAACATCCCAGAGATGCAATGGGGCAAACAGGAAAGGGAAGTCTTTCCGATTTTGGCGCCAAAACGGCACCAATTGTTTTCTCACACTCTCTATTTAAAGCTCCCAGAGATCACTACACAGTATAGTCTTGAGAAAGGCCTAATCTAGGCCGAAACGCGTTGGCATACTGGTGAGCTTGATTTTAATTACCATTATTATCCATTGTATACAGTGTTGCACTATTTTTGTTTTTCTTTATTTTCCTACAGGTTTTTTTGTTGCTATCTATTGTGATTTTACTTTTAACATCGGATGGGACATTGAACACACTGGGCACAGAATTTGTTTTAATCCCCCATTTTTTGCACACAACTAACACGAACTCTTTTTTTTTTTGGATTGCTACATTTCATATATGATTTTACCAAAGTGGATTTTATCATTTATTATTATTTTTTCTATTTTTTGCTTTTTGTTTTTTGTATTTTGGTTCTAAATGACCTTTGCCTAAAGGTTGAATTGTATTTTTCACTCATCTTTACTCATTTTTTTTACAACTTCATCTAACATCTACATTTGACTATAGATCTCTCACTACCCATCAGCAACGTTGGAGGACACACCCACGGTTTAATACGAACATTCACATTTTACTTTTTCCACTATTTTTTCACCATTTTTGATTGACTTTATATTTGATTGACATTGTGAGTTTGGAATCGTTTTATGGTTTATAACTTTGCTTATAAGTATTAGTATTTGCATTTCTATTCTACTTCCCACACTTGTGTATCACCATCAAGGAGTGTCAACACTCCCACTGTAATTCGCATCTCCCAGGAGATTTTATTATGTACTTTTGTTTTTAGTAGTTAGACATGGATCCATGTTTCTAATTTTATTGTGTTATTGTGGTTTTATTGTGATATTTTATGTTTAGCCTTTATCGAAGGTAATAAATTGTAAGATTTAGCCACAAGTTTGTTAGCCTTTTAAGCTCTTTTAGCGCTTACTCTCACCTTTTCATATTAGTACTATTATCAGCCTACTAGGAGGCTAACTGTTAGTAAGCTTAAGGCCCCATTGTAGCGCTCGGTCCAATTCTCTCCATTTTAGATGATTTAAATGATATATTTATGTTTAAAATAATAAAATGGGGGGCGGAGCTGGCATCCAGAGAGAACAGACTTGCTTTGCAAGAGCTCCGTCTCAATAGCACAGCTTTGCATTGTTTTCTATTATCTTTACCTACTTAAAAGCTCCTTCTACCTGCAGAATAAAAATACTAACATAGCCCTGCACAAACAGATATATAACCACCAGCAGGGAAATCAAGTGGACCGGTGATAGGAAGAGAATAGCCACGCCAGCTAAACAACACATTTTGGAATCCATGTGTTTCACAAAGATCAGTTGAAAACAACCAACTCAACAGCTATAACCAGTAGTCTAGGCAAGTGCAGGCTATAAGCGGCTGAAAAATACTCCCTAAGCAACAGATGGACTAATCTTCATTAGTTTTGAGGATCTCCATATAAGACATCACAGACTGCGTGGCTATGGGGGACTACCAGGCCTCCGTACAGAGATCCAATATGGCGACTACCTCGAGGGATGAAGAAATCCTGCAATGGTTACATACTCAGTTCTTACAGCTGAAACCAGTTCTTCTGAATGTCCTTGAGAGGAAACTTCTATCTAATGACTATCCAGCACCACCAACGGAGCTGCATGCTCCTTGTGACGACGCCATATATGAGAACACTGAGCTGATCTTCAGCAAGAGCGAACAAGATAGAGCCATGCTGTTTAGGAGCAAAGGAGTCTCCCACGAGTTGAACACCTCAGTCAAGGCCAAGTCGGGTATCCATTTGAACTTACCTGCACCATTGCAACCGCAACAATTAAGCGGACTAACAATACCCAGCTGCCAAGATATGAGTTCATATCACTGGAATTCTTTGTTATTTTCTGGCTTTGTCTTACCGTTCAGAGGCTCCCCGGATAGTCCTGAAGCTCTGGGGACAATTCATCAACAAACAAAACGGACACTAAGCAAGGCAGGAGTAAGTTAAGCTGAGTATTTATTATCACATCTTATTAGATCAGGGAGCCCACAATGGAAGAACTCTAGCCTTAAATATGTTATATACCTCAAATTGAATGGACTGTTTCCTCTCTATATTTCAAGATTAGTTTTTTCAGTTTGTTCAAATAGCGTAATTACACAGATTTTAATGTTGGGAATGTACATACTAATATTGTTACTGTATTTTATAAAGGTCCTAAACCGAGCTGCTTAGTTAGAATATATTTGCAAGATGAATAGATGCATATTGGGGAGTACTGTATTTTATAAAGGTCCTAAACCGAGCTGCTTAGTTAGAATATATTTGCAAGCTCAATAGATGCATATTGGGGAGACCTATCAGAGTCTATTCTGTATATAGTTATAGATACCTTATTTGATGAACACGGGTTAATAATATAATGCTGGTTAATAAGTTAGTATATATATATTAAGGGGTGATAGTATTATAGCTGCAGACCTTTGTGATATCCTGAAGGACTATGAAACTGTTCTGAGCCCATTTGATAATTGATCTACAAAAATGTTAGCCATGTCAGATACTAAACTAACTATTTGAACCTACGTTTTTTGCCGCAGGGTATAGGGCCCATGCTCATGTGGCAACCTTACATTTGCCTCAATATCTACACAACAACGCTTTATTCTGCAGATTACATGTCCAAGGCTAGATACAGACTAATTCATTTTCAGATGTGTTATATTCATATTCTGTGGTTTACCAAATGTCTACCCTCAACCAATGTCTTTATATATAACCCCACTAGAATAGATGCAGCCAGAATCACCTAGAGGCTACTCTATGGCTATAGCAGGACTCAGGGTAGTCCCATATAGATATATACACCTTAACAAGATCTTCCAGATATCCTATAACCTACACTACTCGCTCTATTAATTGACACTTATATAAACATCTCGGACCATTTCGTTCTAGCTCATAAAGTATTGTACTGTCCCCTCCTCTCCCCAGATAATGCTTACTTGAAAAACACAGTAAATTGTATCCCTAGAAAATCCTTCTTGTTGATGTTACTAGCCTACTGAGGGCCCATGAGGTCCATGCTTTGTGGCAGACTTATTTCCTATTTTCCTACCTGTGTTACCTTGCATTAAATCTCCAGACTCCTTACGTATATATGAAGGATGGTTATGTTTAATAGTTCTTTACATAAGAGTCCTAGATCTGTATTTTGAGGTATTAATTGATACTGGCCCTTGTTTTTTCCCTTCTATCCTTGACCAGAGATCACCTTTGTGCCCCTACACTACTAACAAATTACGTACTATTATTGATCGAATGCAGTCTCTCTACCCATACCATCATAATTGAGGTGCACAACCCCTGTTATACGTATCATCTTAGAGTCTTAGGTTTTACTATGCTAGACATAGTCTCAGCTCACGCTTTGTTTTATTAAAGCTTGTTTATCTTGAGTCAGGATGCAGTAGCTTACTTTGTATTCTTTGGAAATGCATGACTCTCTGATATACCTTGTTTATTGTATTTAAATTACCCCCCTCTCCCCCCCCTCACATAATGGACCTCCTAGTCTAGGAGGGTTAACTACGCGGTTTATCTTGCTTATACCGCACCCTAACTAATTTCTTCACATTTTTCTCACACTAGTTCAGTTACAGTTTTTGAATTCAACGCAACATAACTACATATCTAACCATGCTAATTATATATAGGAAAAAAATCCTCTTCTATAGTGCTTCAAACTTTCCAGGGTCCATGAGCGGCCCCACATGTCATTGGAGGTAATCTCATTTATGATTAATAGAGGTTGTAACTTTATTTTGTACTGTAACATTTTTCTAAACTTCTTATTGCTAAGATAACTCCATATTGTAATAATTAGCAAACTGTCATTTGATGTACATGAGTATATTATTGTACCTGTTGAAAACCTCAATAAAAAAATAATAATAAAAAAAAATAATAATAATAATAAAATGAACAAGCAGAAATAACTACATTTTAAATTATATAAAACTAGGCGATAAGCCTGCCCAGAGGGCATATAAACCTAAACTAATACCCCTATAAAAATAAAAAATCCCGCACAAAATAAAAACACCCCCTTATCTAAAACTAAACTACCAATAGCCCTTAAAAGAGCCTTTTGTAGGGCATTGCCCTAAGTTAAACAGCTCTTTTACTTAAAACAAGTACCAATTACCCCCTAACAGTAAAACCCCCCACCCCCCCAAAATAAAAAGAAACTAAGTAAAAAAAAATCTAAAGGGGCATTTGTATGGATATTGCCCTTAAAAGGGCATTCAGCTCTTTTACGGCCCTTAAAATGGTAATCAGCTACTTTACAGCCCAAAAAAACCTAATCTAAAAAAACAAAGCCACCCCAAAAAAATAAAAAAAAGCCTAAGACTAAGCCTCAAATAGGTACTCACCATTCATGAAGTCTGGCGGTGAAGGTCTTCTTCCAGGCGGCTCCATCATCTTCTATTTTCATCCAGAGCAAAGGCGGCATGGAGCAGAGGTGTGGAGCGGTCTTCCCCGATGCGCAGATCCGGAGCGGCTCACCTCAGCGGCGATTCTCATTGTGGGTCCTCAGCGATGGTCTTCAGTGGCGGCGGTCCAAAGCGGCGTGGAGGCTCCTCTTCATCCAATCTCCATCGTACACTGAAAATTGAATGCAAGGTACCGCATTCAATTTGGGGTACCTTGCATTCCTAGTGGCTGAAATTTTGAAATCAGACAAAAGGATTAGAGATTCTGAAATCCTACTAACTGTTCAAATCAGCCAATAAGATTTCAGTAGCTCTCATCCCAGGCCCGGACTGACCATAGGCATAGCGGGCAAATGCCCGGTGGGCCACCTGTTATCTTAGCCCCGCCCCCTAACCGCGCATATTGAGTGCACCAAAACATTTTTAGTGTGGTGCCGGTGCGGCTGTTGGGCCGCAGATTACTTTAGTTCCAGGGTCGGATTAACATAGGGGCTATTGGAGCTGCAGCTCCAGGCAGGCCCCTGTCCCCAAAAAGGCCCATGAGAGTAGACAGTGAGTGGTTATTTTTCTTATTTTTTATGTGTTCCTTATGATGATGGGGCTGACCAGTGAGGAGGAGCTGCATAGCAGCCTAAAGACAGAGAAGAAGTTGGTCATCGGAGATTGAGACAGTCACAGCCAGAAGAGCAGGAGTGGAGAACGGTAGGCTAGGCTTAGGCTATCTGTGTGACAGTGTGTGTGATCAAATTTGTAGAAGGCAGTTTTGAAGAAAAAAAATTGAAGCCATTTTTTTTTTAAATTTATATTACCAGGGGCGGGGCTTTGGCGGCACTGACAGTGTGGAGATGGAGACAACTCAAGGAGCTGGTGCTTATGGGGGTTACTGACTCTGCTCAGGCTGATCAGGGTTACAGGGGGGTGCTGAGGCTAATTGGGGTTACAGGGGGGCCCTGGGGCTGATGGTGGTAACAGGGGGGGGGGGCTGGGGTGATGGTGGTTACAGGGGGCCCTGGGGCTGATGGTGGTTACAGGGGGGTGCTGAGTCTGATTGGGTTTACAGGGGGTGCTGAGGCTGATGGTAGTTACAGGGGAGGCCTGGGGCTGATGGTGGTTACAGGGGGGGGGGGCCTGGGGCTGATGGTAGTTACAAGGGGGGCCTGGGGCTGATGGTAGTTAAAGGTGGGAGCCCTGGGGCTTATGGTAGTTACATGGGGTGCCCTGGGGCTGATGGGGTTTACAGGGGGTGATGACTCTGATGAGACTGATTGGAGTTACGTGGGGGGGGCTCTGGGGCTGATGGGAGTTACAGGTGGGGCCCTGAGGCTGATGGGAGTTACAGGGGGGGGGCTGTGGCTAACGGGAGTTACAGGGGGACCCTGGGGATGATGGTAGTTACAAGGGGGCCCTGGGGCTGATGTAAACCTAATCAGCCTCAGGGCCTCCCTATAACCACCATCAGCCCCAGGGCCCCCACCCCTGTAACCATTAGCCTCAGCACCCCCACCCTGTAACCCCCATTAGCCCCAGGGTCCTACTTGTAACACTAATCAGCCTCAGTACCCCTCCCTCTAACCCCAATCAGTCTCAGCACCCCCCCTGTAACCAGTATCAGCCCCAGGGCCCCCCTGTAACCACCATCAGCCCCAGCTCCCCCCCTGTAACCACCATCAGCTCCAGGGCCCCCCCTGTAATCACCATCAGCCCCAGGGCCCCCCTGTAACCACTATCAAACCCAGGGCCCCCCTTGTAACCACCATCAGCCCCAGTGCACCCCCTGTAACTATCATCAGCCTCAGCGCCCCCCCTGTAACCATCAGCTCCAGGCACCCCCACCCTGTAATCTCCATTAACCCCAATCAGCCTCAGCACCCTCACACTGTAACCCACAGGAGTAGCCCTCACAGTGTGCCTGAGCACCTAAGCCCCTGATTAGTAATGTTCAAGTACGCCCCTAAGTTCCCTAACACTATACATTCTACAGTAGGACTTGCCCTCTGGGAGAGGGGGGGGGGGGTGGTAAGGCAAATCGATGTTTGGGGGACTCAGGGGCCAGGGGTTCCTGGTTAAACTATAAGCTACTATACTTTATGTTAATCTCTTTGAAGTTCATCCTTTTTTTAAATAATTATCCTAATATTTTCCATAAAGCTTATATGTGGGATGCTTATCTATGATCCAAGAGGTTGATTTCAGTGTCTACATAAAAGGACTGTTAGCTTTACCGATACATAGTTTGTCATATTCAGATATTTGAATCTCTGTGAAGCTGGAGCTTTTATTTTATCTTCTCTGGGCAATTTGTATGTATTTGTGTTCTTGTACTTTGTTTATTTCTCATTTTACGTAGGATAATAATAATTAGAGTCCCTAATAAATAAGAGGCTGCTAGCAATTTTTAAACAATAACAATTCTACTCCAGAATTGTTATCGTTTAAATAGATAGATAATCCCTTTATTACCCATTCCCCAGTTTTGCATAACCAACACAGTTATATTAATATACTTTTAACCTCTGTGATTACCTTGTATCTAAGTCTCTGCAGATTGCCCCTTTATCTCAGTTATTAACAGACATGCATTTTAGTCAATCAGTGCCCTCTCATACGTAACTCCACGGGCGTGAGCACAATGTGATCTATATTGGCACACATGTACTAACGCCCTCTAGCTGTGAAAAACTGTCAAATGCATCCAGAGAAGAGGTGGCCTTCAAATTAGCATATAAGCCTATCTAGGTTTAACTTTCAACAAAGAACATTAACAGAACAAAGCAAATTTGATGATAGATGTAAATTGGAAAAGTTGTTTAAAGTGACATGCCCTATCCGAATCATGAAAGTTTAATTTTGACTAGACTGTCCCTTTAAATAAGAAATGGTGAGCGGAGGGGGGGGGTGCTCTTTGCCCTAAAATGCCCGGGCCTCTTTTTGGTCTCAGTCCGGCCCTGTCTCATCCTATTGGTTTACGCTGCATCCAGGTGGATTCTTTTGTCTGCATGCGCAGCGAACATTCTTTTGGCTGCCTCGCACAGCCAACATTCTTTTGAAGATGCGTGCGCAACTGGCGACACTGACGGATGCGTTACAAACGCGATTATAGTATAGATACTTAAAATAATATGCATTATACGTTGCATACCATGTTATCATTGTATATAAATGCAATGCTACACTAAACCATTAGCCTGCTACACTATTAACCTCTAATCTGGCGTAAGATACCTAACCACCCCCAAAACTATTAACCTATTAACACCTAAACCACCACAATCCCCCAATTCAAATACTTCTACACTAATATAACTACCTAACAGATAAACCCCCAGATCTCTAAGCTAACATCCTCTAAATTACAGAAATAAAACAAACTAAAATTACTTAAAATAAAAAAAACCTACCAAAATAACACTAAAAGTCCCCTTTAAAAAAAACTACCTCTAAATAAAAACCCTATACTAATATTAAACATTAATATAGCAATAGCCCTTAGAAGGTGAACATATTGATTTAAAGGAAGGTGAAGGTTCTTATGAAAACGTTCAATATATATATATCTGCTTTTATATACATTTCCGGAATGATTTCTAGGCAAATATAATGCAGTAGATTTACCATGCAGTGGATGTGGATCACTAGAACTGCTTGCACAATGATAAATTTTGACAGTGTATTCTGTCGGCATTTATCGATGTGCAGCGGACATGATCCACTACATTGGATCATGTCCGCCCGCACATTGATAAATCTACCCAAATGTGTGTTCTTGCCCTATCAAATGATGCAGGTGATGCAGTTTGGAATTCCTGTTTCACTATGTCACCTATTATACCTGTACATACTGCAAACATGGCTGCCCTCCTGATTAAGTGCTATTAAAGGGTTTAAATATGCATTAGGGCATTGTGTGTTTGCGGTGTAATCTCTTGCTATCCTTTGCACTTTTTTAAATCTGTTTTTCAATAAAAAATGATGTGTTTATGTACTTGTCCCTTTTCTGGAGCTCCCATCTAATGTCATTCCCTTCTATTTTTTATGCCAAGGACAGTCAATCAGGGGTTTCACCTTCATTAGTTTACTAAATTGATTTCTTTCGTACACTGTTTTATGGCTTGGAAGTTTAGAAGGACAGAGATAATAGTGACAAGTAACACAGGCTTTAATACAGCATATTTTGATCAATCTGCTCTCCTCTTACTTCACCTATTGTTCTATATAACAACTTCAATATTGATTTTGGCTGTAGAAACCAAGACAACGGCAAGAAGTAATCTGCCCAAGTGATCAGAAGCCTTAATGACACTCAAGGTACAAGAAGGTATACGGTGTAGAATCGTACATTAACATTTAAGTCAAATTACCTTAAAGGGACAGTACATTCAAAAATAGGCTTTTATTAGGCTTTTATTAGGCTTCCGTAGATCAACTTTTTAAATGTGATTAATTTTCTTGGTATCTGTTGTAGGCTCAGTAGCAGCAATGCCAAACTGTGAGCTAGCTGCTAATTGGTGGATGCACATATATGCCTCTTGTCATTGGCTCACCTGATGTGTTCAGCTAGCTCCCAGTAGTGCATTACTGTTTTTTCAACAAAAGATCCCAAGAAAATGAAGCAAGTTTGATAACAGAAGTAAATTGGAAAGTTGTTCAAATGTTATCTGAATGTTAAAAGAAAATGTTTAAACTGAAAATACAGTATTTTAAAGGATTTTTAGAATTAGTGAAACTTCTACTTTACAGAATATGTAGTACTGTACCTGAAATACCATTGCTTCAGAAGTTGTAGGGAAAAATATAGCAAGCATGTTCAAGAATTCCTGAGATAATTCTAAAACTTAATCCCTAAAATAAACATAAAGATGAATTAAGCCCACACTTTAAAGAGAGACAGACTATTTGGGGCTCTTCAATGCAGACAAAAACTGTCTCTATGGGGCCGAATTATCCTCAAGGGCCGATGCCCCTGTTTCCGTGCGAGCCTTCAGACTCGTCGGAAACAGTAGTTATGAAGCAGCGGTCTAAAGACCTCTGCTCCATAACTTGTCCGCCTGCTCTGAGGCCACGGACAGAAATCAACCCGATTGAATACGATCGGGTTGATTGACACTCCCTGCTAGCAGCTGATTGGCCGCAAATCTGCAGGGGGCGGCATTACACCAGCAGTTCACAAGAACTGCTGGTGCAATGATAAATGCTGACAGTGTATGCAGCTACATCGTATCATATCCACTCCCACTATGATAAATTTACCCCTTAATATGTAACTAACTGATCATCAGCACCTAATCGGCTGCATGTACATGTATTATAACATTTGTTGCAACAATATTTATTGGACAGAACTATGATCAGTATAGGAAGGGGATTGTGTTTTCTATTAGTCTTTTCCTGTTGCGCTCAGGGCATCCATTACTTGGCATAATGTTAATTTAGGGCCTTCTAGACTGAGATGCACCAAAGTTAGGGTTATTGTATTGCTGCTTTAAAAAGGGACACATATGAAAAATACATACTGTATGTTAGGGTTCTTATACAAACCATTTATTTAAACAGCCATAAAAACAGCCCTGACATATGTATTTTTCATATGTGTCCCTTTTTAAAGCGGCAATATGGTCACCCTAACCAAAGGGAGAACGCCCATAGGAGCTGATAGTGCCCGAGGTTGCAAATATGTTGCACGTTTGGGGATGGGCCTAAAAGGAGAGTAGACTGTGGTTGGAGCCTTTTTTTTCTACACATCTAGAAGCTTCTCCCTCTCACCCTGAAGAGTAGACTGGCCCACAATTCCTTTAAAATATAAGGGTACATCTGGAAGCTTCTCCCTCTCACCCTGCAGAGTGGATGTCAGTCAGTATACAGAGAGCGATCTGAAGCTTGTGTAGAGTTAATCAACCCAGCTTGGTGAGTCTTAAAACAGTAATTTGGTGCCTCTAATTCAACATGTTAGATGACTGGCTGGCTAGAGTCCTTCTGGTGTGGAGTCTCATAACATAGTTGAGGCATTGGTCATGGCACAGAGAGCAGATACAGAAGGTAGAGTAAAAGCCATAGTAATAGGGTGACATCCCCAGGTATTGGTAGATGGGCTCTGCATTTTGTCATCGAGTCTGGGTCTATGAACATCTTTTTAGGGGCTAATTAGGAACAAAGTGCCATCACTTAAACTATTATTCATAAAGTATCCCTGATGTTTCTTGTGCCTGTTTAATAAAAGTGACTCTCTGGGGTCTAAAATCCATGTCTTTGTGTTGTTTACTTTTGTACTAATTGCTACATTAGCCTTAGTCTAAGGGGCCTACTTATCAAGCCGTCAACTGTGCTGCATTCCCTGGCACCAATATGCTCGCCTAACTTCGCTGCCGCGGACCTGAATACGTTCTCCATATTTAACAAAAAAGCTGACAAAAAGCCACGCAGCAAGTCATCGATCTCGCTGCTCTTCGGCTTTTTCCCAGCTTTATTTGTATACTGTCACTAAACACCCACACTATACTAAAATGTTTAACCCCTATCCCGCCGCTCCCGGACCCCGCCGCAACTAAATAAAGTTATTAACCCCTAAACTGCTGCTCCCAGAGCCCACCACCACTCTAATAAACTTATTAACCCCTATTTCTCCGCTCCTGGAGCCAACTGCCACTTATATTATACTTATTAACCCCTAATCTGCCGCCCCCTACACCGCCGCCACCTACATAAAGTTATTAACCCCTATCCTTCCACTCCCGGAGCCCACCGCAACTAAATAAATGTATTAACCCCTAAACCGCTAGCCCCCCACATCGCCATAAACTAAATTAACCTATTAACCCCTAAACCTAACAACCCGCTAACTTCATATTAAATATTAACTCATCCCTATCTTATAATAAATTTAAACTTACCTTTAGATTTAAATTAAACTATATTAAATGATTAATTAACCTATTCTATTATAATAAAATTACATTAAACTATATTAAATTAATAATTCACCTACCCTAACTATTATAATAAAATTACATTAAACTATATTAAATTAATAATTCACCTACCCTAACTATAATAAAATTACATTAAACTATATTAAAAGAAAAATTAATCTAGCCTAACTTTTATACTAAAATAACAATAAACTACAAATTAAGTTAAAGGGACACTGTATCCAAATTTTTTCTTTTGTGATTCAGATAGAGCATGAAATTTTAAGCAACTTTCTAATTTACTCCTATTATCAAATTTTCTTTGTTCTCTTGCTATCTTTATTTGAAATGCAAGAATGTAAGTTTAGATGCCGGCCCATTTTTGGTGAACAACCTGGGTTGTCCTTGCTGATTGGTGGATACATACATCCACCAATAAAAAAGGCTATCCAGAGTCCTGAACCAAAAAAAAAGCTTAGATGCCTTCAATTTCAAATAAAGATAGTAAGAGAACAAAGAAAACATGATAATAGGAGTACATTAGAAAGTTGCTTAAAATTGCATGCACTATCTGAATCGCAAAAGAAAAAAATTGGGTTCAGTGTCCCTTTAACTATATTATATATTTAAACACCTAACCCTACTCAAATAATTTAAACCTACACTAAAAAATTACAAAGTTACAAAAAACTATGGCCCAGATTACGAGTTTTGCGTTAGAGGCTATGCAGTGTTAACAAGCAGTTTTGTCTCACCGCTCACTTACCTGCAGCGCTGGTATTACGAGTTTTCAGAAACCCATTTTTAAAAGACAAGAAGTGAGCGTTGAGCAAAATTTTGCTCATTACCGCACTCCAATACCACCGCTGCTTAAGTCAGCGGTGAGCTGGTCGTACGTGCTCGTGCACGATTTCCCCATAGGAATCAACGGGGAGATCGGGCTGAGAAAAAGTCTAACACCTGCAAAAAAGCAGCGTAAATCTCAGTAACGCAGCCCCATTGATTCCTATGGGGAAATAAAAGTTATGTCTACACCTAACACCCTAATATGAACCCCGAGTCTAAACACCCCTAATCTTACACTTATTAACCCTAATCTACCACCCCGACATCGCCGACACCTACATTATAATTATTAACCCCTAATCTGCCGCTCCGGACACCACCGCCACATACATTATATGTATTAACCCCTAATCTGCTGCCCCAACATCGCCGACACCTACATACTATTTATTAACCCCTAATCTGCTGCCCCCAATATCGCCTCAACCTACATACATTTATTAACCCCTAATCTGCCGCCCCCAATGTCGCCGCCACTATATTAAAGTTATTAACCCCTAAACCTAAGTCTAACCCTAACCCTAACACCCCCTAACATAAATATAATTACAATAAATATAAATAAATATTACTATCATTAACTAAATTATTCCTATTTAAAACTAAATACTTACCTATAAAATAAACCCTATGATAGCTACAATATAACTAATACTTACATTGTAGCTATCTTAGGGTTTATTTTTATTTTACAGGCAGTTATTTAATAACTACCTAGCTAAAAAAAATACAAATTGACCTGTAAAATAAAACCTAACCTAAGTTACAATTACACCTAACACTACACTACAATTAAATTAATTACCTAAATTAAATACAATGCATTACAATTAAATAAAATTATCTAAAGTACGAACAACTCCCCCACTAAATTACAGTAAATAATAAACAAATTACAAGATTTTTAAACTAATTACACCTACTCTAATCCCCTTAACAAAATAAAAAAGCCCCCCAAAATAAAAAACAAACAAACCCAGAACTAAATTACAAATAGCCCTTAAAAGGGCCTTTTGCGGGGCATTGCCCCAAAGTAATCAGCTTTTTTACCTGAAAAAAAAAGTACAAATCCTACCGAACATTAAAACTCACCACCCACACAACCAACCCTACTCTAAAACCCACCCAATCCCCCCTTAAAAAAAAACTAACACTAAACCCTTGAAGATCACCTTACCGGGAGACGTCTTCACCCAACCGGGCAGAAGTGGTCCTCCAGACAGGCAGAAGTCTTCATCCAGACGGCATCTTCTATCTTCATCCATCCGGCACGGAGCGGGTCCATCTTCAAGACATCCGACGCGAAGCATCCTCTTCTTTCCACGGCTTCTTGCCGAATGAAGGTTCCTTTGAATGACGTCATCCAAGATGGCGTCCCTTCAATTCCGATTGGCTGACAGAATTCTATCAGCCAATCGGAATTAAGGTAGAAAAAATCCTATTGGCTGATGCAATCAGCCAATAGGATTGAACTGGCATTCTATTGGCTGATTGGAACAGCCAATAGAATGCCAGCTCAATCCTATTGGCTGATTGCATCAGTCAATAGGATTTTTTCTACCTTAATTCCGGTTGGCTTATAGAATTCTATCAGCCAATCGGAATTGAAGGGACTCCATCTTGGATGACGTCATTTAAAGGAACCTTCATTCAGCAAGAAGCCGTGGAAAGGAGAGGATGATCTGCGTCGGATGTCTTGAAGATGGACACGCTCCATGCCGGATGGATGAAGATCGAAGATGCCATCTGGATGAAGACTTCTGCCCATCTGGAGGACCACTTCTGCCCGGTTGGATGAAGACTTCTGCCCGTCTGGAGGACCACTTCTGCCTGGTTGGGTGAAGACGTCTCCCGGTAAGCTGATCTTCAAGGTGTTAGTGTTAGGTTTTTTAAGGGGGGATTGGGTGGGTTTTAGAATAGGGTTGTTGTGTGGGTGGTGGGTTTTAATGTTGGGGAAGGATTTGTACTTTTTTTTCAGGTAAAAGAGCTGATTACTTTATGGCAATGCCCCGCAAAAGGCCCTTTTAAGGGCTATTTGTAATTTAGTGTGGGGTAGGGCTTTTTTTTATTTTGGAGGGCTTTTTTATTTTGTTAGGGGGATTAGAGTAGGTGTAATTAGTTTTAAAAATCTTGTAATTTGTTTTTTATTTTCTGTAATTTAGTGTTTGTTTGTTTTTCGTACTTTAGATAATTTTCTTTAATTGTAATTAATTGTATTCAATTTAGGTAATTAATTTAATTGTAGTGTACTTTTAGGTGTAATTGTAACTTAGGTTAGGTTTTATTTTACAGGTCAATTTGTCTTTATTTTAGCTAGGTAGATATTAAATAGTTAATAACTGTTTAATAACTATTCTACCTAGTTAAAATAAATACAAAGTTGCCTGTAAAATAAAAATAAACCCTAAGCTAGATAGAATCGGCTTGCAGGTACAGGTGTACCGCTCACTTTTTTGGCCAGACTCGGAAATACCGCAAATCAACTTACGTCAATTGCGTATCCTCTTTTTTTCAATGGGACTTGCATAGCGCTGGTATTACGAGTCTGCCAAAAAGTGAGCGGTAGACCCTCTTCTGTCAAGCCTGGTACCGCATTTTAAAGTCAGTAGTTAAGAGTTTTACACTACAACACTGTAGCATAAAACTCTTAACTAAAGTGCTAAAAATACACTAACACCCATAAACTACCTATTAACCCCTAAACCGAGCCCCCCCCCACATTGCAAACGCTAAAATAAAAATTTTAACCCCTAATCTGCCGAACCGGACATCGCCGCCACTATAATAAACATATTAACCCCTAAACCACCGCACTCCCGCATCACAAACACTATTTAAATATTATTAACCCCTAATCTGCCAGACCTAACATCGCAGACACCTACCTACATTTATTAACCCCTAATCTGCCTCCCCCAATGTCGCCACCACTATATTAAATGTATTAATCCCTAAATCTAAGTCTAACCCTAACCCCCCCTAACTTAAGTATAATTACAATAATTCTAAATAAAATTACTACAATTCACTAAATTATTCCTATTTAAAACTAAATACTTACCTATAAAATAAACCCTAAGATAGCTACAATATAACTAATAGTTACATTGTAGATAGCTTAGGGTTTATTTTTATTTTACAGGCAACTTTGTATTTATTTTAACTCGGTAGAATAGTTATTAAATAGTTATTAACTATTTAATAACTACCTAGTTAAAATAAAGACAAATTTACCTGTAAAATAAAACCTAACCTAAGTTACAATTACACCTAACACTACACTGTAATTAAATGAATTACCTAAACTAAAGTATGAAAAAACCCCCACTAAATTACAGAAAATAATAAAATAATTACAAGATTTTTAAACTAATTACACCTGATGCAATCAGCCAATAGGATTGAGCTCACATTCTATTGGCTGATTGGAACAGCCAATAGAATGCAAGCTCAATCCTATTGACTGATTGGATCAGCCAATAGGGTTGAACTTCAATCCTATTGGCTGATTGCATCAGCCAATAGGATTTTTCCTACCTTAATTCTGATTGGCTGATAGAATTCTATCAGCCAATCGGAATTGAAGGGACACCATCTTAGATGACGTCACTTAAAGGAACCGTCATTGTTGAAGAAGACTCTGGATGAAGAGGATGCTTAGCGTCGGATGTCTTGAAGATGGAGCCGCTCCACGCCGGATGGATGAAGATAGAAGATGCCGTCTGGATGAAGACTTCTGCCCGTCTGGAGGACCTCTTCTGCCCGGCTTGGATGAAGACTTCTGCCCGTCTGGAGGACCAATTCTGCCGGTTGGTGAAGACGTCTCACGGTAGGGTGATCTTC
Organism: Bombina bombina; assembly: GCF_027579735.1. NCBI lineage: Eukaryota > Metazoa > Chordata > Amphibia > Anura > Bombinatoridae > Bombina > Bombina bombina. The sequence goes on from NC_069505.1 coordinate 216,149,616, forward strand.
AAGGGGTTAATTTAGTTAATTTATTTAATTATAGTGTAGTGTTAGTTGTTAGTGTAACTTAGGTTAGGTTTTATTTTACAGGTAAATTTGTCTTTATTTTAACTAGGTAGTTATTAAATAGTTAATAACTATTTAATAACTATTGTACCTAGTTAAAATAAATACAAAGTTGCCTGTAAAATAAACATAAACCCTAAGCTAGCTACAATGTATCTATTAGTTATATTGTAGCTATCTTAGGGTTTATTTTATAGGTAAGTATTTAGTTTTAAATAGGAATTATTTAGGTAATTGTAGTAATTTAATTTAGATTTATTGTAATTATATTTAAGTTAGGGGGTGTTAGGGTTAGACTTAGGTTTAGGGGTTAATATCTTTATTATAGTGGTGGCGACGTTGTGGGCGGCAGATTAGGGGTTAATAAATGTAGTTAGGTTGCGGCGACATTGGGGGTGGCAGATTAGGGGTTAATAAATATAATGTAGGGTTTAGCGATGTTGGGGGCAGCAGATTAGGGGGTTCATAACTATAATGTAGGTGGCGGCGGTGTCCGGAGCGGCAGATTAGGGGTCAATAATATAAAGCAGGTATCTGCGATGTTGGGGGCGGCAGAATAGGGGTTAATAAGTGTAAGATTAGGGGTGTTTAGATTTGGGGTTCATGTTAGGGTGTTAGGTGTAGACATAAAAAAGTATTTCCCCATAGGAATCAATGAGGCTGCGTTAAGAGCTTTACGCTGCTTTTTTGTAGGTGTTAGTTTTTTTTTCAGCCGTCTCTCCCCCATTGATTCCTATGGGGAAATCGTCCACGAGCACATTTAGCCAGCTCACCACTAACGTAAGCAGCCCTGGTATTGAGGTGAGATGTGAAGCTAAATTTTTCTCTTTGCTCACTTTTTTGCGGTTAACGCTGGGTTTCTAAAAACCCATAATGCCAGCGCTGTCTGCAAGTGAGCTGCGAGCATAAACTGCTCGTTAGCACCGCACACCTGTTAATGCAAAACTCGTAATATAGATGAATGTAACTATTAGTTATATTGTAGCTAGTTTAGGGTTTATTTTATAGGTAAGTATTTAGTTTTAAATAGGAATTATTTAGTTAATTGTAGTAATTTAATTTATATTTATTGTAATTATATTTAAGTTAGGGGGTGTTAGGGTTAGACTTAGGTTTAAGGGTTAATAACTTTATTATAGTGGCGGCGACGTTGGAGGTGGCAGATTAGGGGTTAATAATTACAATGTAGGTGTCGGCAATGTTGGCGGTGGCAGATTAGGGGTTAATAAATAAATGTATAATGTAGGTGGCGGCGGTGTCCGGAGCGGCATATTAGGGGTTAATAATATAATGCAGGTGTTGACGATGTCATGGGCAGCATATTAGGGGTTAATAAGTGTAAGATTAGGGGTGTTTAGACTCGGGGTTCATGTTAGGGTGTTAGGTGTAGACATAGATTTTATTTCCCCATAGGAATCAATGGGGCTGCGTTATGAGCTTTATACTGCTTTTTTGCAGGGGTTAGGTTTTTTTCAGCCAACTCTCCCCCACGTACAACAAGCTCACCGCTAACGTAAGCAGCGCTGTTATTGAGGTGAGATGTGAAGCTAAATTTTGCTCTACGCTCACTTTTTTGCGGCTAATGCCGGGTTTGTAAAAGCCTGTAATACCAGCGCTGTCTGCAAGTGAGCGGTGAGCAAACGCAAAACACGTAATCTAGGCGTTTGTTTTTTGTAACTTTTTTTAGTGTAGATTTAAATTATTTGAGTAGGGTTAGGTGTTTAAATATATAATATATTTAATTTAATTTGTAGTTTAATGTAATTTTAGTATAACAGTTAGGGTAGATTAAATTAATTAGTTTAATATAGTTTAATATAATTTTAGTATAACAGTTAGGGTAGATTAATTATTAGTTTAATATCATTTAATTTAAATCTAAAGTTAAGTTTAAATTTATTATAAGATAGGGATGAGTTAATATTTAATGTAAGTTTAGCGGGTTGTTAGGTTTAGGGGTTAATAGGTTTAGTAAGTGGTAGTGAAGTGGGAGGCCAGGGGTTTAGGGGTTAATAACTTTATTTAGTTGCGGTGGGCTCCGGGAGCGGCAGGATAGGGGTTAATAACTTTATGTAGGTGGTGGCGGTGTCGGGAGCGGCAGATTAGGGCTTAATAAGTATAATATAGGTGGTGGTGGTTTAGGGGGCGGCAGATTAGGGGTGTTTAAACTCGGGGTACATGTTAGGGTGTTAGGTGTAAACATAACTTTTATTATACCATAGGAATCTATGGGATTTCAGGCAGCAGCGAACATAAGCTTTCGCTGCTTTCAGACTCCCATTGATTCGCCTCCAGGGCGGCGGATTGAAAACCAGGTACGCTGGGCCAGAATAGTGCCGAGTGTACCTGGTAGTTATTTGATAAGTAGCAAAAGTAGTCAGATTGTGCCGAATTTGCATTCAGAACATCTGTAGTTACGTAAGCATCGATCTGTGTCGGACTGAGACCAGAGGATCGTATGTTACGTCACAAAATTCTACTTTTGCTGGACTGTAGCCTTTGATTAATAAGGCGAATCAAGCTCTCCACAATAACGCTGCAGAATTCCAGCGTATTTGCGGTTGACGGCTTGATAAATAGGGGCCTAAAGGTTAAAAAGATTATTAAAATTAATGGTAAATTTATCAAGTTTACTGTACATATTTCATTGTCTAATGGAGTTAATCTCCAAATTTTAAATTGCTTGTCTACTGGCCTATAACCTCATACTTAGCAGTGGTTTGTAGTTTAGAGATAAATAAAAGTAAATTCAGCTCTCGGATTGAAGGACCTTAGCATAGATTCATTTGAATCACCAATGTGACTGATTTAACTCACAGAATCCCAGTATATAGCACCATATCTCCTCTGAACCAGATTATTCAAACTATGCTGAGACAATGGGGCCGATTTATCAATGTCTGTCCAACATGATACGCTGTAGCGTATCATGTCCTCCAGACATCGCTCAATGCCGACAGCATATGCTTCTGGTGAACTGCTTGTGCAATGCCGCCCCCTGCAGATTCGTGGCCAATTGGACGCTAGCAGGGGGTGTCAATCAACCTGATCGTATGCGATCAGAGGATTTATATCCGCAGCCTCAGATGCGGCTTACGAGTTAAGGAGCAACGTTGCTTAAAGGGACAGTCTACACCAGAATTTATATTGTTTAAAGCGATAGACAATCCCTTTATTACCCATCCCCCAGTTTTGCATCACCAACCCATTTATATTAATTTACTTTTTACCTCTGTGATTACCTTGTACCTAAGCCTCTGCAGACTGCCTCCTTATCTCAGTGCTTTTGACAGACATGCAGTTTAGCCAGCCAGTGCAGACTCCTAAATAACTCCACGGGAGTGAGCACAGTGTTTATCTATATGACACACATGAACTAGTACTGTCTAACTGAAAAACTTTCAAAATGTTCTAAGCTAAGAGGCGGTTTTCAACGGTTTAGAAATCAGTTTAAGCCTAGCTAGGTTTAGCTTTTCAAAAATACCATCAAGGGAACAAAGCAAATTTGATAATGAAAGTAAATTGGAAAATTGTTTACACTGGCATGCACTATCTGAATCATGACAGTTTAATTTTGACTAGACTGTCCTTTTAAGACCGCTGCTTTTTAACTCAAATAAAAGCTGTTTTAATGATAATATAATTTAGCAATACTCTTTAAAATGTAAAGGTATGCACAACTTTCTTTTATCAAGTGCTTTTTGATTTAGTTATCTAATTAGTTGATTAGTCAAGTTGGCCATCACTTCAAGTCAAAATGGCTGTGATTTAGGCAAAGCATACGACTTTAAACAACTTTCCATATTACTGCAGGTAAAGAGACAATTTAGTTAAAATTAAACTTTCAGGATTCAGCAAGGGCATGCAATTTGAATCAACTTTCCAATGTACTTTTAGCATCACATTTGATTCATTCTCTTGGTATTCTTTGTTGAAAACTAAACCTAGGTAGGCACATATGCTAATTCCTAAGCCTTTGAAGGCCTTATCTCAGTGCATTTTGTCAGTTTTGCACAGCTAGACAGTGCTGGTTCATGTGTGCCATATAGATAACATTGTGCCCACTCGAGTGGAGTTATTTACAAGTCAGCACTGATTGGCTAAAATGCAAGTCTGTTAGCACTAAGATAAGGGGGGCAGTCTGCAGCAGCTTAGATACAAGTTAATCACAGAGGTAAAAAGTATGTTAATATAACAGTGTTGGTTATGCAAAACTGGGGAATTGGTAATATAGGGGTTATCTAGCTTTTTAAACAATACAAATTCTGGAGTAGACTTCAATTTAAACTGTTGTTTATGTAATATTGCTATATGGGTAACTCTAGATTTAGTATGAAGCTAGGGTTTAAGGGAAAAGTATACACCAATTTTCATTTCACTGTATGTAATAGACATTACTATAAATAATAATATGCAAAGATACTGATATAAAAATCCAGTGTAAAACCTTTTAAAAACTTACCTAGAAGCTCCCGATTTAACACTGTAATTGAGATAAGCCTGGGACACCCACTGAAAGGGGCTGATAGCAGAATCTTCCCCCTCCCCTGCATATGAAAATACCCCTTATACAAACAGAAGCAGTTGGCATATATAAAATTTGGAGGCTGGGAGAGAGAGATTAATATGCCCAGTGGCTGTAGCCTTCAGAACAGCATTAAAAAAAAATCAGGATAGCAAAACCACTAACAGAACGGTAATACACAAACTACAAATGCTTTCAGAATGAGAGCTTTTTCATATAACATTTCATATCATTTTCACAGCATGAGCTGATGTTCCATACTGTGATGGCTTTTAACATCAAGTTTAGCTGATTCATTTTTGTAGTAGATATTTAACTTTTTATGAGAAAAATGGGAGTGGAACGAGCAAAGAAATAAATGGGTCACAGATTTAGCTAAGATATAATAATAATAAAAATGATGGCCCTGTCTATAATATGAGGAAATATGTGGGAATAAATAATAATGAATGAAAATAATAGGTGTGTTTGTTCTTGTATATATATTTATATGTATTGTATACAACAGTGGGTATGTTTTATTGCAAGGGCCCTAATTGTTTTATTTGACCTGTCAATCAGAGTCTCACTTTATCAATCTCCTGTCTATTTAGGTAGTGAATCTAGTCATAATTAGGACTTTATTGTAAACCCTACACAGACTTCTGGTAACTATAGCTCTGAGTCTGTATTTATTCAGGTAGATAGAGACAGACGTCAGGATAAAACAGTAAGAAAATAAGGAATGCGTTGGAGAGAGGGGCTGTAAAAGAGAAAGATGTGAAAGATGCAACAAAACATGTTGTTCACCCATAATGATGAGTTAAAGGACCATTAAATACAGTAATTTTGCATAATCAATAAGCACATAATAAATCAAGAATACAATAGCACTTACTCAGATTTTTTTTCTGACAAATTTCAAAATTTACTTGAAGTTGCCGCCCCTTGTATTATGTCAAAGCCATCAGCCAATCACAAACTCATATAAGTATATACTGCAAATTCTTGCACATGCTCAGTAGTAGCTGATGCCTCGGAAAATATGCATATAAAACGACTGTGCATAGTTTGATAATAGAAAAGTTGGAAAGTCTATTAAAACTGCATACACTATCTGAATCATGAATGTTAATATTGGCTATAAAGGGACAGTCTACACCTTGGCCATCTTAAAGTCTTACCTTAGATTAAGCTGCAAATAGCCTCCTGCACCTTTTCTATGTCATGCAGCAGGAATAGCAAAAAAGTCATTTTAAAATGAATATTGTTTCTGGACACTTTGAAATGGCTGCCAAGCTCCACCCACTGATGACATCACAATCTGGGCTGCATATGGCATCCAATCATAAGAGGCTCACTATTTGCAGCTTTATCTAAGGTAAGACTTTAAGATGACTAAGGTGTAGACTGTCCATTTAATGTCTCTAAATGCACAGATTATTGGCTGGCAACTCAATTAATTGAATCAGATTTTGGGCGAGATTACATATACGGGGTAGGTTTCAGCACAACTGCTGAAACGCATCCCGCCTGTAAATTCACCTCGTACATCGGGTGAATCACATATACGGTGGCGGCAGATCATATAATGCCGTAAGTCGGATAAACTGACGACATTCAGAAATGTATGAAAATAAACATTTTAACATTTAAAAAAAAAAAATCCTGACATTACATTAAAAAAAACAACAACCAAAGATTAAATTAAAATAAAAAATCTAATATTACAAAAAATAAAAAAATCTAAGATTAGAGAAAAAAATAAACAAAATTATCCAAAATAAAAAAACTAAACCTATTCTAATACCCCTATAAAAACAAAAAAGCAACCCCAAAAATAAAAACAACCACTAATCTAACACTAAACTACCAATAGCCCTTAAAAGGGCCTTTTGTAGGGCATTGCCGTGAAGAAATCAGCTCTTTTTCATAAAAAAACACAAATGAACCCCTAACAGTAAAACCCCCACCCACTCAACCCCCCCAAAATAAAAAAGACCTAACGCTAAAAAAATCGAATTTACCCTTTTGCCCCTAAAGGGGCATTTGTATGGGCTCTTTTGCTGCCCATTAAAAAATAAAAAAGCCCTATTTTAAAAAACCTACCCCCAAAAATAAAAAAACTAACACTAACCCCTAAAAATTTACTCACCGTTCCTGAAGTCCGGACAACCATCTTGTACCAGGCGGAGAAAAATCTTCATCCAGGTGGATTCATCTTCATCCATCGCTGAACCATCTTCTTTCTTTTTGCCGGAGGTGCGGGGCGGTCTTCCGATGCGCAGATCTGGTGCCTTTGTCCTCTTTCTCTGCGGCGGTGGTCATCAGCGATGTGGAGGTCTTCTTCATGCGATCGTCCGCAGCACACTGAAGATTAAATGCAAGGTACCCCTTTTATATTGGGGTACCTTGCATTCCTATTGGCTGAAAATTTCAAATCAGCCAATAGGATGATAGCTACTTAAATAGTATTGGATGTTTGGGGTTAATTTGTATTTTTTTATGGAAAAGAGCTGATTTCTGCAGAGCAATGCCCGACAAAAGGCCCTTTTTTAAATCTTTATTTATAAGTACCCAATAAGAGGTTATCGATTACATACAGCAAGAAAAAAGAGGCAACAAAAAAAAATGTATTATTCGACCCATGATTAAGCTGTAACAATAAACATTTACTTTTAACCTTATACTCTATTGGATTTTTTTTTTTTTTTAATCCAGGTCAGGTTAAAGGAGAAAAGAAAAAAAAAAAAAGAGAGAGAATAGTGGATAGAGTGGGCCACCAAATCCCCAGTAGGACCAATTCTGAATTCCTGAAAGGGTAAATCAAGCAATCTATCTCATTAGGGGATAATGTTTTCATAAATACCGACTGTTTCTTGAAGAACTGTCCAATGTCACGTTCATCATTCATGTTAGTATCCATCTGCTCTAGCATACATTCACCGAGATTAAGAGTTTTGCGGTAACAGGGGTGCGTTGCTAACAAGCCTTTTTTTTTCACCGCTTCCTTAAGACAACGCTGGTATTACAGGTTTTTTTAAACCCGGCGTTAGCTGCAAAAAGGTGAGTGTAGAGCAAAATTTAGCTCCACATCTCACCTCAATACCAGCGTTGCTTACGGTAGCGGTAAGCTGGCTAAACGTGCTTGTGCACGATTTCCCCATAGGAAACAATGGGGCAGATTCAGCTGGAAAAAAACTTAACACCTGCAAAAAAGCAGCGTTCAGCTTCTAACGCAGCCCCATTGATTCCTATGGGGAAATAAAATGTATGTCTACACCTAAAACCCTAACATGAACCCCGAGTCTAAACACGCCTAATCGTACATTTATTAACCCCTAATCTGCCACCCCTGACATCGCTGACACCTGCATTTTATTATTAACCCCTAATCTGCCGCTCCGGACACCGCCTCCACCTACATTATTCCTATGAAACCCTAATCTGCTGCCCCCAACATCGCTGACACCTACATTATATTTATTAACCCCTAATCTGCCCCCCCAATGTCGCCACAACCTAACTACATTTTTTAACCCCTAATCTGCCGCCCCCATCGTCGCCATTACTATATTTAATTTATTAACTAAAACTAAATACTTAACCAAAAAATAAACCATAAGATAGCTACAATATAACTAATAGTTACATTTGTATCTATCTTAGGGTTTATATTTATTTTACAGGCAACTTTGTATTTATTTTAACTAGGTAGAATAGTTATTAAATAGTTATTAACTATTTAATAACTTCCTAGTTAAAATAAATACAAATTTACCTGTAAAATAAATCCTAACCTAAGTTACAATTACACCTAACACTACACTATCATTAAATTAATTACATAAACTAACTACAATTAACTACAATTAAATAAAATAAACTAAAGTACAAAAAAACCAAACACTAAATTACAGAAAATAAAAAAATAATTACAAGAATTTTAAACTAATTACACCTAATCTAATCCCCCTAATAAAATAAAAAAGACCCCTAAAATAATAAAATTCCCTACCCTATACTAAATTATAAATAGCCCTTAAAAGGGCTTTTACGGGGCATTGCCCCAAAGTAATCAGCTCTTTTACCTGTAAAAAATAAATACAATACCCCCCCCAACATTAAAACCCACCACCCACATTCCCAACCCTACTCTAAAACCCACCCAATCCCCCCTTAATAAAACTTAACACTAACCCCTTGAAGATCACCCTACCTTGAGACGTCTTCACCCAGCCAGGCACAAGTGATCCTCCAGAGGGGCAGAAGTCTTCATACGATCCGGGCAGAAGAGGATCTCCAGACAGGCAGAAGGCTTCATCCAGGTGGCATCTTCTATCTTCATCCATCCGGAGCAGAGTGGGTCCATCTTGAAGCCATCCGATGCGGAGCATCCTCTTCTTCCGACGGCTAAGACTGAATGAAGGTTCCTTTAAATGACGTCATCCAAGATGGCGTCCCTTCAATTCCGATTGGCTGATAGGATTCTATCAGCCAATCAAATTAAAGTAGGAAAAATCCTATTGGCTGATGCAATCAGCCAATAGAATTGAGATTGCATTCTATTGGCTGATTGGAACAGCCAATAGAATGTGAGCTCAATCCTATTGGCTGATTGGATCAGCCAATAGGATTGAACTTCAATTCTATTGGCTGTTTGAATCAGCCAATAGGATTTTTCCTACCTTAATTCCGATTGGCTGATAGAATCCTATCAGCTAATCGGAATTGAAGGGACGCCATCTTGGATGACATCATTTAAAGAAACCTTCATTCAGTCGTTGGATGAAGAACGAAGAGGATGCTCCACGTCGGATGTCTTGAAGATGGACCCGCTCTGCGCCGGATGGATGAAGATAGAAGATGCTGCCTGGATGAAGCCTTCTGCCCGTCTAGAGGTCCTCTTCTGCCCGGATCGGATGAAGACTTCTGCCCCTCTGGAGGACCACTTGTGCCCGGCTGGGTGAAGACGTCTGCCCGTCTGGAGGACCTCTTCTTGCTGGCTTAGATAAAGACTTCTGCCCGTCTGGAGGACCACTTTGCCCGGCTTCAGTAAGGACTTCGGCCCAGTTGGGTGAAGACTTCTCTAGGTAGGGTGATCTTCAAGGGGTTAGTGTTAGGTTTTATTAAGGGGGGATTGGGTGGGTTTTAGAGTAGGGTTGGGTGTGTGGGTGGTGGGTTTTAATGTTGGGGGGTATTGTACTTTTTTTTTACAGGTAAAAGAGCTGATTACTTTGGGACAATGCCCCGCAAAAGGCCCTTTTAAGGGCTATTTGTAATTTAGTATAGGGTAGGTCTTTTTATTATCTTGGGGGGCTTTTTTATTTTATTAGGGGGATTAGATTAGGTGTAATTAGTTTAAAAAACTTGTAAATATTTTATTATTTTTTATTTGTTATTTAGTGTTTTTTTTCGTACTTTAGATAATTGTATTTAATTGTATTTAATTGTAGTTAATTTAGGGAATTCATTTAATTATAGTGTATTGATAGATGTAATTGTAACTTAGGTTAGGTTTTATTTTACAGGTAAATTTGTCTTTTTTTAACTAGGTAGCTATTAAATAGTTAATAACTATTTAATAACTAGTCTATCTAGTTAAAATAAATACAAAGTTGCCTGTAAAATAAAAATAAATTCTAAGCTAGTTACAATGTAACTATTATTTATATTGTAGCTAGCTTAGGGTTTATTTTATAGGTAAGTATTTAGTTTTAAATAGGAATAATTTAGGTAATGATAGTTATTTTATTTAGATTTTATTTAAATTATATTTAAGTTAGGGGGGTCTTAGGGTTAGGGTTAGACTTAGATTTAGGGGTTAATAACTTTAATATAGTGGAGGTGACATTGGGGGCAGCATATTAGGGGTTAATAAGTGTAGATAGGATGCGGCTACATTGGGGGTGGCAGATTAGGGGTTAATAAATATAATGTAGTTGGCGGCGGTGTCCGGAGCGGCAGATTAGGGGTTAATAATATAATGCAGGTGTTGGCGATGTCGGGGGCGGCGAATTAGGGGTTAATAAGAGTAAGATTAGGGGTGTTTAGACTTGGGGTTCATGTTAGAGTGTTAGGTGTAGACATAAAATGTATTTCCCCATAGGAATCAATGGGGCTGCGTTAAGAGCTGAACGTTGCTTTTTTGCAGGTGTTAGGTTTCTTCAGCCAGCTCTCCCCCATTGATTCCTATGGGGAAATCGTGCACGAGCACGTTTTGCCAGCTCACCGCTAACGTAAGCAGCACTGCTATTGAGGTGAGATGTGGAGCAAAATGTTGCTCTACGCTCACTTTTCTGAGGCTAACGTCGGGTTTATAAAAACACGTAATACCAGCGTTGTCTGTCAGTGAGCGGTGAGGGAAAACTGCTTGTTAGCACCGCACCCCTGTTACCGCAAAACTCGTAATCTCGCTTATAGTTTTTTTTGTTTTTAATGTGATACCACTTTATAACAGAGTTAGGCATTTTGGTGCAAAAATGATACCTGCATAATGAGTAGTTAATGAGTGGACATCCCCTCTTCTATCTGGGAAGTCCAGATAGTTTAAACTTCCTTAACTATCTAGAACATTGGCCAATATCCATTTACCAAATGGTATCAGCTACATGTGACTAATCAGGTCATTTGTTAATTTTGTCTGAGATGAGAGGGTTATGGAGAGGCTGTCCATGGATGAAGGCCACTTAACGCCTGAGTTTGATATAAAAATATACTAACTCGCAACGGAGGGATGTGTCATTGCTTTTGTGTGATACTGGTGTCAAGTGTTTGCCAGAGTTTAAATTTTACTCTATTAGAGCTCTTGAGAGGTCTGCGAGGATTAGACACTCTGGATAGGAGTAAAAAGATGCCCTTTACCTAATGAAGTGTATTAGCACACTTAACTCTGTTTGTTTCTGTTAGAGGATTCTGCTGTTTTGTCAAACACCATAATAGCTGTTGCTATACCACAGGTGACTCTAAGGCATATAGCTTACTCAAAAATGTAAAAAAAATTAACTTTTATTGAACATAAATAAAAATGACAAAGCATTCTTTAAGAAATTCAATTTGTAAATTAATTACAGTAAGAAACTCACAAAAACTAAGGTGATTAAATACAGTTTGACTATACAGATATCAATGAACAGGTACAAATCCCCAAATCCGGAATTACAAACTTTTTCTGAAATCCAAACTTTTCAATTAATATTTTGTAAAAAATAAAATGATCAAATGAACTATTTTACCCTGCTTGCAAGTCACAATCTACTCTACCTGTGTCTTTGTTTTGTTTTTTGTGTTTTAAAATGCAAATAATAGTCTATATTTATTTAAAACGACAAATATTACCTTTCTGATAACAGTACGACTATCTTTATGAGGGTACTATGTATATAAAGGTATTAAAAATGATTTAAAACTATATTTAGGTTTGTATAAGATGCATTATGACATGTAAATATGTTTCAGGTTCGCCGGAAACATGAGTTAAGAAGCAGCAGTCCTTAACTGCTCTTTAACTCATCCGCTGCCTCTGAGACTGTGGACATCAATCCGCCCCTATTTCATATGATCAGGTTAATTGACATCCCCTGCAAGCGGCCGATTGGCCCAAGCAGTTTGGATAAAGGGTTTTCTACCTGTATTTAAATACAGGTGGCCCTCGTTTTACAAAGGTTCAATTTACACCGTTTCAGAATAACAACCTTTTTTCCCAGTCATGTGACTGCTATTGAAAAGCATTGATAAGCAGTGCATTTATTAAAATAGCCAGTAGGTGGAGCTGTCTGCTTGTGTTGCAGCAAAGCCAAGCAAACTGAAATTAATCAGTTTAACCAGACCTGAGCTATCGAGCAGATTTCAAAGGAACAAGATCTTCCTGTCTATAAATCAGTCCAGATTGGAATGCATAGAAAGAACTGTTTGCAGAAAAATGCAAGTGAAGTCTGTGTTGTGTGATTATTTTATTAGGTTTATAATGCTGTTTAGAAAATGTTTTTGTTCATTTAACTTAGTTTAATTATATATTCTGTGTTGTGTGATTATTTTATTAGGTTTATAATGCTGTTTAGCAAATGTTTTTGTTCATTTTACTTAATTTAATTATATATTCTGTGTTGTGTGATTACTTAGGTTTATAATGATGTTTAGCATTTAAAGTCTTCATTTCAAAGCTTTAAAAATAATGTATTGGGCGTTACTTATGACAATTTTGAGAGGGGCCTGGAACCTATCTCCCTCACTTCCCATTGACTTACATTATAAACTGGGTTTCAATTTACAACAGTTTCAATTTACAACCATTCCTTCTGGAACCTAACCCCAGCGTAAACTGGGGGCTACCTTTACTCAGTATTACAGTTTTATAGGTTTTACATTATAAATGCTATATTCACTGGCATAAAGTATGTGTATCCGATTACTTTATGGTAAACTGTCTAAGAGAAGTGTCATGTCCAGTGTGTAAAGAAAGTGTGCTACATTACATTGCTATATATGTAATAGTATATAATAGTAATGTAGTATTACCCATTCCCTCTGTAAGCTACTCTGCGTCACCATACTGGAACTTCACTAGATACATGCTCACCACATCATTCTGTCGAGTAAAAGATACATTTTTGTGCATGCCTACAAAGTAAGAAATTAAACTTACATTTCTGTGCATTGTATCGTATCAATTAACCAATCAGAATAGTGAGCGGACTGGCACTAAATAGGTTTTTTGATAGGATTGTTACAAAGTATTATGCATTTAAGAACAAGAAGAGGAGTCAATTGCTAGTAAGTGAGGTTTACTTTTTTACATTTAATTTAAGAGAATTAGCTGCTGTGTGTTGTTAGCAATAGGGATAGAGATCACATATCACCTAGTTTACGATTTTTGCGCTAAACAGGGTGCAAAACGAACGCAACAAAAGTTGCGTTATTTCACCCCCCATAGCACTGCCATTACGAGTTTCTGAAAAGCCTCCTTGTGCATTCGATATGGTGGCGTTAAGCTCCATACTGCACAAAAGCCAAGGGCTGCATTGACGTGCTTGTGCAGGCTTTTCCCCATAAACATCAATGGGGAGAGAGTGTTAGAAAAAAAAACACCTGAAAAAAAAACACCTGAAGTGTGGAATGGCGATCGTCGTAACACAACACCATTGTTGTCTATGGAGAAAAGAAAGTTACGTTTAAACACCCCTAATCTGCCGCCCCCAACATCACCAACACCTAAATAAAGTTATTAACCCCTAATCTGCCGCTTTCAACATCGTCTCCACTAATAAAAGATATTAAACCCTATTCCGCCGCTCCCTGAAATCGCTGTCACTATAATAAAGCTATTAACCCCTATTCACCCACACCCGACATCGCCGCCACTATAATAAAGCTATTAACCCCTAATCCGCCACTCCCCGACATCGCTGCCACTAAATAAAGTTATTAACCCCTAAACCTCCGGCTTCCCACATCTCCGCCACTAAATAAACCTATTAACCCCTAAACCTCCGGCCCCACATCGAAAAACACTAAATTAAACTATTATCCCCTAAACCTACCACCCTAACTTTAAATTAAAATTACAATATAACTATATTTAAATAAATAAAAACTTACCTGTGAAATAGGTAACATTAAACTATAAATTAAACTAACCTTACTATTCTAATAAAATAAGAAATACTACCAATTAAAATATCTAAATTACAAAGTTAAAAAAAAACCTAACACTATGAAAAAAATTAAAAAATCTAAATTACGTTAAAAAAAAAAACAAATCCTACGAAAATTTTTAAAAATCTGTTTACCAAAAATAATAAACACTAAAATCACGAAAAATAACAAACACTAAGATTACAAAAAAATAAACAAAATTATCAAAAATAAAAACAATTACACCTAATCTAATAGCCCTATAAAAAAGACCCCCAAAATAAAAACACCCCCTAGCCTACAATGAACTACCAATAGCCCTTAAAAGGGCCTTTTGTAGGGCATTGCCCTAAATAAATCAGCTATTTTACCTGTAAAAAAATACAAAGTCCCCCCAACAGCAAAAGCCACCACCCAACCAACCCCCCAAAATAAAAAAAGCTAACTCGAAAAAAAAACTAAGCTACTCATTGCCCCTAAAGGGGCATTTGTTTGGGCATTGCCCTTAAAAGGGCATTTAGCTCTTATTCAAACCCTAATCTAAAAATAACACCCTCCCAAAAAAATTAAAAAATAACCTAACACTAATCCAAGAAGATCTACTCATGGTTTCTGAAGTCTGGACATCCATCTCCATCCAGGCGGCGAGGTCTTCATCCAGGGGGTGAAGTCTTCATCCATTCCGGGGGTGTCTTCTATCTTCATCCTGGCGGCGTGGAGTGGAGCCATCCTGGAAGCTGATCCCATCCTGTGCGGAGCGTCCTCTTTAATAAATTTTGTTTACTTTTTTTTGTAAGCTTAGTGTTTATTATTTTTCGTGATTTTAGTGTTTATTATTTTTGGTAATAAGTTTAATATAGTGTTTGCGATGCGGGGGTGGGGGGTGTCGGTTTAGAAGTTAATAGGTAGTTTATGGGTGTTGGTGTACTTTGTAAAATTTTAGTTATGAGTTATGTGAAACGGTTTTGTTACACAAAAACTATAACTACTGCTCTCAGAGGGCGGTATGGATTGTGTCAGTATAGGCTGTAACGCAAGCATTTTAGTGTCACCGCACCGCATTTTTTTAGTGCGGGATTGACGTTGCGTTACAGGCTAAAATGCTTGCGGTATAACTATACCGACACGACATTGCCATTTTTTCAGCATTAAAAGCTGCAACACAAAACTCGTAATCTAGGTGATAGGAAAGGGTTTCAAATGGGGTTGATGTGTCAAGTGGGGGTTACATTTATTGGAATGCAGATGGGTTAAAGGATATAATTTTTTTAAGAGATGAAGGCTTTGAAAAAAGTAGGTATGTGCAAAATTAAATATTCAGATATTTGTTTGTCAAATTAAATCTAAATATGGCAGCTGGAAACGGCATTCTGCTTTTAATAGCACCTGGATTTGCACAGATCTTTCTGTGTTGCACTTTAACACTAATAAATCCGGCACCCGGATATGTACAGATCGTTGTGTGTTGCAGTTTAACACTAATATATCCAGCACATGGATTCACACCAGTCTTTGTGTGTTGCACTTTAACACTAATATATCCAGCACCAGTATTTGCATAGATCTTTGTGTGTTGCACTTTAACACTAATATATCCAGCACCTGGATTTGCACAGATCTTTGTGTATTGCAGTTTAACACTAATATATCCAGCACATGGATTTGCACATATCTTTGTGTGTTGCACTTTAAGACTAATATATCCGGCACGTGGGTTTGCACAGATCTTTGTGTGTTGCACTTTAACACTAATATATCCAGCACCTGGATTTGCACAGATCTTTGTGTGTTGCAGTTTAACACTAATATATCCGGCACCTGTATTTGCACAGTTCTTTGTGTGTTGCACTTTAGCACTTTTATATCTAGCACCTGGATTTGCACCGGTCTTTGTGTGTTGCACCTTACCACTAATATATCCAGCACCTGGATTTGCACAAATCGTTGTGTGTTGCACTTTAGCACTAATATATCCAGCACCTGTATTTGCACAGATCTTTGTGTGTTGCACTTTAACACTAATATATCCAGCACCTGGATTTGCACAGATCTTTGTGTGTTGCACTTTAACACTAATATATCCAGCACCTGGATTTGCACAGATCTTTGTGTGTTGCAGTTTAACACTAATATATCCAGCACCTGTATTTGCACAGTTCTTTGTGTGCTGCACTTTAGCACTTTTATATCTAGCGCCTGTATTTGCACCAGTCTTTGTGTGTTGCACTTTAGCACTAATATCTCCAGCACCTGAATTTGCATGGATCTTTGTGTGTTGCACTTTAACACTAATATATCCGGCACCCGTATATGTACAGATCGTTGTGTGCTGTACTTTAGCACTAATATATCCAGCACCTGAATTTGCACGGATCTTTGTGTGTTGCACTTTAACACTAATATATTCGGCACCTGGATTTGCACATATCCTTTTGTGTTACACTTTAGCACTAATATATATATATGGCATCTGGATTATCACAGGTCTTTATGGGTTGCACTTTAGCACTAATATATCCAGCACCAGAATTTGTACAGATCTTTGTGTGTTGCACTTTAACACTAATATATTCAGCACCTGTATTTGCACAGGTCATTTTGTGTTACACTTTAACACTAATATATCCAGCACCTGGATTTGCACAGATCTTTGTGTGTTGCATTTTAACACTAATATATCCGGCACCTGGATTCACACCGGTCTTTGTGTGTTGCACTTTAATACTAATATATCCAGCATCTGGATTTGCACAGGTCTTTGCGTGTTGCAATTTATCACAAATATATCCGGCACGTGGATATGCACATATCTTTGTGTGTTGCACTTTAACACTAATATATCCAGCACTTGGATTTGCACAGATCTTTGTGTGTTGCACTTTAACACTAATACATCCGGCACATGGATTTGCACAGATCTTTGTGTGTTGCACTTTAACACTAATATATCCGGCACCTGGATTTGGGGAGAGAGAGACCCAGAAGGGGAGATGGAGGGAGGAGAGATGCTGGCGAGCCCCAGAGAAGAGGGACAGTGGGCGCACATGGGTACAGAAGGGTGTCGGAGGGGGAGGATAGGCAGGAACACATACTGCCAGGGCCAGCTCAGGGAGGAAGCCAATTAACCATGGATGAGAAGATGAGGTGTCCCAACTTCTCTTTTGAAGAGAGCATAGCCCTTGTCCAGGCCATCATGGATAATTATGGTGACCTCTTCAGCCAAGAGAAGGGAAAAGGCAGTGCAAGGAAAAGTAGGACCTCATGGCAACAGGTGGAGGATGATGTGAACAGTGTGGCCCAGAAGAGGAGGACTGTTCAGGGGCTGAAGAAGAGGTGGAATGACTGCAAGAGGCAGGTGAATGGGAAGATGGGGCAGGAATCAGTCCACCATAGGGGAACAGACGGTGGCCCGGCCCTACAAGTGGAGTACAACACCTGGCCTTACAGGGGTTCATGAATCAGGGGTTACAAAGACTGCAGAACATTCTGGTGAGTACCATCCCACACACCTGTATTCTATGTAATTGCCATATAACACCCTTGAATCTCACATATTCATGTACATGACGAGGAGCATGGGAGGTGAAGTTCTACCAAAACTGTCTTCAATTTGACTGGACATTACTGCTTAATAACACAATGCCATTCATGATGAGGTCTGGAATATTACAATACTAGCATGTCTCAGAGTAACACAGGCCCCAAACCACATGGAGAGTAAGACTTAAATGGACACTATAGGCATCCAAACAAATTTAGCTTAATAAAGCAGTTTGGGTGCCTAGATCGAGCTAAAGTAATTATGGTGACTATAGTGTCCCTTAAAATGACAGTCAACACCAGAATTTTTGTTGTTTAAAAAATTGATAATCCCTTTATTACCCATTCCCCAGTTTTGCATAACCAACACGGTTATATTAATATACTTTTTAGCTCTGTGATTAACTTGTATTTAAGCATCTTCTGGCAGCCCTCTGACCACATGACATTTTATTCATTATCTATTGACTTTCATTTTAGCCAATTGGTGCAGTGTCTGCCTCAAGCCACGGGCGTGATCACAATGTTATCTGTATGGCTCACATGAATTAGCTCTCCCCTGTTGGGAAAAGCAAATAAAAAAGCATGTGATAAGAGGCGACATTCAAGGGCTTAGAAATTATGATATGAGCCTTCCTAGGTTTAGCTTTCAACTAAGAATACCAAGAGAACAAAGCAAAATTGGTGATAAAAGTAAATTGGAAAGTTGCTTAAAATGACATGCCCTATTTGAAACATGAAAGTTTTTTTTTGGACTTAACTGTCCCTTTAAAGTACCCATTAGTTCATCAATGACATGTACACATAACAATTGTAGGAAACACATCCCTGCATATTGATCCTATTCAAATCACTCAAAGACCAAAGTAATAGAGGTTGACATGTGAATCAGTATAGGCCCTAGCATGTATCAATGTAAATAGGAACCCCACATGTAAATATGTCTGACTGTAGTAATCCCTCTCATCCTTTAACTCTTCCACAGAACTACCTCCTGCACCATGTGTGACAAGGCTATCAACACCACCCTCTGTGCAAACGTCACAGCCTTCCACCATGCCACCACCACCACCAACATTGTTCCATCAACCATATGTGCCACAGGAACAGTGGGCTTCCAGGCAGGAACATGGGTGGTTGGCTGCAATGCAGCACCCTGGAATGATGTCACCATCATTGCCCTATGACCCGTGGCAACAGTCATGGCCCAATCATTATTCTCAATTTGGATTTGATGGGGAGCCATCATGGGCACAAAGGGTTCATTTATATACCCCCCTGCAAATGCTATCACAGGTGCAAGGTAGTGACATCAATTATCCAGTGACACTGTTAGAGGATGTGGCTATTGAAGAGGGTGGTCGCAAACTTGTCCACAGTAGGACTTTGAAACATCTGGTTGACCTCTACCATCGGCAGCATTAGGCCGACTTCCACCATCTGCAGCATTAGATAGAACACCATCATCTGCAGCATCTGGCAGAGCACCACCATCTGTATAATTAGGCCGAGCACTGCCATCTGGAGCATCTGGCAGAGCACCACCATCTGCAT
The DNA here is from genome assembly GCF_027579735.1 of Bombina bombina. Classification (NCBI taxonomy): domain Eukaryota; kingdom Metazoa; phylum Chordata; class Amphibia; order Anura; family Bombinatoridae; genus Bombina; species Bombina bombina. Next base: position 216,168,904 of record NC_069505.1, read on the forward strand.
CATTAGGCCGAGCACCACCATCTGCATCAGCAGACAGACCTCGCCATCTGCGTCAACAGAATTTCTACCTCCTCCAGCAGCAGAAGAAGAAATTCCACCTCCACCAGCACCAGCAGCAGCATAATTTTGTCCTCTACCAGCAGCAGCCACAGAAATTCATCCTCCACCAGCAGCAAAACATCCACCAGCATCACCTGGTCTCCGACCTCCTGGCCCTCCACCACCTACCAGCCCTATTGTTCACCTGCCTGTATACGTATCAGAAGCACTGAGAGGTTCCACAGATGGAGCCTAGAGCTGCCGAGAGGCATGGCATCATCATTCAGTGTAACTGTGGGCCATCTGTCACAGATAGTGAGATGGCAGGTTGATATGCACCTGTAGGTGGACAATAGACTCTGAGAACTTAATCAGTGTTTGACTGTATTGTGGAACACATTGCACACCAGCAAGACACACCCTCAAGCATATCATCTACCAACAGGACACCAGCCACAACACCTGCATCTGCAGGAGCAATGAAGACCAGATTATCCACCACAGGCACCTCAGCTCCATCATCTAAAAAGCCTCATAAAAAATGTAAAAACAATAATTTCACCATAACCATTGTCCTTTGTAATTTACCATGTAAATGTCATACACATCCATGTGATGGGTGTTAGAGTACACTAATATTGTATAAACATGATGATATGACCTGTGGTGAAATGGCACTACATAACAGGTAATATTATCCATCTGTATGCAATATTATTGTACTCAAACTCACATTACATAGATGTGTATCAAGGGCATGGATTGTAATATTCATTTAGAAGATTTTAATCCATGTATCACACACAAAATAGTTTAGACAGGGGTACATATAATACATATAATACATGTTTATATACAAAATTAGGGAACATGTCGATATTGCATCTGTAGTGTATCCGGTTATGACCATTTGATATTTTCAGTGTCACCTAAACATGAACACAAAGCAGGAATTAGGGGGGTTAACGGAAGGGGGGTGGGATGTTGTAGATTCACTTACATGGAATGGGAATCCTCAGTAGGGAATCCTGCAAAACATAAAAAAATACACATACAATGGTAGGTGAGGTACAGCCATACATCATAATACATGTGACCTATATGGCTTAGTGGGCTTAAGAACATGTCACTTACATGTGTAGTATTCTTGGATAACGCAGTCCTGTACTTGGACACCCCTCAGTGTCACCCTGTCCATACCCTCAGGTACAGGCACCACCTCATGTTGCTGCTGCTCAATGTTCCACAATAGATGCGTGTCTGCTGCAATGTTGTGTAGAATACAACATGCATTGATGATGGAATAAACTTTTGTGGGGTTATATTGAAGAGCTCTGTCTATCATATCCAGACATCTGAATCTGCTTTTGAGTAGGCCAAAGCTCCTTTCAATGATATTACGTTTCTGAATGTGGGCCTAATGGTACCTGATTTGGGCATCTCTTACGGGAGCCAATGGGGTTAGCAGCCATGGTCTGCAGCCATACCCAGCATCACCTGTTATGTGACATAAATATAATGATTAATACAGGCTATGCATGTGCTTAACAATAGTATCCATGGTAAAGGATGAATAAAGTGAGTTCTACTAGGCCTTATATGGTTATTCACTAAAGGGAGAATTGCCGGGAATTAAAAATAATTTTAAAAATGTATGCCAGAAAAAATAAATAAGAAAGGTTCACAAAGCCAATTCTGTTTCCATTTTGGATGTTTTGGCCTTATATTTGAAATATAGCCCAGATAAACTTCATATAGTGCATACTCACCAAGCAGCCAATCTCCAGAGAGTATCCCATCCTCGAATTACTGGAACAAGGAGGTCTGCTTCAGGATGTAGGAGTCATGTCCACTCCCTGGAAAGCCTGCATACACGTGGGTGTATTTCAAATTAGCATCGCAGACTATCTGGCAATTCAAGGAGTGGTAATGCTTCCTGTTTATATAGAGGAATGCCTCCTCATGTGGGGCAACAATACACACATGGGTGCAGTCAACTGCCCCCATAACATTGGGTATTCCCCCAGGCGATAGAACTCTTGTTTTAGTGTGTTCCACTCCTGGAGGGTACAGGGGAGATTAATCTAGCGCTGTGTCTGGTTGTCCATTTCATTCAATACCTCTCCCAGGACCCTGAAGAAGGTGGATTGTGCTATCCCAGACACATAGTCCTCTGTTGATGGGAATGTGCCAGATGCCAGGAACTGTACAACACACAACAGCTTCTGCACACCAGTCAGAGCTTGGTTCCTATGCATTTGTAGGTCAATATCATCCTTAAAAACCTCATACAGGGCAATGAGGCTTGCAGATTTCAAGCTATACCTGTCTCTGACCTCCTCCCTGGTCATTCCAAACAGGGTGACACTAACCCTGTGAATTATGGTTGCCCTTGCTCTCCCCCTCTGCTAATGCTGACGTCTGAGTGGTCCTGCAGGCCTCTGGTTGTGCAGAACCAACATGCAGTGACTAGCACCCCTTGTGACTCACGACAGTGCCTCTCCAAACGTTCCCTCTCACGTATCAGAAACTGCAAGGGAAACATGGTGGGTAATCAGGGTGTGCATTGTCTGTCAGGTGTTTTAAGGCCGCAGGTGAGAGGTTATGCTGCTTGTAATTGGTTTGACACACTTGCAGAGGGTGGATACTGGTTTGATTAATTAAATGGCCAGGAAAGGTTTAACTGTTTGATATGTGCATCTGAAATGTATGTGAGTGTGCATGCATTAGGTGTTTGTTAAGCCTTCCATGGACTTACGCTGCTTTTTTACTGTGCCCAAGGGTTGCTGCGCCTGCCTATGTGTGGCAAGCTAAAAATGTATCCATTCTGCGTGCGTAAGCCTTTGTAATACTGACTGCCGATGCCAGACTATGTTAGTCTATGGGAGTAGAAAGTGCGATTTGAGAAATCAATTGCTTTGCTGGTTTTTGCGCACATTGCAAAGTATGTGATCAAGGCCCAAAATGTAGTTAAAGGGGCATAATGCTTTTTTTTTTTTTTTTTTTTTAAGTTAAATTTTTTATTAAGGTTGTACAGAAATACAAAAGTAAACAAATGTTCAATATCATTTCCAATGAGTACAACAAGAATTATTTTACAATTACAATTGCGAGTATGACCTAGTTAAGTACCATACACAATTCTAAGTGATATTGAGAGGTCAAAACAGCTCTATCAACTATATTGCTACTGAACAGTAAGAATGGAACCTGATGTTTTAAGAAATACTATGTTCCTAAGAGATGTATATTATGTGACAATTAAAAACTTATAGGTGATATATAGATTAATGAATACCAAGAGATATATGTATCATATGTGGGTTTAATGTGCATCTGGTACCTCTTACAAAATATGTGATCCATGGCGCTTAAGGAAACTAGATGGACTTAACAAGGCCCGATGTTAAACTATGAACACTATCGGTACAAGACTTGGAGTCGTGGTTATGTTCACCAATATAAATATACCCTATGGGTAGGTTAATCACCTGAAAGAACAATATCTAGACAGTCGCTTCCACACGTGATCATATATACGAGTTATTCAAGTAAGAGGTAGGTCTAAGGATATCTTTTCCTTTGTTTACATAGTAAACTTTGATGGGGGGGGGCCCACTGAAAAGTAATGGGAGAAATCAAAAAAGAGAATACAAAATGTCATGACGTAGGAAAACTATTAGTTTAGCCTGTCAGTGCCAGAGCCTGTTTCATTTTGTGAGCTTAGGCGACATTTAGGAATAAACAGTTATTCAGTTCTTTGGAGGATATATTTTGAGTGGGAGGTTAATTTATAAGTCTTGATAAGGAGTAAACCCTTGTATATAACCAAACTGGGTACCATTCTATAAAGCTGACTGCTCCTAAAAAAGGATAATGTCTCATGCTATATCTGTAATAGCTGTTTTTTTGGGGTGAGGAAATGTTAGAGGTAAAGATAAATGTACCCTCATCTATCAGGGTGTTAACATATTGTACCCAGATAAGGAGTAGTCTGCTTATAGTTGCCAGTATGCGTTCTTCAAAGCTTAGGTATAGCTATGTGGTTGGTGTATAGAATAATATATAGGTGAAGCAGTCCTGTACAATATAGGTCTGCCATAAGGGTATGGGCCCTATACCCCCCCAACAGAAGACATACATTTCTCACGTTTGGCAAATTGTAGCATGTGACTCTTATGTTAAGTCGCGTATAACCAGCTTGAATCCATACTCTCCATTATCTAGATGCAAATTGAGTCTAAAATTGCGTGGCATAAAGCTATGATTTGTATGAGAGTATAGACTAAATAAACGTGTCTTCACCCCCAATATCAGGGTATAATATATATAATGTTCAGTAGTGATGGATCTAGGTTATACAGTATGTCACAATCAGTTGTCATTAGCAGTAAATTTAGTACACAGTTGATGGAGAACACATTAATAAGAAGTTGATATCAAGTATCAGCTGCAACACCTGTGGTTTCAAGGTCATATATCATCACACATGGCAAAGAGTGTTAAGAGACATCAGTATATAGCAATAAAAGTAGCAACAGTAGAGGGAGACCATCATATGATGGATAGGGAGGTTGTTATTTATATTTGCTGTGTATAGAACAGAAATTACATATTGAAAGTACCTTAACTTTCAAAACCAACACAACTAGGCTTAAAGATACATATATCCTATGATGGGCGTTAATTAACAATGAATGAGTGGTGCTGATTTAGTTCCCACCCATGAACTAACTATAAACGTATATAATGTAGGATACCGTTTTACTACAGATATGACTCAGACTAAGGGGCCGAATTATCAAGCTCCGAATGCCCTGGTTTCCGCGTGAGCCTTCAGGCTAGCAGGAAACAGCAGTTATGAAGCAGCGGTCTAAAGATAGCTGCTCCATAACTGGCCTGCTGCTTCTGAGGCTGCAGTCTGCAATCTGCCCGATCCTATACGATCGGGCTGATTGACACTCCCTGCTAGCGGCCGATTGGCCACGAATCTGCAGGGGGTGGCATTGCACAAGCAGTTCTGGTTAACTGCTTGTGCAATGTTAAATCCCGTAGCGTATGATGTCGGCATTCAGCGATGTCTGTTGGACATGATACACTACAGCGTATCATGTCAGACAGACATTGATAAATCGGCCCCTATAAGTAGTCATTATGCAAGCAAATAGATAGAACCACTAGTCTGATCTGAGATATGAGTCACTCTAGGGACTAGTTAATATTTCACTGTCTGTAGTTGGTGGTCACCTAGAAGAATAGAGTACTACCAGCCCATTCCTCTCTTACAGGCCGCTGGCAGCCTACTGTGTCTCTGCCTTGCGTTGCGCCATATATCAGCCTCATCTAAAGCGCTGTACAGCCCAAGAACCATTTGGTAAAACTTTAAAGATGGCTGCGAAATAGTAGTCTCCAAGAGAGGTGTGTTGTCAGCAAAAGCCTTGTTCTGGTGGCAGAGGTCCATAACCTTTACCGTAATAGGCCGGTCTCCAGCCTCTATGTACTTTTTTGCACTGTTTAGTTCAGGTATGTAGGTGTGGTAGCCTTCAAAGGTAGGTAGTAAAGTTCCGTAATCTGTTGCGTTTAGTAATCTGACCGGGCAGATATAGTGGCCTTGTGGTGTGGGGAATCAGGCATATATCCCACTTTGCAGTTATCACCCACTACTCAACTAATTGATAGTTTATGGAACACTACTTTTGGATGTTCTCAATTGTGTTCTAAGTTTTCTTTGTCCCCAGACACAGTTCCACATACCTCAAGGAGCTGCTGTTAAAGATTGTTGAGACAATCCATCAGAGGTTGCAATATCTCCGGCAGCAATCTGTCCATGGCCATCACTATGTGCTTCCTCTGAACTTTAACCTGTCGGTAGACGTCTGCCATGAGGTCTATCAAATATTCTATAACCTCAATATTGATAGATACAGCCAATGATTTGAACAGCCAATAGGATTTAAGCAGCTCTCATCCTATTGGCTGGTGTGAATATTTTAGCCAATAGGAATGCAAGGTACCCAATAGAAAATGGGTAACTTGCATTCAAGCCTCAGTGTGCAGCAGAGATCGCATGAAGAGGAGCTTCAACGTCATTCCCGATGACATCTCTGCCTCCGTGCCACATCAGCTCCGCGACCCCTGGATAAAGATGTAAAATGGCTCCGCGACACCGGGATGAAGATTGAAGATGGAGTTGCCTGGAAGAAGACCTTCACTGCCGGACTTCAGGAATGGTGAGTACCTATTTTAGGGTTAGTGTTATTTTTTTTGGGGTGTGTTTTTTTTTTAGATTAGGGTTTTTTAATTTTTAATGGGCAGCAAAAGAGCTGATTGCCCTTTTAAGTGCAATGCCCCTTTAGAGGCAATGGGTATCTAAGGTTTATTTTAGTTAGGTCTTTTTTATTTTTGCAGTTTGGGTGGTTTTACTGATAGGGGGACTTTGTAATTTATTTTAAAAAAGAGCTGATTGCTTCAGGGCAATGCCCTACAAAAGGCCCTTTTAAGTTTAAGTAGTTTATTGTTAGATTAGGTTTTTTTTTGGGGGGGTGGCTTTTTTGTTTTTAGGGGTATTAAATTAGGTTTAATGTTTATTATTTTGGATAATATTCTTTGTTATTTTTTGTAATCTTGGGCCTAGATTTGGAGTTCGGCGGTAAAAGGGCTGTTAACGCTCCGCGGGTTTTTTTCTGGCCGCACCATAAATTTAACTCTGGTATCGAGAGTTCAAACAAATGCTGCGTTAGGCTCCAAAAAAGGAGCGTAGAGCATATTTACCGCAAATGCAACTCTCGATACCAGAGTTGCTTACGGACGCGGCCGGCATCAAAAACGTGCTCGTGCACGATTCTCCCATAGGAAACAATGGGGCAGTTTGAGCTGAAAAAAAACCTAACACCTGCAAAAAAGCAGCGTTCAGCTCTTAACGCAGCCCCATTGTTTCCTATGGGGAAACACTTCCTACGTCTGCACCTAACACTCTAACATGTACCCCGAGTCTAAACACCCCTAACCTTACACTTACTAACCCCTAATCTGCCGCCCCCGCTATCGCTGACCCCTGCATTACACTTTTAACCCCTAATCTGCCGCTCCGTAAACCGCCGCCACCTACGTTATCCCTATGTACCCCTAATCTGCTGCCCTAACATCGCCGACCCCTATGTTATATTTATTAACCCCTAATCTGCCCCCCACAACGTCGCCGACACCTACCTACACTTATTAACCCCTAATCTGCCGAGCGGACCTGAGCGCTACTATAATAAAGTTATTAACCCCTAATCCGCCTCACTAACCCTATCATAAATAGTATTAACCCCTAATCTGCCCTCCCTAACATCACCGACACCTACCTTCAATTATTAACCCCTAATCTGCCGACCGGAGCTCACCGCTATTCTAATAAATGTATTAACCCCTAAAGCTAAGTCTAACCCTAACACTAACACCCCCCTAAGTTAAATATAATTTTTATCTAACGAAATAAATTAACTCTTATTAAATAAATGATTCCTATTTAAAGCTAAATACTTACCTGTAAAATAAATCCTAATATAGCTACAATATAAATTATAATTATATTATAGCTATTTTAGGATTAATATTTATTTTACAGGCAACTTTGTAATTATTTTAACCAGGTACAATAGCTATTAAATAGTTAAGAACTATTTAATAGTTACCTAGTTAAAATAATAACAAATTTACCTGTAAAATAAATCCTAACCTAAGATATAATTAAACCTAACACTACCCTATCAATAAAATAATTAAATAAACTACCTACAATTACCTACAATTAACCTAACACTACACTATCAATAAATTAATTAAACACAATTGCTACAAATAAATACAATTAAATAAACTATCTAAAGTACAAAAAATAAAAAAGAACTAAGTTACAGAAAATAATAAAATATTTACAAACATAAGAAAAATATTACAACAATTTTAAACTAATTACACCTACTCTAAGCCCCCTAATAAAATAACAAAGCCCCCCAAAATAAAATATTCCCTACCCTATTCTAAAATACAAATATTACAAGCTCTTTTACCTTACCAGCCCTGAACAGGGCCCTTTGCGGGGCATGCCCCAAGAATTTCAGCTCTTTTGCCTGTAAAAAAAAACATACAATACCCCCCCCCCAACATTACAACCCACCACCCACATACCCCTAATCTAACCCAAACCCCCCTTAAATAAACCTAACACTACCCCCCTGATGATCTTCCTACCTTGTCTTCACCATGCCAGGTTCACCGATCCGTCCTGGCTCCAAGATCTTCATCCAACCCAAGCGGGGGCTAGACATCCACTGAAGAAGTCCAGAAGAGGGTCCAAAGTCTTCCTCCTATCCGGCAAGAAGAGGACATCCGGACCGGCAAACATCTTCTCCAAGCGGCATCTTCTATCTTCTTCCATCCGATGACGACCGGCTCCATCTTGAAGACCTCCAGCGCGGATCCATCCTCTTCTTCCGACGACTAGACGACGAATGACGGTTCCTTTAAGGGACGTCATCCAAGATGGCGTCCCTCGAATTCCGATTGGCTGATAGGATTCTATCAGCCAATCGGAATTAAGGTAGGAATTTTCTGATTGGCTGATGGAATCAGCCAATCAGAATATAGTTCAATCCGATTGGCTGATCCAATCAGCCAATCAGATTGAGCTCGCATTCTATTGGCTGTTCCGATCAGCCAATAGAATGCGAGCTCAATCTGATTGGCTGATTGGATCAGCCAATCGGATTGAACTATATTCTGATTGGCTGATTCCATCAGCCAATCAGAAAATTCCTACCTTAATTCCGATTGGCTGATAGAATCCTATCAGCCAATCGGAATTCGAGGGACGCCATCTTGGATGACGTCCCTTAAAGGAACCGTCATTCGTCGTCTAGTCGTCGGAAGAAGAGGATGGATCCGCGCTGGAGGTCTTCAAGATGGAGCCGGTCGTCATCGGATGGAAGAAGATAGAAGATGCCGCTTGGAGAAGATGTTTGCCGGTCCGGATGTCCTCTTCTTGCCGGATAGGAGGAAGACTTTGGACCCTCTTCTGGACTTCTTCAGTGGATGTCTAGCCCCCGCTTGGGTTGGATGAAGATCTTGGAGCCAGGACGGATCGGTGAACCTGGCATGGTGAAGACAAGGTAGGAAGATCATCAGGGGGGTAGTGTTAGGTTTATTTAAGGGGGGTTTGGGTTAGATTAGGGGTATGTGGGTGGTGGGTTGTAATGTTGGGGGGGGGGTATTGTATGTTTTTTTTTACAGGCAAAAGAGCTGAAATTCTTGGGGCATGCCCCGCAAAGGGCCCTGTTCAGGGCTGGTAAGGTAAAAGAGCTTGTAATATTTGTATTTTAGAATAGGGTAGGGAATTTTTTATTTTGGGGGGCTTTGTTATTTTATTAGGGGGCTTAGAGTAGGTGTAATTAGTTTAAAATTGTTGTAATATTTTTCTTATGTTTGTAAATATTTTATTATTTTCTGTAACTTAGTTCTTTTTTATTTTTTGTACTTTAGATAGTTTATTTAATTGTATTTATTTGTAGCAATTGTGTTTAATTAATTTATTGATAGTGTAGTGTTAGGTTAATTGTAGGTAATTGTAGGTAGTTTATTTAATTATTTTATTGATAGGGTAGTGTTAGGTTTAATTATATCTTAGGTTAGGATTTATTTTACAGGTAAATTTGTTATTATTTTAACTAGGTAACTATTAAATAGTTCTTAACTATTTAATAGCTATTGTACCTGGTTAAAATAATTACAAAGTTGCCTGTAAAATAAATATTAATCCTAAAATAGCTATAATATAATTATAATTTATATTGTAGCTATATTAGGATGTATTTTACAGGTAAGTATTTAGCTTTAAATAGGAATTATTTATTTAATAAGAGTTAATTTATTTCGTTAGATAAAAATTATATTTAACTTAGGGGGGTGTTAGTGTTAGGGTTAGACTTAGCTTTAGGGGTTAATACATTTATTAGAATAGCGGTGAGCTCCGGTCGGCAGATTAGGGGTTAATAATTGAAGGTAGGTGTCGGCGATGTTAGGGAGGGCAGATTAGGGGTTAATACTATTTATGATAGGGTTAGTGAGGCGGATTAGGGGTTAATAACTTTATTATAGTAGCGCTCAGGTCCGCTCGGCAGATTAGGGGTTAATAAGTGTAGGTAGGTGCCGGCGACGTTGAGGGGGGCAGATTAGGGGTTAATAAATATAACATAGGGGTCGGCGATGTTAGGGGTAGCAGATTAGGGGTACATAGGGATAACGTAGGTGGCGGCGATTTGCGGTCGGAAGATTAGGGGTTAATTATTTTAAGTAGCTTGCGGCGACGTTGTGGGGGGCAAGTTAGGGGTTAATAGATATAATACAGGGGTCGGCGGTGTTAGGGGCAGCAGATTAGGGGTACATAAGTATAACGTAGGTGGCGGTCGGCAGATTAGGGGTTAAAAATTTTAATCGAGTGGCGGCGATGTGGGGGGACCTCGGTTTAGGGGTACATAGGTAGTTTATGGGTGTTAGTGTACTTTAGGGTACAGTAGTTAAGAGCTTTATAAACCGGCGTTAGCCAGAAAGCTCTTAACTCCTGCTATTTTCAGGCGGCTGGAATCTTGTCGTTAGAGCTCTAACGCTCACTGCAGAAACGACTCTAAATACCGGCGTTAGGAAGATCCCATTGAAAAGATAGGCTACGCAAATGGCGTAGGGGGATCTGCGGTATGGAAAAGTCGCGGCTGAAAAGTGAGCGTTAGACCCTTTAATCACTGACTCCAAATACCAGCGGGCGGCCAAAACCAGCGTTAGGAGCCTCTAACGCTGGTTTTGACGGCTACCGCCGAACTCTAAATCTAGGCCTTAGTTTTTTTTTGTTTTTTGTTTTTTTCATAGTGTTAGGATTTTTTAATTTTTTTATATTTTTAATTTTATTTTTGGTATATTTTATTTTGTTAAAATAGTAATGTTAGGTTTATTCATAGTTTAAGCTTGGGTTTTATTTATTTCACACGTAAGTTTTTATTTATTTTAAAATATATTTTATATTGTAACTTTAATTTAAAGTTACGGGGGTATTAGGTTTAGGGGTTAATAGTTTAATTTAGTGTGTCATGATTTGGGGGCTGGCGGTTTTGGGTTTAATAGCTTTATTTTAGTATTAGTGATGTGGGGGGATGGCGCATTAGGGGTTAATACTTTAATTTGGGTAGTTGCAACATGGGGGGCAGGGGTTACGTTTATTTAGTAGTCACGATGTGGGTGGGCCGCGGATTAGGGTTTAATAGGTTTATTTAGTAGTCGCAATGTGGTTGGGCGGTGGATTGGGGGTTAATAGGTCTATTATACTATTTGCGATGCGGGGGGTTGGTGGGTTAGGGGTTAATAGGTAGTTTATGGGTGTAAGTATTTTTTTATGAGTTATGTGAAGCATTTTTGTTTTGCAAAATCCATAACTACTGGTTTTTGATAGCGGAATGAATCATTACAGTATAGGCTATAACGCTAGCGTAATAGCCTGACCGAACAACTTGTAATATGGTTGACCTGAAAATTCCACACTCAAAAGCCATTTTTTTACTGCGGAATGGAGAGTTGCGTTATTGGCTAAAACGCTAGCGGTATAGTGGTATAGCCGTACCACCATTACTTGTAATTAGGGTGACCTTCCATTCCGCACGCAAAGGCCAATTTTCCAGTGGTATAGGCTTACTGCAAAACTTATAATTTAGGTGATTGTTAGTTTCAACCTTAAATTAAACAACTTTTACCAAACCTTTTGTCACACAAAACATATTTTTAAACAGAACATGAGCATCATTTTGAAGAGACCCTAGGTTACAGAATAAAGTATTTACTAAAGTATAGTAAAAGTCCAAATTGAACTTTCATGATTCAAACAGGGCATGTAATGTTAAACAACTTTCCAATTTACTTTCATCATCAAATTAACTTTGTTCTCTTGGTATTCTTAGTTGAAAGCTAAACCTAGGTAGGCTCATATGCTAATTTCTAAGCCTTTGAAGGCACCTCTTATTTCAGTGCATTGACAGTTTTTAACTAAAGGGTGTTAGTTCATGTGTTTCATATAAATAACATTGTCCTCACGTGAAGTTATTTAAGAGTCAGCACTATTTGCCTGAAATGCAAGTCTCTCAAAAGATCTGAGATAAGGAGGCAGTCAGCAGAAGCTTAGATACAAGGTAATTACAGAAGTAAATAGTATATTTCTATAACAGTGTTGGTTATGCAGAACTGAGGAATGGTAAATAAAGAGATTATCTATCTTTTTACACAATCACATTTTTGGTGTTAACTATCCCTTTAACAAGTTTACACAGATATTTAAGAACATATTCCAACCTTCCTATAACACACACACACATTTTTACTCTTGTATATTATATTTAAAACCCTTTACAAGAATAAATTATATTTTCTTTTTAATACATACAGGGTATCTATTACAGGGGAGAATTCATTTCTTAACCTATTCAACCTTATTACTACATCGTCTAGAAATGATATCTACTGTTTCTTTTTTCACATTATTAAAATAATAGTCAATGGGAAAAAAAAGTTTCTTTCCATAAGTCTAATTGCTTTGCCAAAGCTTTCAATTGTGAATAATGACCTTCCTGATCTGCATTATAAATGTGTTATAGGTGGACCCAAAGAGTATTCAATTATTATTTTAGATCTAAGCTTTTATTCCAACCAAACAGTCAGTTTCATTTTTCTCACTTTCATTTTAATCTTTGTTTCTTTGTTTTATGTGTAAAAACATATATGGCCCCCCATTTTTTATGGTTGTTATAGTGCGTGTGGACAAAGTCCCCCTCACAGTGAACCTGTCCGTACGCATTCAGGCCTCAATTTCATCATCAGCTGCGGAATTTAACATTGAATGAGCTAATGCTTGTTCAGACCGCCCCCTTCTCTTGCATAACCAATTGCACGAAAGCAGAGATTGCTAGTCACCTCGGACAAACACGTCTGTTTTTTTTTTGACATCCGCAACCTCTGATATGTTAAAAAGCAGCAGTCATAAGCAAACATGAACCTTAAAACTGCTGGGGTCCATAAAATTGAATTCCCCTAAAATGTTTAATTTTGCATAATTTAATAAATTTAAATGCACTTTTATTTTTTATTTTTCCTGCTTTTCCTTCAATATCTTATTAAAATTGTTTATTGATGTTTAAAATGCAAACATAACAGGCAGTAACATACACATGTGAATAATACAATTACATACTGTCATATAAACATGGGCCTAGGATTTGCGCATGTAAAGCTTAGTGACCATATTATTGTAGCTGATAAATAAGATAAACCTCAAGGTAATTATTTTTTATTTGCAAAATAGTGCTTAGTAAACAGAACCCCCATCTATTAGGCCACTCTTGAAACTCTGGCCCTTAAGCTGAATAAAGTAGGAAAAATGAGAATATGATAAAAAAAAAAAAACAATATAGGCTCTTGTGGCCCCCTATATATAGTTGTCAGCTGTCCACCGTAAACATACTGGACAATCTGAAGGGAATTGGGCACAATGGTCTGTGGGGTCACACAGTGCCAGCCCACCAAATCTTCACCTCCTACCCCACTATTGATCTTATTCTTAACATGTATATTTCTCACAGTTGAGCAGTTACTTTACCCTTGGCTGCCACTGACATACAGATCAATAATTGTACCTCTTTAGTTGCCAGTAACACATGTGAACACTAGAGATTTGACTCCCTTGACTCCCTCTCACTTCTTTCTGCTCCATATTTGTAATAAATTGAGGCAAATTAAGCCTTTTATATTTAACCCTCAGGGGTCAATTTATGTAGGTGCGAACGGACATTATCCGATATAGTGGATCATGTCCGCTGCACATCGATAAATGCAGACAGTGTATCATTGCACCAGCAGTTCTTGTGAACTGCTGGTGCAATACTGCCCCCTGCAGATTTGCGGCCAATCGGCCACTAGCAGCTTATGCAAATCAACCCAATTGTATCCGATCGGGCTGCTTGCTGTCCGCCACACAGAGGTGGTACAGTAAGGTACTACAGTGAGGTGGTACAGTGAAAATGCTCCTCACTGTACCACCTCACTACTGTACTCCCCAGCCCCCCAACCACAATTTAGAATTTCTCAGTACTCTGATTATGAAATAGTTTAAAATGTTATCACATTACAGAGGTATGGGAGTCTGCACAATATAGAGGTATGGGAGTCTGTACAATATAGAAGTATGGGAGTTTGCACAATATAGAGGTATGGGAGTGTCTGCACAATATAGAGGTATGGGAGTCTGTACATCTCTCCTATATATATCAGGTCTGCTGCTGTCTCGCACCGCACTAGAGTAGAGTAGAGATCAGGGAGAAAAAGTCTAGAGAGGAACACAGTAACTATTTACATTGAGCTATAACAGAACAGTGACACCTAGAGGTAGAAATGAAAAGTGCAGGCACAAATTTTATTTTCTCTGGCACCGCTATTTCCGGGAGATTGTATTTAATTTGCAGATGTCAGGGAGCAGCTTTATCAATGCGGGAGACTCTGGACCTTCCGGGAGAGTTGGGATGTCTGTCAGAGGGCTGTCAGAAGATGCTAAGACATTCATATATATTTATTAAAATAAAAAAATAAAAAAGGTCTATTATTTAGACATCTTAGAGGCAGGTAATCTTTCCTGTGCAGACCTTAATAATTGATTCAGGGTCCCCTGAATCATTTGCAACAGATTGTTCTGGAAGTTGTGATTATCCAGGTCTGCTCTCTCCCTCTCTATCTCTATTCTCTCCTTATCTAGCACTATTCTTTCTCTATCTAGCACTATTCTTTCCCTATCTAGCACTATTCTCTCCCCATTTAGCACTATTCTCTCCCTATCTAGCACTATTCTTTTCCTATCTAGCACTATTATCTCTCTATCTAGCACTATTTTTTCCCTATCTAGCACTATTCTCTCCACATCTAGCACTATTCTCTCCCTATCTAGCACTATTCTCTCTCTATTTAGCACTAGTCTCTCCCTCTTTATCTCTATTCTCTCCCTATTTAGCACTAGCCTCTCCCTCTCTATTCTCTCCCTCTCTATCTCTATTCTCTCCCTATCTAGCACTATTCTCTCCCTATCTAGCACTATTATCTCCCTCTCTATCTCTATTCTCTCCCTATCTAGCACTATTCTCTCCCTATCTAGCACTATTCTCTCCCTCTCTATCTCTATTCTCTCCCTATCTAGCACTATTCTCTCCCTATCTAGCACTATTCTCTCCCTCTCTATTCTCTCCCTCTCTATTCTCTCCCTATCTAGCACTATTCTCTCCCTATCTAGCACTATTCTCTCCCTCTCTATCTCTATTCTCTCCCTATCTAGCACTATTCTCTACCTATCTAGCACTATTCTCTCCCTATCTAGCACTATTCTCTCCATATCTAGCACTATTCTCTCCCTCTCTATCTCTATTCTCTCCCTATCTAACACTATTCTCTCCCTATCTAGCACTATTCTCTCCCCTCTAACTCTATTCTCTCCCTCGCTATCTCTATTCTCTCCCTATCTAGCACTATTCTCTCCCTCTCTATCTCTATTCTCTCCCTCTCTTTCTCTATTCTCTCCCTATCTAGCACTATTCTCTCCCTATCTAGCACTATTCTCTACCTCTCTAGCTCTATTCTCTCCCTCTCTATCTCTATTCTCTCCCTATCTAGCACTATTCTCTCCCTCTCTATTTCTATTCTCTCCCTATCTAACACTATTATCTCCCTTTCTAGCACTATTCTCTCCCTCTCTATCTCTATTCTCTCCCTCTCTAGCACTATTCTCTCCCTATCTAGCACTATTCTCTCCCTATCTAGCACTATGCTCTTCCTCTCTATCTCTATTCTCTCCCTCAATATCTCTATTCTCTCCCTCTCCCTCTCTATTCTCTCCCTCTCTATCTCTATTCTCTACCTATCTAGCACTATTCTCTCCCTATCTAGCACCTTTCTCTCCCTATCTAGCACTATTCTCTCCCTATCTATCTCTATTCTCTCCCTATCTAACACTATCCTCCCCCTATCTAGCACTATTCTCTCCCCCTCTAACTCTATTCTCTCCCTCACTATCTCTATTCTCTCCCTATCTAGCACTATTCTCTCCCTCTCTTTCTCTATTCTCTCCCTATCTAGCACTATTCTCTCCCTATCTAGCACTATGCTCTCCCTCTCTATCTCTATTCTCTCCCTCTCTATCTCTATTCTCTCCCTTTCTAACACTATTCTCTCCCTCGCTATCTCTATTTTCTCCCTATCTAGCACTATTCTCTCCCTCTCTATCTCTATTTTCTCCCTCTCTTTCTCTATTCTCTCCATATCTAGCACTATTCTCTCCCTATCTAACACTATTCTCTACCTCTCTATCTCAATTCTCTCCCTCTCTATCTCTATTCTCTCCCTATCTAGCACTATTCTCTCCCTCTCTATCTCTATTCTCTCCCTATCTAGCAGTATTCTCTCCCTTTCTAGCACTATTCTCTCCCTCTCTATCTCTATTCTCTCCCTCTCTAGCACTATTTTCTCCCTATCTAGCACTATTCTCTCCCTATCTAGCACTATTCTCTCCCTCTCTATCTCTATTCTCTCCCTATCTAGCACTATTCTCTCCCTCTCTATCTCTATTCTCTCCCTCTCTAGCACTATTTTCTCCCTATCTAGCACTATTCTCTCCCTATCTAGCACTATTCTCTCCCTCTCTATCTCTATTCTCTCACTATATTGCACTATGCTCTCCCTCTCTATCTCTATTCTCTCCCTCTCTATCTCTATTCTCTCCCTCTCTATCTCTATTCTCTCCCTCTCTATCTCTATTCTCTCCCTATCTAGCACTATTCTCTCCCTATCTAGCACTATTATCTTCCACTCTATCTCTATTCGCTCCTTCTCTATCTCTATTCTCTCCCTATCTAGCACTATTCTCTCCCTCTCTATCTCTATTCTCTCCCTATCTAGCACTATTCTCTCCCTCTCTATCTCTATTCTCTCCCTATATTGCACTATTCTCTCCCTATCTAGCACTATTCTCTCCCTATCTAGCACTATTCTATCCCTATCTAGCGCTATTCTCTCCCTATCTAGCACTATTCTATCCCTCTCTAGCACTTTTCTCTCCCTATCTAGCACTATTCTATTCCTATCTATCTCTATTCTCTCCCTCTCTATCTCTATTCTCTCCCTATCTAGCACTAGTGTCTCCCTATCTAGCACTATGCTCTCCCTCTCCATTTCTATTCTCTCCCTCTCTATCTCTATTCTCTCCCTCTCTATCTCTATTCTCTCCCTATCTAGCACTATTCTCTCCCTATCTAGCACTATTCTCTCCCTATCTAGCACTATTATCTTCCACTCTATCTCTATTCGCTCCCTCTCTATCTCTATTCTCTCCATTTCTAGCACTATTCTCTCCCTCTCTATCTCTATTCTCTCCCTATCTAGCACTATTCTCTCCCTCTCTATCTCTATTCTCTCCCTATATTGCACTATTCTCTCCCTCTCTATCTCTATTCTCTCCCTCTCTATCTCTATTCTCTCCCTCTCTATCTCTATTCTCTCCCTATCTAGCACTATTCTCTCCCTCTGTATCTCTATTCTCTCCCTATATTGCACTATGCTCTCCCTCTCTATCTCTATTCTCTCCCTCTCTATCTCAATTCTCTCCCTCTCCCTCTCTATCTCTATTCTCTCCCTATCTAGCACTATTCTCTCTCTATCTAGCACTATTCTCTCCCTATCTAGCACTATTCTCTCCCTCTCTATCTCTATTCTCTCCCTATCTAGCACTATTCTCTCCCTATCTAGCACTATTCTCTCCCTATCTAGCACTATTCTCTCCCTCTCTATCTCTATTCTCTCCCTATCTAGCAATATTCTCTCCTTATCTAGCACTATTCTCTCCCTATCTAGCACTATTCTCTCCCTCTCTATCTCTATTCTCTCCCTATCTAGCAATATTCTCTCCTTATCTAGCACTATTCTCTCCCTATCTAACACTATTCTCTCCCTATCTAGCACTATTCTCTCCCCCTGTAACTCTATTCTCTCCCTCGCTATCTCTATTCTCTCTCTATCTAGCACTATTCTCTCCCTCTCTATCTCTATTCTCTCCCTCTCTTTCTCTATTCTCTCCATATCTAGCACTATTCTCTCCCTCTCTATCTCTATTCTCTCCCTCTCTATCTCTATTCTCTCCATATCTAGCACTATTCTCTCCCTATCTAGCACTATTCTCTACCTCTCTATCTCAATTCTCTCCCTCTCTATCTCTATTCTCTCCCTCTCTAGCACTATTCTCTCCCTATCTAGCACTATTCTCTCCCTATCTAGCACTATGCTCTCCCTCTCTATCTCTATTCTCTCCCTCTCTATCTCTATTCTCTCCCTCTCTATCTCTATTCTCTCCCTCTCTATCTCTATTCTCTCCCTCTCTATCTCTATTCTCTCCCTATTTAGCACTATTCTCTCCCTATCTAGCACTATTATCTTCCACTCTATCTCTATTCTATCCCTATCTAGCGCTATTCTCTCCCTATCTAGCACTATTCTATCCCTATCTAGCGCTATTCTCTCCCTATCTAGCACTATTCTATCCCATTCCCTATCTAGCACTATTCTATCCCTATCTAGCGCTATTCTCTCCCTATCTAGCACTATTCTATCCCTATCTAGCACTATTCTATCCCTATCTAGCGCTATTCTCTCCCTATCTAGCACTATTCTATTCCTTTCTAGCGCTGTTATCTCCCTATTCTGTCCCTATTTAACTCAATGACCCTCTGCAGTATCCACCCCTGTTGCTCCAAATATTCAGCATGTTGCTGGACAAATCCTCCTATTGCCCCAAGCAACTCATGGGGATTAGCCCTGTAATATCTCCCCAGATTCACCATCTCATGCATTGCTGCATCTTCTGGATGGATCTCCTGATGTGGTTCAGGGGCAGGAGGTACAGGGCCAGAAGTTACAGGGACAGGAGCAACAGGGCCAGGAGGAACTGAAGCCATTGTGTCTTGAGAGGTTTCCTGCTCCTCTTAATGTTAGGCTGACCATATTTCCTTGAGACAAAAACGGGACATTGAGATGTCAAAAACGGGACGGGGTTAATATTCTTTATTCATAAGAAAAAAAGTAAGATTTTAACAAAAGTTAACTTTTATGACATGAATATAAACTACTGAGCCAACAATGATCCTTCAGTGACAGAAGAACTCATACAAAATGTTTTAGGTAGACATAGAGCTATCACATCTAAATACTAATCCACAGTGTTTTCACAATGTTCCCATGATTTAAATTGGGAATGTGATGTGTGTATATTTTTTAATCACATGCCCTTAACTCAATGTTTCCAAAATTGAAATTATCCTCTATGTTGTCAAGGCAAATTTCCCCGTATTAACTGATTTTAAAGGGTAAAAGTGTAGCCTCTGAACAGGCATTTGGTTTAAAGATCTGGATTAGTTGTTGTAGATTTTTTTTAGCTGAGTTGCCCAAAATCATTGTTACATGGTGGAAGAACTTAGAAAAATGTGGAAATAGTTACTTGATAATGATAACCGGTATTTATAACGTCTGTACAACCAGCACTGCAACAGCATAATAATAAGCATAATTAATGACAATGAAATTGATTGACAGGCACAGACACTGGTTTTACCTTGGCCGTGCACAATTCTTGCAGAACTTAGACAATTGATCTACTTGATCACTATGTTTGTATGTTCACACTGTGACACAAGAAGATGGCAAGAATTATCTCCCTGGTGATGGTCAGCCGCTAATTCGGATTATGGCAAAGGCAGATGATCATCACATCAGATGATGACAGATTTAGTCAGACTCCTGTCCTTACTAGGCACTAACTAGTAGTTCTAACTTCCCTCTCATGACCAGTCTCTCTCCTCAGCTCAGTCTGACAGCTCACGACTGAGTACTGACCTGCTGTCACTTGCTTTCAATGATCACACTCCTAATTTTGAGCGTAGGCGGCATAGACGCGGTGCTGTGGATTATGTGGGCACGGCCACCCAACCCTGCAGTTAAAAAAAAACTGCCCTCCCTGCCGGCGGGGAGTATAAAAATGTTTAGTAAGTGGTGTGTGTGCCAAAAAAAGACACTTGTGCTGGCCGCACGGTCTGATAACCCTCAAAACGGGGCAAAATGAATATTATTAAAGAAATGACGGGACGGGGGAAGAAACATAAAATAACGGTACTGTCCCTTTCAAAACGGGACGTATGGTCAGCCTACTTAATGTTGAGACAAGATGTCTCCCAATATGTCCTCTGATTCATCATAGACAGTTTCTCGCAGCTCCCTCAGTGCAAGGGTCAGCTCCTCAGAGGTTATACGTGCACGTTCAGTATCTAAAGAAAATGTTAAATAACAATATTATAATCACGTCATTTCAAGGGAAAGATTAATTTCAAATGTAAATTTGAAAGCATTTCTAGAATTCTTTGGTTTATTTTTAAAGGTATAGGAAAGTCATAGTAAACTTGCATGATTCAGATAGAGAATGTTATTTTTAGACACTTTTTAATTCACTTCTATTTTCAAATGTGCTTTGTTCTCTTGGTATGTCCTTTTGAAAAAGAATACGCACATATCCTACACTAGTGGAAACTAGTTGATGATTGTTGCCTGCACACATTTGTCTCTTGTGATTGGCTATCAACCAGATTACGAGTTTTGCGCTAAACAGGGTGCGTAAAGAAAGCAATAAAATGAGCGGTACTGCACTTTTTCATAGCGCTGCCATTACGAAATACTGAAAAACCTCCTTGTGCTGTGCGTTATAGTGCATTAAGCTCTATACAGCACAAAAGCCAAGGGCTGAGTTCACGTGCTCGTGCATGCTTTCCCCCATAGATATCAATGGGGAGAGAGTGTTAGAAAAAACTAACACCTGCGATTGCGGAATGGCAAATCGCCGTAACGCAACCCCATTGGTGTCTATGGGAGAAAGAAAGTTACATTTAAACCTAACTCCCTAACATAGTCTAAACACCCCTAATCCACCGCCGCCGACATTGCCAACACTAATAAAAGTTATTAACCCCTAATCGGCTGCTCCCGGACATCGCCGACACTAATAAAAGTTATTAACCCTTAATCTGCCACTCCGTGACATCGCCCCTAGTCTAAACACTCCTAATCCGCTGCCCCCGACATCGCCAATACTAATAACAGTTATTAACCCCTAATCGGCTGCTTCCCGACATCGCCAACACTAATAAAATGTATTAACCATTAATGTGCCGCTCCGTGACATCGCCAACACTAATAAAAGTTTTTAACCCGACAAACCCCAATTCACCGCTCCCTGACATTGCTGACACTAATAAAAGCTATTAATCCCTAATCCTCTGCCACCGACATCGCCGAACCTAAATAAACCTACTAACCCCTAAACCGCCGGTCCCCCACATCGCAAAACACTAACTTAAACTATTAACCCCTTAACCTAACACCCCCTAACTTTAAATTAAAAGTTACAATATAACTATCTTAAAATAAATAAAAACTTACCAGTGAAATAAAAAAAAACCTAAGATTAAACTATAAATTAACCTTACATTACTATTCTAATAAAATAAAAAAAAAATACCAATTAAAATTGCTAAATTACAAATTTAAAAAACCAAATACTACGAAAAAATAAAAAAACCTTAATTGCAAATTTAAAAAATCATAATACTACGAAAAAAAATGAAAAAAATCTAACATTACAAAAAATAATAAACACTAAAAATAAGAAAAATAAAAATCTCTAAGATTACAAAAAATAATAAAAGAAATTATCAAAAATAAAAACAATTATACCTAATCTAATAGCCCTATACAAATAAAAAGCCCCCCAAAATAAAAACACCCCCTTACCTACAATAAACTACCAATAGCCCTTATAAGGGCCTTCTTCAAATTCAAATCCGCCAAAAGGATGAGAGCTACTGAAATCCAATTGGCTGATTTGAACAGCCAATAAAATGAGAGCTACTGAAATCCTGTTGGCTTTTCAAATCAGCCAATAGGATTTCAGTAGCTCTCATCCTATTGGCTGTTTTGAATTTGAAGAATCAAATCAGCCAATAGAAATGCAAGGTACGCCATTTTTAAACGGGTACCTTGCATTCAACTTCAGTGTACGGCAGTGAGTGTATGAAGAGGACGCTCCTTGCAGGATGTCATCACCGGTCCTGGATAGTTCTTCTCATCCTCCGGATGAGGATAAAAGATGCCCCTGCGATGGATGAAGATGTCACCGCCTGCATAAAGACTTTTTTCCGCCTGGATGAAGACTTCTCGCCGCCTGGATGGAGATGGATGTACGGACTTCAGGAACCATGAGTAGATATTCTGGGGTTAGTGTTAGTTTTTTGTTTTGTTTTTTTGGGGTTATTTTTTAAGATTAGGGCTTTGGGTTTGTAAAAGAGCTGAATACCCTTTTAAGGGCAGTAAAAGAGCTGAATGCCCTTTTAAGGGCAATGCCAATACAAATGCCCCTTTAGGGGCTTTGGTAGGTTAGATTTTTTTTTAGACTTTTGGGGGGTTGGTTGGGTGGGGGGTTTTACTGTTGGGGGGACTTTGTATTTTTTTTTCTAGGTAAAAGAGCTGTTTAATTTAGATCAATGACCTACAAAATGCCCTTTTAAGGGCTATTGGTAGTTCATTGTAGGTTAAGGGGTGTTTTTATTTTGGGGGGCTTTTTAATTTTTATAGGGCTATTAGATTAGGTGTTATTGTTTTTTTATTTTGATAATTTTGTTTTTTATTTTTTGCAATGTTAGATTTTTGTATTTTTTTTTGTGGTATTAGTTTTTTTTAAATGTGTAATTTAGGTTTTTTAATTGGTAGTTTTTTTTAATTTTTAATGTGGGTGGGCGGCAGATTAGGGGTTAATAGGTTTAAAGAATATTTGCGATGCGGGAGGGTGGTGGTTTAGGGGTTAATAGGTAGTTTATGGGTTTAAGTGTACTTTGTAACATTTTAGTTATGAATTTTGTGAAACATTTGTGAAAATACTGGTCTCAGATGACGGAATGGCTCGTGTCGGTATAGACTGTAACGCAAGCAATTTAGCCGGACCACACAACCTGTAATACTGCACTATGGAAAATCCCGCACTCAAACGTCATTTTTATTAGGGCGGAATGGACTTTGCGTTACAGGCTAAAATGCTTGCGGTATAGCTTTACCGCCGCGACTCATAATATGCGTTACCGGCCATTCCAGCGCAATGGCCAATTTTTTAGCGGTGATAGCCGTACCGCACCATAACGCAAAACTTATAATCTAGGCCTATACGTGTACAGTTAGCTGCCAGTAGTGCAATGCTTTTCCTTCAGCAAAGGATAACAAGATAATTAAGCAAATGTAATAATAGAAATAAGTTATAAAGTTGTTTAAATTGTATGCTCTATCCAAATCCTGAGAGAAAAGTTTTGTGTTTCCTTTCCCTTTAATTGTTTTTCAATCATTTTAGCCTGCTATGTAAGTTTAGAATGACTAAACCACACCCTTTTCTCTTTTAAATGTGCATTGCTTCTAATTACTGATTAACTCTTTGCATGCAACACCACAAGATTAAATATATGGCACACCTGATATTGTTTGTTCCTCTCACTAATCTCCAAATGTATGTTGATGTTGACGTGACAACTCTCAAATTTGTATGTTTTAGAAAGGTATATAAAAGCATTGACTAACCATTAATCAGCTTTGCATAACCAACAATGTTATATTAATATAATTATAACATTTAAAATACATAAACATATCTGCGATAAGGGGGATGTTTGCAGAGGTTAAAGGGACATTAAACCCAATTTTTTTCTTTCATGATTCAGATAGAGAATATAATTGTAAACAACATTTCAATTTACTTCTATTATCTAATTTGCTTTATTCTTTAGATATTCATTGTTGAAGAAATAGCAATGCACATGGGTGAGCCAATCACAGAAAGCATCTATGTACAGTCACCAATCAGCAGCTACTGAGCCTATCTAGATATGCTTTTCAGCAATGGATATCAAGTGAATGAAGCAAATTAGATAATAGAAGTAAATTAGAAAGTTGTTTAAAATTTCATTTTATTTCTAAATCATGAAAGAAAAAATTTGGGTTTCATGTCCCTTTAAGCTACTAGTCAATCACAGATTGTCAATTCAATGTAATATAACAGTGTTGTTTAAAACTGTGATTTTCTTGATACAATTTAAATATTATGGCATTTACTGTCCCTTTAAGGGAGCACATTTAAAACATTCAGGTGTTTTCTTGATTTTGTTACCTGCAGATAATATGGAAGATGTTGGAGGTACTCCCATACTACGAGTTACTTCCACTAAAATGAAAAAGGTATATAAATCTGGACTTTAATGTTAAAAATCTAATTGAATTCATATGGATGATAGCAGTTCAATTAAACTAATGATTACATTAACAGACATACCTGTTGTTTGACCCACACCAGGGGTGCTGCACATGATATCAGGCAGAGAGAGACTGTGACTGGACTCTGTTAGGATAATGACTGGCTCAACTGTTGAAGGTAATACCTGTGTGGCAGCAACACTAGTATATGCTGTAAAACATTTAGGTATAAAAGAGAACTAAATACATTACATAATATATTTAGACAATACAATACAAAGTGGCTAACTTCATTTTTTTTAAAAAAAATAAAAAATTTGCAACATGATTAACGCATAGAATACAAGTGTAATTCCTGCTAATTCATCGGTATCATGTCTGACCTTGTCCAGACCCTGCACCATAGTAGTCCCCAACTTCTCCATTAACATATTTTCATATGTTCCAAGCTTTGTGACATATGGAGTGCCACCACCTATAGTACGTGACAACCTTTTTTCCTTGGCCAACTTGGACTACAGGATTCTCTTAATAACGGAGAATAGTTTGCTATAATTTTCCACCAATTTAGGAAATCCCTCGGCAGAAACACCGTCGCTTATGCTTCTCCAGATTTTTCTGCGACAAGGATGTCTTTTGTAAAAAAAATTCTTAATGTTGCAGAACCTTCCTAATTAGAACCTCGTTCTGCTGGAAATTAAATTGAACATTACGACCGGAATTGGTCTTCCCACTCTCCTGAGCAGACCCAAACTAAAATCTCCAACTTTGCCACAATACTTCTCACCAAATTAGACGCAATAGAACACAAACTCCTAAACAACCCACAAATTACTAAAACTATACCTCAAGTTTCCATAAAAGATTTTTAAAAAAACAGGGGTCAGCTCCTCACTACTCCTGCGTGTTGTTTGCAATAACACAGAGGACGCCCACAAGAAGACACAACTTGATGCTATTTCCCAACGCTTCCTGGATAGAGGCTACCCAAATACTGTCATCAAAGAACAGTTCAAGAAAGCACACACCCTTACACAGCAGACCATCACTTTAAAACCATCAAAACCAGTGGATACCAGGCTAAACTTCATCACCACACACCGCCAGCATCGGGTGCCATTCAGAAGATTGTGAAACAGCACTGGCTGATATTAGCCTCTGACACGAGTTTACCATTTGGTGATATACCACCACCTAGATTGGTATATAAAAGATCGAGAAACCTGCGAGATCTTCTGGTCAAAACTGACCCGTTACAATGCTACCAAAAAAGCTCCTGGCTCCCACAAGAAAAGAAGGGATGTCATAGGTGTAGCAACTGTACAACATGTAATAGCATGATCACATGGAATCGATTCCATCATCCGCATACCAATCAAACATTCTAAATTCGCTATAATTTGACATGTAAGTCTGATCATGTGATATATATCATCAACTGTCCATGTTGTCTTTTTTTTTTTTAAATCTTTATTTTGCGTGTCAGTATAGCATAAGTATAAACAATCATATAACATAAGAAATAGTTCATGACTGAACATGTAAAGTCAAAAAACAAATTACAACAACACGAGAAAATGTATCTCCACATATAGATCTATTCATTATGATCAGGTTGCCAAAAGTTTATCCTATCCTGACATTTTATGAAATATATATTACATATAGTGAAATCGAAACATCCGACATCTCATCATGATTTACTCAAATTATATGTTAAATTTACATTTTGAGGGAAAAAAAAACAACAACAAAAAGCAAAAAATAAAAAGGAGAGAAAATTTTTTTTTTTTATATATATATATATATATATATATATATACACTAGTACTAAAGCCTGTGTACACGGGCCATTTTTTGCAGTACAGCGGTCCCACCCCTTGCTCTCTCCCCCCTCTCTTTTGCTCTCTCTCCCCCCCCCTCTCTCTTGCTTTCTCTCCCCCCTCTCTTTTGCTTTCTCTCCCCCCTCTCCTTTGCGCTCTCTCTCCTCTCTTTTGCTCTCTCTCTCCCCTCTTTTGCTCTCTCTCTCCCCTCTTTGGCTCTCTCCCCCCTTTCTTTTGCTCTCTCTCCCCCTCTTTGGCTCTCTTCCCCCCCTCTTTGGCTCTCTCTCCTCCTCTTTGGCTCTCTCCCCTCTTTGGCTCTCTCCTCTTTGGCTCTCTTTCCTCTTTGGCTCTCTCTCTCCCCCCCTCTTTGGCTCCCCCCCCTTTGGCTCTCCCCCCTTTGGCTCTCTCCCCCCCCCTTTGGCTCTCCCCCCCCCCCCCCCTCTTTGGCTCTCTCCCCCCCTCTTTGGCTCTCCCCCCTCTTTGGCTCTCTCCCCCCTCTTTGGCTCTCTCCCCTCTTTTGCTCTCTCTCCTCTTTGGCTCTCTCTCCTCTTTGGCTCTCTTTCCTCTATGGCTCTCTCTCTCCCCCCTCTTTGGCTCTCCCCCCTCTTTGGCTCTCCCCCCTTTGGCTCTCTCCCCCCCTATGGCTCTCCCCCCCCTTTGGCTCTCTCCCCCACTTTGGCTCTCCCCCCCTTTGGCTCTCCCCCCACCTTTGGCTCTCCCCCCCCTTTAGCTCTCTCCCCCCCCTTGGCTTTCTCCCCCCCCTTTGGCTCTCTCCCCCCCCCCCTTTGGTTCTCTCCCCCCCCCTTTGGCTCTCTCCCACCCCCTCTTTGGCTCTCCCCCCCCTCTTTGGCTCTCTCCCCCCCCTCTTTGGCTCTCTTCCCCCCCTCTTTGGCTCTCTCTCCCCCCTCTTTGGTTCTCCCCCCCTCTTTGGCTCTCTCCCCTCTTTTGCTCTCTCTCCTCTTTGACTCTCTTTCCTCTTTGGCTCTCTCTCTGCCCCCTCTTTGGCTCTCCCCCCCTTTGGCTCTCTCCCCCCCTCTTTGGCCCTTCTCCCCCCCCCCCTCCTGCTCCTTCTCCCCCCCTCTCCTGCTCCCTCTCTGGCTCTGTCTTAATTGAAAGCCTTTGCCTCTCTGGCCATGCTCCCATCGCGGCACCCCGCCCGGCCACGCCCCATCACGGCGACACCCGCCCTGCCACGCCCCTCGCGATGCCCGGCCACGTCCCCATTGCGACCCTCCTGTCGGCCACGCTCCCTGACACTCCGCTTCAGCCTTGCTCTGTGCTGAGTGCTGAGTGTCAGGATCCAAACTGCCAGGTATGTTTGTCACGTGCAGTCTCTACTGCGCATGACTGCATCTGACAAACATACTTGGCCATTTATTATATAGGATATAAACTCTCTCCTCATCCCCCACCCCATGCCCACCAGCAACCCCACCTAATATATCAGGAAGTCTAATACCAATTAAAGGAGCATGGTTTTTCTAAGTCCTTTATTGCCCAAATTTTGTATGGATCCAACCAGAATTAGGACATTCTATACCAAGTTACAGGGAATATTTCCCTTAATATCAGAGACTCAAAATATACAGTTTTATGGAACAATTTCGTAAGGATATATTGTAAATAGAATGGGGGAATGATTGTATAATGTATATCCATTTTTTAAAAAAAACATACTTGTTTATTGTGTGTGTCTAAAATATTATATTGCTCAAAAATAATCTGTTGTTTCAGGGCTTCTATAAATACACTCAAAGAGGTTTTTTTTTTCTGTTTCCAATTTCTTAATATCAGGTTACGAACAACTAGAATAATAGTATTAATCAGATCAAAGTTCTGATCATCAAAGTTTAAAAAAAAAAAATAGTTCTTGGGTCAAAGAAGAAACAGTACTCTGGAATAGACTTACTTAACCAAAATTTAATCTTCAACCAAAGTTGATTTATTTTGGGGCAAAACCAAAAACAGTGGAGAAAGTCTGCCCGAGGTATGGAGCATTTATATTATAACAAAGACCAAGATGATCCGGCTTCCAAATAGCTAGCCTCTTTGGGGAAATATAGGTGTTATTAAGTAGTTTTAAGTGAGATTTGTGCCAGGAGGAACGGAGGGGAGCTTCAATCAGCCATTTAATACCTTTCCTAATATATTCATAGTTGATTCCTTCGAAGTGCTTCGACCAATAAGTTACATACTGTTCCAGATTTAATTGGCCTTGTTTTGCCAATAAGATCTTGTATAGTAATGAAATCTAATGATTTCCTTGCCTGTATAAGTTAATATAATCTCCAACTATTTCAAAACAATCCGACCAAGTTTTTACGTATAATTTCATATTTATGAAATGTCGTACTTGCAAATACGCAAAGAAAGACTTATTAGAAAGATTTTATTCAGCTACGATACTCTCAAATGTTCTCATATTATGCCTCTCATCAAAAAATTAAATTATCTTTGTTAGTCCTTTTTCAGCCCATACCTTAAATATCCTATACTGACAACCAGGAAAAAACTTGGGGTTTCCTCTAACTGGTAAAAAAGCTGACATACAGTAGTTAATCCTTAAACGAATACATAATTGTTGCCACGCTTTGACAACATTACATATACTAGTAAATGACTTAATATTAGTTGGAAGCTGTGAGTATGTGCAGTGTAGGATTGCTTTAATTGATAGTGGATGAATAAGATTCTCTTCTATTCCAATATTGGTTAAATAATCAGAGAATAGAAGCCAATCGACGCCATAGTGTGCTAGAATAGCAATAAACCACCAAATTCCTTATATTGAGATAGTTTTGTTATAGCAATCATCTGCCTGGTCTTGTGCCAGAAAAATTTGGCACATGCTTGGTTAAACATTCGAATATCTTTATCCTTAATAAATAGAGGAAGATTATTTATGATATACAATATCTGTGGAAACAAAATTGATTTTATCATTATGACTTTCGCTGATAGTGGAATTGGAAAAAGAGTACAACGTTTTAACTTGGAAGTTATATGTGAAAAAAAGGGCGTAAAGTTAAGTTTATACTAAATGTTCGGATCCCTGTGTAATTTAATTCCAAGATACTTAAAACACTCGACCTCTTTTAGATTGTGCTGCATGAAATTATCCTTATTTCTGTGTATCCAGAGAATCTCTGATTTTCTAGTGTTCACCTTATATCCTGATATTGTACTAAAAAGATCTAATGCTCTAAAGGCTATTGGAATATTTATATTAGTCTTTTTAAAGTATAGTATTAAGTCATCGGCATAAAGTGATAGGACACATTTTTGGGTGCCCAGATTTATTCCCTCTAATTCCTGTCTTAAATAAATTGCCAAAGGCTCGATTGCTATATTAAAAAGAATGGGCGAGAGTGGGCATCCCTGCCAAGTTCCTTTCTCTAATTTAAAAAAATATGTTTGAATATTATTGATGAATATGGAAGAGATCGGATAGTTATATATACTCTTAACGAAATGTATCAGGTTCCTGAGGAAACCAAAATTTGACAGGTCATTATATAAATGTTCCCAAATTATAGAATTGAAGGCCTTCTCGGCATCAACCATAACCATGGCAAGATCATGTTTAGGTAAAAAATTATCGTAATGTAATTTATTCCAAAAATATTCTCGTATCATATATGTTTTTCGTATATTTTTGGTAGGAGACCTATTAATCATAAACCCGATTTGATCCAGGTGAATGACTTCATGAAGTGGTTCCTTTAGCCAATTAGCTATTATCGAAGTAAGGAGTTTATAGTCTGTGTTTAACAGAGAGATAGGCCTATAGGACCCAGGGTCTGTTGGATTTTTGTCTTTTTTAAGAATAAGGGTTATGGTTGATGCCGAGAAAAAACGTGACATAGTTTTTTGCCCAATAAAATAATCGTTGTATAAACAGGTCAAGATAAGGACAACTTCCGTCTTGAGCAATCTGTAGAACTCTGCCGGTAGTTGATCTGGCACAAGTTTAGTTTCCTCTATAGCCTTCAAAACTTCAGCTGGAGAGATAGGAATGTTTATTAAATTTGCCTGCTCTATCGAAATTTTGGGACAATTAATCTTATTCCAGAAAGTCTCACTAGATTCTAAATCTATTACCTTGGCTGAGTATACACTCTTATAATAGTTTAAGAAAACCTCAGAAATGTCGGAAACGTGGGTATAATTCTGATCTTTCATAATAATATTCTCAATTACATTATTCTTTTTTCTAGACCTATCTAATCGGGATAGGTATTTAGCCGACTTACCATATCGGCCACCATAAATAGCGTTTATTCGGGCTTCTTCTTTATCGATTTTGAACAGAGAAACAAATCTCTTTCTTGTCTAGCTATTCTGTATTTATCCCAATGTTTTCTGAGTTGACTGTTTAGATACTTCAGTTCTGATAGGCCCTAGAGATAATATTTGCCAATTGAACGTCACAGGCCTTAAACTTTTTTTTAGCGACTTCCCAAAACACCTCATAGTTGTTAGCATAGCTTTGATTGTTAAGACTATATTTGCGTCACTTATTCTTTATCCAATTTTGCAATGATTTATTTTTTATCATATTTTTGGAAAATAAAAATTATTACCAGTACCTGTCTTGATTGGTCTGGCACCAATCGCCATAGATAATACTGCGTGATCCGATATGGTAATTTCATTAATCTCTGTCCAAGTGTCATCTCTAAGAAGAGAGTCAGAGACTAAAAAAAAATCAATTCTAGAGAAAGATCTGTGGGCCCGAGATTCACATGTATAATTTTTACTATCGGGATGATGGATGCACCATATATCATGCAACTTAAGGTTTTTACATATTGTAATACATATTACATATGTAATACATATTACATGGGTAAAACCATAACCACGTTTAGAGAAATACTTGTGAATCACAAGTCTGCTATCAGATTATCAATTGAGAAGGGCAGATCTGACCAACCCGTGGCAGAGCACTTTCAACAGGCAGGACATGCCATTTATTCTATGAGGAATATACTGATTGACCATATCCCGAAGTCCAGAGGTGGTAGAACTTTATTAAGGATGGAGTCAAGATGGATCCATAAACTGGACACAATTACCCCTAGAGGACTGAACACAATGGTTCATTGCAGCTGCTTCTATAAATAAGACTGTGGGCTCCCTTTCCTCATACTACAAAGTTTCTACCATGTTCTTGAGGCACTTTGTTTTTAATTTTATATCGTTTGTAATTATTACTCTAAAGGATCATAAAGCTTATGATGTTATAAGGTTTGGCTGTAAATAATGTATTCGCTGACTTTTGTCATTACAGCTCTCTACATAAATTGTGAAGTTAGAAACTAGTAAATAATTCTAACAATTCACTGTATACATTATTATTTATATTGGTATAGTGTCCTGATTGTGTCATGTAGACCCACCTCTGTGCTATTTATTAGGCGGCAAAAATGTAACAATATTGTGTTATCCCGTTGACATGCCAATGGTCACAGATGATGACGTCATCATCACGAGACACAAGCGCATGGAACTCAGATGAGTAATGCGGTGTTGATGTTGACTATGTCGGGATGCATTGCCATGGCTACGGCCACACCATTATGACATATATGCTGTTTGACATTAAGCTTTACATTTGCTGGCCTATGGGACAATTCAGGTAATAGTTAGGGGTATATATTAAGACTCACTGGGGATATGGTGTATATATGTTTTGTGCTTCCATGTGAACAAGGCCACTGTGTGAGGCTGAAACAGGATGGAGTTTT
This sequence comes from Bombina bombina, assembly GCF_027579735.1. Lineage (NCBI taxonomy): Eukaryota > Metazoa > Chordata > Amphibia > Anura > Bombinatoridae > Bombina > Bombina bombina. The sequence continues at coordinate 216,200,945 of NC_069505.1, forward strand.
AAATTTTGATATACAATAAAAGGTGTTAGAAGCTTTCTCTGAGCGCCTACTATTATTTGGGAATCAATTAAGATTCCAACCAGATCCAGATTTTCAGATGCCACTGATTATATATTTATATGCATATCTGCATGTATATATATGATTTTAAAACGTTGTTTATTTTCAGCAGAATAATACAAGCTCCATGCATTAAAGCTGCAGATACATTACACAGAAGAAAATGTAGTACATGGATATAATGTTGACATACTTATTTATATGTTCACAGATTTGTCAAGAAGAAGAGAGCGGATTTCCCGTTATGTCAGGCCAATTTGTGTGAAAACGCCTGTGAGCCATTGCTTTTCTCCTCCTCTACCATTGAGCTTGCTACATGAGCCTGGGTTAGAAGATGAGTCAGGGAGCCAATCAAAGGTCCCTGATAATATCCAAGGTATTTTCACTTCTAACACAATGTTTGCAGTCTTTAACATTACAAAGAGAGTTTAAAAAAGTTATCATGCTGCTGGTTACTGTAACGAATGTCTGTTTGAATAAAAATGTTTGTACAAGTTTTTCATCATGTAGTCATAACAGTCTACAATAATGATGTGTATGTTATCTTTTAATTTTTTAATCGTTGTTGTTTTTTCATAAAAAAAAAATTATTGAGGAAATTAGAAATATAAAGACAATAAAATAATAATAGGTACATTGTTTCCAAGCAGAGAAGTTTGTAACTTATAAATTGTAAAAGTTCAACCACAGGCATAGATAAATCTTATTCTAAGAGGATTGTGTTACATTTATAAGACAAATCTGGGTAGGTGATGCCTATGGACTAGAGATTAGACCTCATTATTTTATATTTATACCATATAGTATACCATTCTCATTGAGAAATTATGGGTGAGATACTTTCTTTGTTTTTGTATTGTTTATTTTGAGAAGGCAGAGGCATCTCAGATCCATCAAATCTAATTTCTCAATCAGGATATAATTCTGTCCATGGTAGTCAGGTTTCTATGTGGAAGTCCATGTTGTCTATAACCCAGTGGGAGTAAGACTCCATTAGTTTAATGTATTTAACCGTGGAGATTATTTGTGTAAGGGATGGAGGGGTTTTGCGTTTCCACACCCTGGCAATTTCTAATTTAGTAGACATTAGTAAGTAAATAATGAGAGTTTTGTATGCTGGTGAAAATTTTAGTAAATCTAGATAAAGTAGACATGTTTTAGGGCTAAAGGGAATTCTAATATTGAGTTGAGCGAAAATAGCGAAGAGTCGTGTCCATAGGGTGGTGATCTTAAGGCAAAACCAACACATATGTGAGGGGGTACCAATTTAACCACACTATCTCCAACACATGGAGGATTGGTTACTGAATATCATATGTAGAATAGAGGGTACTAAGTGCCATCGAACTAGGATTTTAAAAAGAGGCACAGTGTAGATGTCTTTTAGTAAAAATTATCTCTCTATACCATAAGTCGGGGTCAATTCCCTTTCCCAAGCGCAGAACTGGGGAATTTTATGACAACTTTGTGGTTCTAGATAAAGGCTATAATGATAGGAGAGGGTCCATCTAAATCTTTATGCTTTGGACCATTTTTGTTCCCAGGGTGTGGGGTCTCTTAAATTTCTGTTTGGGAATCCCCATGATGTTAGGAGTGAGGTGAGGTGGAGGGCCTCAAAACTGAGGCTGATTGGTAATTGACAATTAGTACATAATCTGGGGCATGACATCAATTTCTTATGTTCATAGAAGTCAAAGAATAGTATGTGAATCTGGGAGGCAATGAACAGAAACTGCCACTGTCTGAGCAGGTGAGGGGTGGGGAGAGATCTCATTGGCATTCCTAATCTGATCCCAGAACTGTAGAAGGTCTAGTATTATGAGGTGATCAATCTCACGATCTCTGCTGTAATGAGGGGGTACCCATGGTAGGTCAGGCAAATCAAGGTCTCTTGGTAAAGACGACCTCTCAATTTCACACCAGTGTGAAGAGAGATCTGCACTGTTCCAACTCTGTAAATGAGATAGGCGGGCTGCATTATAATAGAGAATAATATTCAGTGAAGCTAGGCCACCTTTAGCTACTGGTCTTTGAATAGTCTGATGGGATGTTCTAGGTTTTTTACCTCTGCAAATATAGGTAGAGATCATGCCTTGCAAGTTATTAAGCATCAGTTGAGGTAAATTAAATGGGACACACTGGAATAAGTAGATCAGCTTAAGCAGAAGAGACATTTTGATAGCAGCAATCCTTCCTGTCCATGAGACTTCTCTAAAGTCCCACGTCTTAAGCATCTTTCTAAATTCAGTTAGTCTCTCTGAAAAGTTCTTGGAAATTTTCAGGGGGATATCATTACTAATGTGTATCCCTAGTATTTTGATATATTGCTCAGATTATTGGAAGTGATATGTTTTCTTTAGTTGAGAAAGTTCGTTTGTGGGGATATTTATGTGTAGGGCTTCACTTTTAGTTAGATTTAATTTATAATGACTTAAAGAGTGTATGTAAGAAGGTTAAATATTGCCAGAAGAGAAGTGGATGGGGAGGTTAAAAGAAGGGTGATATCATCCGCCTAGAGTGATATTTTATGTTGGGAGTCTGGTATGTGGTAACCAGAGATCTCAGGTTTTAATCTGATAACTTGTGCTAGGGTTACTATCACCAGCGCAAAAAATAGTTGAGATAAGGGACATCCTTGTCTAGTTCAATTAGAAATTTCTAAAGGTTTGGACTGAAAACCAACTCCCCTTATTTTTGCCGAGGGGCAAGAGTATAAGGCCTGGACGGCTACAATAAATGCTCTGGGTAGGTGAAATGCTTTCATGGTTTCCCATCTTACTCTGTCAAAGACTTTCTCAGCGTCCAGCAACAGAGCAAGAAAGGGTGCCTTCTACTTCAGGGCCTTGGTGACAATACCAAATATGCAAAGACAAAGAAAGACGGTGTGTATATCGAACTGTTTCTAAAATACAGAATTGCCAACCTCCTAAATTGCAGATATCTCACAAAATCTGCAACTTATATGTACTAGAAAGGAGAATTGGGGGTTGGAGGTGGCGCCTACGGCTATCTTTCTAGAATGTGAAATTCTATTAAACCTGTATCCTAAGTGTAACTAACTGCATGCATTCTAATTTAGTCATGAAAAGTTAGTATATATGCCAGATGGTTTAATAATAAAAAAACATAAATAGGTCAATATAGGTGAATGACAAATAACAAAAAATAGCTGGGTGAATCAAACAGTATTTAATAATAAAAATAAAAATGAAATATTTAAAATTTGACAGCCGTTATTACCATGTATATACACCATAAAGCAACAGGATATCTGACTATAAATTATGTATGACTGATATATGAGCTGTTATATATCTATATGAAACTGTTCTCACACATAGTGGATTAAATGCAATATCGTAGAATGGATAAGCGCTAAATTGTTATACTATAATCAGGTGTAATCCAATTGACAATCACAAGCAAGTTCCACCAAAGGTGCAGTTATTGAAGCTTCTAAGAACTCTTTGTGGAAAGAACCTTTGCGCATGATTTCATTAAACATTCCACAAAGAATGAGTGAGACCAATGGCTGAAAAGTTTTATAAAAGCGACCTGTGTAGCCATCAGGACCTGGGGATTTACCAAGTTTAAGTTCTTTAATGCATGCTTGAACTTCCTCTATAGTGATTGGGGTGGTAAGGGATTGACTGTTCTCCTCTCCTCTGGTAAGGGATTGACTGTTCTCCTCTGGAAGTTGAGTTAAGAGAGTCTAAGAAAGAGCATACTTCAGTCATAGAGGAAACTGCATGGAGTTATTTTGATCTAAAATTTAAAGGGCATGATAATATGACCTGAATGTGTCACCTATCTCCCTAGGGGAAGTATTGAGAGCACTATAATCATTGTTGTTTTAAGAAATAAATAAATATGTTTTAAATAAAAAGAAAATCATTAAATTGTGTACCAGTATTCATTTAAGTATTATCTTCAAGGGACATGAAAAACAAAATATATATTGAATGAATAGCATGCAATTTTGTTCAAATTATTATTTTTTTTAAAATGTAATCGATTTATCTTCATTCTTTTGCCATCCTTTGATGAAGAACATATGTAAATATACTATGTAGCTGCTGATTGATGGCTGCACATAGATGACTCGTGTAATTGGCTTGCACATGTGCATTGCTATTTCTACTAAAAAGGATATCTGAAGAATACTAAAAGTAAAAAGTTTAATGTTGCTTGAGATTGTCTTCTCTATCTGCATAATGGAATTACATATATGAGTTTGATGTCCCTTTAAGCTCTGAACTAATATTATTTGCAATTTAAATATTAAATGAGTAATGCTTCACATTACATGTTATATTCACAATTATTCTTGTTGAGAATAATAATATACAGGTAGCCCTCAGTTTTACGCCGGGGTTAGGTTCCAGTTGGAATGGTTGTAAATCGAAACCATTGTAAATTGAAACCCAGTTTATAATGTAAGTCAATGGGAAGTGAGGGAGTTAGGTTCCAAACCCCTCTCAAAATTGTCATAAGTAACACCTAATACATTATTTTTTAAGCTTTGAAATGAAGACTTCAAATGCTAAACAGCATTATAAACCTAATAAAATAATCACACAACACAGAATATATAATTAAACTAAGTTAAATGAACAAAAACATTTGCTAAAACAACATTATAAGCCTAATAAAAAAAAAAAAAATCACACAGCACAGACTTTACTTGCATTTTTCTGCAAACAGTTCTTTCTATGCATTCCAAACTGGACTGATTTATAGACATGAAGATCTTGTTGCTATGAAAGCTGCTCAATAGCTCATGTCTAGCTAGACGAATTAATTCCAGCCTGTTTCTGTGCTTGGCTTTGCTTATCTTTGCTGCAACACAAGCGGACAGCTCCACCTACTGGCTATTTCAATCAATGGGCCACCTTTTATTTACACTATATACAAATAGTAGTATAAATAAACACAGAGATATGAAAGACAACTTTAGTTTAAAAAAAATAAAAAATAAAAATTGAGGGCCATGTAAATATGTTTGATTTTTTTTTCTGACATAACATATATATATATATATATATATATATATATATATATATATATATATACACAAATACCTCTCCCACGTCCCCCATCCCCCAGTCATTCTTTACCTTTCGTCACAGGAGGATGGCAGAGAAGTGTCAGAAGATTAAGGGTAGTTCTTTAGGAAAGGTATCTGCCCTTGGATATGGGACTAGAGTTTTAAGTAGTCTTGCCAGCCTCTCAGTTAGAGCATTGACAAAACTTAAAGTCTGGAGATGCAGGGAGAGTCTATCTGCTAACCCATCCAGACTGCTTGCTAACAGCTCCTAAGCAATCAGTGTTGACGAGTTTCAATCCCTGCTTGTTTCTCACTCAAGTCCATGTCAGGAGTGATGCTACAAGACTGTCACACTTGAGAGGCTGTGTTTCTGTTCCACACCATGGATTCAGATTGTTTCAATTTTTTTTACATATGTTGAATATGCTAGAAGACAGGGTCACGGTGTGGCTCCTTTTATCTTTATAGAATCATGGGTTAATATCTCCTGAGGGGGATTATTGAACAGTGGGGATTCATCAAATGTGATGCTTTGATTTTATGCTGCTTTATGTGTGAGATTTATTGGGCTCATAGACTGTTCGTTATGTGGCTGGAACGCACAGGTTTTTAGTTTCACTTTGAACGCTGTGCGGCTTGTAGCTTGGCTCGCTTTTTCTCATAGCAGGGGCGGACCTGCCTTGCACACCATGTGACCGGGAGTGGTCTTGCTTTCATTTCCTCTTTCCTGCCTGAGCTGGCTGTTGGAGAAGATGCTTTTTCTCTGTATTGTCTGCGTCTAGGAGGTGGTGAGTGCCCCAGGCATTGGGAGTATAAAGGTGCTGTTTTTTGAGAAATAAAAAAGATTGTTTTATTTTCTGTGTCCTACTGTCATTAGCAAATGATATTTACAGATCCAAGAAGCGCCTAACTAGAGGCTGAGGGAAAATGAGTTTGTAATGTAAAATGAACAGCTGATGGTAGTGAATCTATCAATATTAAGGATTTATTAGTATAGACAGTATAGTTCAATGTAAAAAATATAGATTAAAACATGGATCCATGTGGCAAACAATAAAAATTATAACAATAAAATCACAATGTGGTGGTGTTGTTATTGCAACAATAAAATCACCAATTCACAACAATAAAATCTTAAAAAAAAAAAAAAAAAAAACAATTTGCAGAATAGCAACATATAGCAACAGTATAGGAGCAATACATTTTTCAACAGCAATAGATTTGGAATTACACAATAAAATCTGCAGAAAAAAACAATTAGAAGGAAAATTGTGATATCCTTGGGTCCTTATAGTTTATAAGTCCTCTTCTTAGTAATAAATAGACAGTGAATAATAATATATGTATACCGTGAAAAATAATCCGTGAAAAAAGTGTTGAAACAATATACAACAGTAAAAGAAAAAAAAAATATATCAAAAATCAAAAAAGAAAAAATGGCAAAAAATATACTTCGAAGTATGTGAAACAGTGAAAAAGTAAGTGAAACAATTGTGGAAAAAATGTGGAAGGGCTGGGTGTATCAAAAAAATAAAATAAAAATAAAACTGAGTGGAAGTAAAAAAATGATCTCTGATTAATTGTATCCAAATGTGATGCAAAATGAGGTATCCAGTGTTATTTATTTGCAGTGTTAGAGACTGAGTGAATTTGAATTCTTCCTTTTGCGTATATCCTTAGTATGTGAGTTGTAATTTGGTTTTAAGATGGTGTAGTATTCGGTCTTTTTCGTAGACTAACTTCCTTAATGATTCCTACAGATAAAAAGAGAACATAGTGCAATATTGCTACAAATAAGTATAAAAGTATTAAAATAATGCTCACCAATTACTGTCAATGCATTTCGGCCCCTTTATAAGGCCTTTCTCAAGACTATGTTAAGGTGAGCTTTGGTGGCTTTATTTAAGAAAGGGGTGTACCAATAGGACTGCCGTAATTTTGGTGCCAAACTCTTACTTGTTATGACCCGGAAGTTGTCCTCATAATAGACTTCCGTTTTGGCCGAGTATAATGTATTTATTTTTTATATAATTGAATGTGCATTATAAAAGAAAACCAATTGTTTAGAGGCATAGTACTTATGAAATATCTTATATATCTAATAATCGTTGGTTTTTGAGGTTTGTTCCGTTATTATCCGTCGGAGCGTGGGACCGGAAGTGACGGTAAGACCGGAAGTGGCGCAATGGTGATTGACGTCACTTCCGGAATCACGCCACATCCGGTTTCGCTGTTGGCGGTTCATATTATTGTTTCCTGTTTCTAATATTGGCGGTTAAAGGCACACACCCAATAATGTTGTGGACATTTCGGCAAGTATTTTTGAGCGCTGTGAGATACCATATTATTTCACCTACTGTCATTAGCATAAGATATGGAGGATTATGAGATACTAGAGGGTGCTCCCTCTATTCCAAATAGTAATACCTGTTTATATAGTAAGGAGGCCTTGGTATGCCCGCCCTCTCAACTATGTTCCACATGCCTTGAACACGTTATTAGGTCTAAGAAGGTTAACCCCTTTAATACCACTGAGCCGTCCACCTCTGAGGACTCCCAGTCCCATGAGGTGCATACCCATCAGTCATATCCTTCTACACACGCAGCTTCCAGTAGCACACCTGATCCTCCATCTGGAGGGAGCCTTTTACCAGCAGATTTTAGCATGCAGTTAAATACGGCGGTGTCTGAGGCCCTCAGTGCTTTACCTCGCCCCGCTAAATGCAAGCGAAAGGTTAAACATAGCTCTCCTGCCCAGGGGTCATCATGTGATTCATTGTATTTATCTATTCTGACTCAGTTGTCTGATGATGAGTCATGCTCTGAGGCTTCAGAGGGTGAACTTTCTGCTGCCTCTAAGCCTCCTGCTGTGGAGTAACCAGCCTTTAGATTTAAGCTTAAACACTTATGTTTTCTCCTAAAAGAGGTTCTGTCTACATCAGAGGTTCCAGAGGCCAAGCTGCCTGATGAACCTTTCATTCCTAAATTAGACAGAGTGTACAAGGACAGGGTAGTGCCGTTAACTTTTCCTGTACCTGTAAAGATGGCAATCATTATAAAAAATGAATGGGACAGAATTGGATCTTCCTTTTCCGCTTCGTCCTCCTTTTAGAAATTATTCCCGGTCCCGGACTCTCAATTGGAATTGTGGGGTTCCATCCCTAAGGTGGATGGCGCTATCTCCACGCTTGCAAACTTACTACTATCCCGCTTGAGGATAGCTCGTCGTACAGAAAGCCGATGGATAAGAAGATGGAAACTTTTCTAAGAAAGATGTTCCAACATACGGGATACTTGTTTCAATGGGCAGCGACTATTGCAGCCACCTACTGGTGCCACTCCTTATCGGAATTGTGTGAGGTGGAGAGTCCCCTCAACGTTATCCAGGACAGAATTAAAGCATTGAATATTGCAAATTCTTTTATCTGTGATGCAAACATGCAGATTATTCGCTTAAATGCTAAGGTGTCTGTTTTTTTCAGTTCAGGCCCGTCGGGTGCTTTAGCTGAAGTCCTGGTCTTCGGACATGACTTCTAAGTCCAGACTTAGTCAAGGCTTGGACTCCATTATCTCCATGGTTACAGGGTGCAAGGGTGTCCTCCTACCACAGGATAAAAAGAACATGTCTAAGGGACAAGGTTTCAATGTTCATTACTTTCGTTCTGATAAATCCCAATGACAGCAGCCCTCCGCTAAGCCTGAGCAAACCAAGAGCACTTGGAAGCCAGCTCAGTCCTGGAATAAATCCAAGCAGAGCAAGAAGCCAGCCTACACTAAATCCGCATTAAGGGGCGGCCCCCGATCCGGTGCTGGATCATTTAGAGGGCAGACTGTTGCTCTTTTCAGATGCTTGGTTCAAGGACGTGCATGATCCATGGGTCCTGGAGGTCATAGCTCAGGGATACAAGATAGATTTCAAGTCTCATCCACCCAAGGGCAGATTTCTCCTCTCAAGTCTGTCTTCCAGACCAGAAAAGAGGGAAGCCTTTCTGGGGTGCGTGTGGGATCTGTCCTCCTTAGGGGTCATTGTCCCGGTACCTATTGCAGAAAGAAGTTTGGGATACTATTCAAACCTTTTTGTGGTCCCAAAGAAGGAGGGAACTTTTTTCCCTATTCTGTAAACAGATTTTTAAACATCCCCTCGTTGAAGATGGAGATGATAAGGTCCATCCATCCCTTAGTTCAGGAAGGTTAGTTCATGACCACTATAGATCTGAAGGATGCTTACCTTCACGTTCAAATCCACAGGGATCACTTCCAGTTCCTGTGGTTTGCATTCCTGAACCAGCACTTCCAGTTCATTGCACTTCCGTTTGGTCTAGCTACTGCTCCAATCATTTTTACGAAGGTTCAAGGGGCTCTTCTAGCCGTTGCCAGAACCTGGGGTATAGCAGTAGCTCCCTACTTGGATGATATTCTGTTACAAGCACCATCTTTTCGTCTGGTGGGGGACCATTCAGAATCTTTTCTCTCTCTTCTTCTATCTCATGGATGGAAGATAAATATAGAAAAGAGTTCTCTTATTCCAAGCACCAGGGTAGAATTCCTGGGTACTATAATAGACTCCATATCCATGAGGATATTTCTAACAGACCAGAGATGTTGCAAACTTGCTTTGGCATGTCTTGCCCTCTGGACCTCCTTGAGGCCCTCTGTGGCTCAGTGTATGGAGGTAATTGGTTTCATGATGTCCAACATGGACATCATTCCCTTTGCCAGGTTCCGTCTCAGACCGCTGCAACTATGCATGCTGAGACAGTGGAATGGCGATCATTCAGATCTGTCTCAACAGATCTCTCTGGACAAATGGTCAAGAGAATCACTCTCTTGGTGGCTCTCTCCAGATCATCTGTCCCGAGAGACATCCTTCTTAAGACCATCCTGGAAGATTGTCACTATGGATGCAAGTCTATCAGGATGGGGAGCTGTTTTGGGTGCCAAGAAGGCACAGGGCCTGTGGTCTCAGGAGGAAGGCTCCCTCCCAATCAACATTCTGGAACTTCTGGGTTTGTCCCAGTCTATCAGATTCCAATATGACAATATAACCTCGGTGGCTTACATCAACCATCAGGGGGGAACGAGAAGCTCCCTAGCGATGATGGAGGCATATCAAATTCTGGAGTGGGCGGAGGTCCACATCTGTTTGCCGTCAGCGATCCACATTCTGGGTGTGGACAACTGGGAAGCAGATTTTCTCAGCAGACAATCCTTTCATCCGGGGGAATGATCTTGGCCACGAAGGATGTGGTTTGCGGACCTGGTGAGGTCACCTTTGTCACCTTTGTTCATCAAAATCTAGATTCTCTGAGGCTGACTGCGTGGAGATTGAACGCTTAGTCCTAACCAGGAGAGGTTTTCCTAAGGGAGTGATTGATACTCTCATTCAAGCTTGTAAGCCGGTTACTCATCGCATCTATCATAAGGTATGGAGAACCTATTTATTCTGGTGTGAAGAGCGTGGCTTGTCCTGGCATAATATTAAGGTTGCCAGGATCCTATCGTTTCTCCAAGATGGACTGGAGAAGGGCCTTTCTGCCAGTTTCCTGAGGGGACAGATTTCAGCCCTATCTTTTTTACTGCACAAGAGGCTCTCAGAGCTTCCCGATGTACAATCCTTTGTTAAGGCTCTGATTAGGATCAGACCGGTGTTTAGATCTAAGGCTCCTCCTTGGAGTCTAAATCTTCTTCTTAAGGTGTTGCAACGGGCTCAGTTTGAGCCTATGCATGAGATTGACATTAAATTGTTATCCTGGAAGGTTCTTTTTCGACTGGCTACTGCTTCTGTGCGCAGAGTATCTGAGATTGCTGCCTTGCAATGTGAGCCCCCTTATCTGGTGTGCTACTCTGATAAGGCTGTCCTATGTACTGAGTTAGGTTTTCTTCCTAAGGTCGTGTCAGACTGCAACATCAATCTAGAGATTGTGGTTCCTTCCTTGTGTCCAAATCCTTCCTCTGCAAAATCACGTTTGCTTCATAATCTGGACGTGGTATGCTCCTTAGTTCTACCTTCAGGCTACTAAGGATTTTAGACACACTTCGTCCTTGTTTGTTATCTATTCCGAGAAGTGTAAGGGACAGAAGGTCTCTTTGACTTCCTTATCTTTTTGTGTTATCCACCTTGCTTAGGAGTCAGCGGGACATAAACCACTTCAGAGGATTACGGCTCATTCTACTAGAGCAGTGGCTTCCTCTTGGGCCTTTAAGAATGAGGCCTCTATGGATCAGATTTGTAAGGAGGCTACGTGGTCCTCCTTACACACTTTTTCTAAATTTTATAAGTTTGATGTTTTTGCTTCGGCTGAAGCAGCTTTCGGGAGAAAGGTTTTGCAGGCTGTGGTGCCCTCAGATTAGGGTATGCCTCTCTTTTTGTCCCTCACGTTATCATTCAGTGTCCTCTAGATCTTGGGTATGTTTCCCAACAGTAAGGAATGATGCCGTGGACCCTCCTTATATTAAGAAGGAAAACATAAATTATTTTTACGAGATAATTTAATTTCCTTCTGTAAAAAGAGAGTCCACGGCCCCCACCCGTGTTCTCCGATGGGCTGCCCTCTAAATTATATTTTTCTTCTGGCACCATTTATACCCTGATATTTCTCCTACTGTTCCTTGTTCCATGGCAGAATGACTGGGGGATGGGGGAAGTGGAAGACGTGTTTAAGCCTGTGGCTGGGATGTCTTTGCCTCCTCCTGGTGGCTAGGTTCAGTATTTCCCAACAGTAAGGAATGAAGCCGTGGACTCTCCTTATACAAAAGGAAATGAAATTATCTGGTAAGCATAATTTATGTTTTTTCACTTTTTTGTTTAATTTAAATGTTTTTTAATTTTTTATAGTTTTTTTGTAAGGTTGCTATAACAGTACTTTTTTTATGCTTCAAGCATGTGTACTCTCATACAATGTAAGTCACTGATATAAGATAGAACCTGCCTCAATAAGCCATCCTGATAGGTGCAGTTGGCTCATTACACTGCAGCCAATTTATAAACCAATCATTCATATAAATGGATGTAGATTAGGTCTGATGAAGTACTCGCCTCTGTAATAATTCAGAAATACCTTGTACCTCTATCAGGTTAATTAGCAGAGCAAGTAACAATTGGAAATTACTCACTGAACAAAAATATTCACATGGCGTCTATTGCAACTCTTTCTGTAATGATCAGCAATATTCATTTCAATTTAATAAAAATAGTTTCTATATTTGAGTTTTAACAAAGATATTACATGAACAAGTGGTGATGTTATATAGGTTAGTGATTGCTGCACGCTGTGTTAAATCAATTGCAATTTTTTTTTCTCCCCGGGAGATTTTTAATCCATTCCAATCATTGTATTACACACAGTTTTAACAGTTTAGGAGAAACGTTTATCCATAGGCATAGACTTGAAAATTGTTAAGTAGAAATACAAAAATTAAAGGAACGGTAAAGTAAAAATTACATTTTTATGGCTCGCATAGAGCATGTCATTTTAAACAACTTTCCAATTTACATCTGTTGCTTCATTCTATTAATATCCTTTAGTAAACAGTAAACCTGTAAACAGTAAAAGGACCTCAGGAGTGTGCATGTTTGCTAAGCATTCTTTGGCAGCTTTGTTTGCAACTTTGTATAGCATTGCAATAAACATTGTTGCAAACACGGCTTCAATAGAGAGCTAAGGACACGTGCACACTCCTGAGGACCTATGATCCTGCCTAGATTCCCTCTTCAACAAAGCATACCAAGAGAAGGAAGCAAATTAGATTATATAAGTAAATTGGATAATTGTTTAAAATTGTATGTGAAGTCTAAGAAGGGAAAGTTTAATACAGACTTTACTGTCCTTTTAACATATGCAAAAGATATATTTTATTTATTGTAGGAGTGTGATATATCATAGCTATAGGTCATGTTATGTATCAAGCAATTCCTTTACTCAATAAACTTAAAATTACATAAATAGTGATGTCCCGAACTGTTCGCCCACGAACGGTTCCCAGCGAACATAGCTTGTTCGCGTTCGCTGCTGCAGGCGAACACATGGCGATGTTCGATCCGCCCCTATGTGTCATCATTGAGGAAACTTTGACCCTGTATGTCACAGCCGTCTGACACATTAGAGCCAATCAACATCAGACACTCCCTCACAGACCCTCCCAGCTACTCGGAATCCGACATTTTAGACTCATAACGACCTTGCTTTCTTAATGAGAGGACGTGTTGTGTTTTTGCTCCTGACATTAATAGGAAATACATAGCTAGGCTAGTGTATTTAGTATCCACTACAGTCCAGAAGGACTACACTCATCTCTGCTGCAAGGACAGCACCCCAAAAAGCCCTTTTTAGGGCTATATTTCGTGCCGTTTTTTTTTTTTTCTAATTAAAATTAAAAAAAAATTTGATCGTTGATCTTAATCCTCAGTTTGCTCGTGCCATTGAATTGCACTTTTCTCCTGCCTGCCAGCCTGTGTTCCAGGCCTACTTTCAAAATATTTACACCAATCATATTTGTTGTCACAGTATTCTTAATAATTAAAAATTTAAATTTTTGGTAAGTGTTGTTCTGAATCCTCAGTTTGCTCGTGCCATTGAATTGCACTTTCCTCCTGCCTTGCAGCCTGTGTGCCAGGCCCACCTAGCCAATTATTCCCAGCAATCATATTTCTTTTAACAGTATTGCAAAAATTGTCAATCATCACTGTTTTGACTGTCAGTATTCAGTCTCCTAGTGTCCTTGAATTGCATTTACCTCCTGCCTGCCAGCCTTTTGTGCCAGGCCGTCTTGCCAACTATTTACACCAATCATAATTGTTGTCACAGTATTGTTACTAATTACAATTAAAAGTTTTTTGATTCTTGTTCTTAATCCTCAGTTTGCTTGTGCCATTGTATTGCACTTTTCTCCTGCCTGGCAGCCTGTGTGCCAGGCCTACTTGAAAAATATTTACACCAATCATATTTGTTGTCACAGTATTCTTAATAATTAAAATTTTAAATTTTTGGTAAGTGTTGTTCTGAATCCTCAGTTTGCTCGTGCCATTGAATTGCACTTTCCTCCTGTCTTGCAGCCTGTGTGCCAGGCCAACCTAGCCAATTATTCCCAGCAATTATATTTCTTTTAACAGTATTGCAAAAATTGTCAATCATCACTGTTTTGACTGTCAGTATTCAGTCTCCTAGTGTCCTTGAATTGCATTTACCTCCTGCCTGCCAGCCTGTGTGCCAGGCCGTCTTGCCAACTATTCACACCAATCATAATTGTTGTCACAGTATTGTTACTAATTAAAAATAAAAAAAATGTGATTGTTGATCTTAATCCTCAGTTGATAGGGGGAGTAACAGGGATTACAGTTCTAAAAATAGTACTATTTAAACACAACCTATTTACCATGGGTCCCAGACCAGATGTTTTCTTATTATACTTTGTCAGGCTAATCATGCAGGCCATATAGAACTCCAACAAAAGGGTGGGTAAGAGGGATTCAAGTGATAAGAAAAGTTTTACTTAACACAACAAAATTACCATGGGTCCCAGAACGCGTGTCTTGTTGTTATACTTTGTCAGGGTAATCATAACCGCCATATAGACCTCCACCAATAGGGGGAGTTACAGGGCTGAAAGTGCGAAGAATAGTACTACTTAACACAACCTAGTTGGGTCCAAGACCGCATGCTTATTTATTAGACTTTATCAGGGTAATTATATATCTAAAAAATCTATCTATTTTTCTTCTGTCGATTCTATCTAACTATCAATCTATGTATATCTATCCTATCTATCTATCTTCTGTCCAGACTGTTTGGAGACAGCCACTTGTGTTTTTGACAAATTTGAAGTAGGAGGACAGAACAATCATCTTCTTCCATCTCCCGGTTCCAAAAATGAAGGCCATATAGACCTCAACCGATTGGGGGAGTAACAGGTTGTAGTAAAATGTTAAGAATAGTACTACTTTACACACCACGGGTCACAGACCACATGTCTTATTGTTATACTCTGTCAGGGAAATTATATATATTTAAAATCCATTTATTTATATATCAAATCGATCAAACTAACAAACGTATCGATCAAATGTACATTGCATCTTTTGATCGATGTAATTCGTATCTATAAAATGTATATTACATATTTTGGTTGATGTCATTCGTATCTATAAAATGTATATTGCATCTTTGATTCAATAACATTCGTATCTATTAAATGTATATTGCATCTATTGATCAATGTAATTCGTATCTATCAAATGTATATTGCATCTATTGAGCTATGTACAGTGTATCGATCGTATGTATATTGCATCGATTGAGCTATGTAATCTATGTATCTATCTATCAAATCTACCTATCTCGTGGTTCTGCAAGTGGACTGTTTGCGGTTGATTGCGGTGCGTTACACTTAGAGTTTGCTCTGTCACTGTGATGCGGCCGTAACCCTTACACTACCTGATAGATACGACATCATTACTGATGTTTCAAAGCACGTTATTGCAAACAATTTGGGAATGTTAGGTGATTTAGGCCCTTTATGGGTTAAAAGCAGACTCTGCATAAACTATGTAATTTTACATGGGAGTTTTGCCAGGGATCCCCCTCCAGCATGCCACAGTCCAGGTGTTAGTAACCTTGAAACAACTTTTCTATCACTATTGTGGCCAGAAAGAGTCCTTGTAGGTTTTAAAATTCGCCTGCCTATTGAATTCAATGGCGGTTTGCACGGTTCGCGGGTTCGCAAACAATACCGGAAGTTCGAGCAAGAGCACTAGATGGCAGTATTTTATAACAATGTTATACATTAGCAAGTGCACTAGATGGCAGCAGTTTTATAACAATGTTATACATTAGCAAGAGCACTAGATGGCAGCAGTTTTATAACAATGATATACATTAGCAGGAGCACTAGATGGCAGCAGTTTTATAACAATGTTTTACATTAGCAAGAGCACTAGATGGCAGCACTTTTATAACAATGTTATACATTAGCAAGAGCACTAGATGGCAGCACTTTTGCAACAATGTTATACATTAGCAAGATTACTAGATGGCAGAACTATTTACTGCCATGTAGTGCCCCAGACGTGAGCACACTACCTTTCTAGATATCTCTTAAACAAAGATTAACATGAGAACAAAGTAAATTTTATAATAGAAGCACATTGAAAAGTGAATACGAATTTAATGCTCTATCAGAACCATAAAAGTTTTCAGTTTTGACTTTCATGTGTCTCTAAAGGGACTTTGTAGACAATTATTTATTTGTTTAATCTTAAAGAGAGCATTTCAAAATCTATTTTATTTTTTATTGATTTCATTATAAAACTGAATAAATCAATATTTTCTATTCATACTTTCAGAGCCACGTCCTTTTCCAGCAGTAAAACAGTGACAGCTGCTCTTATCAACCAGATTAGTAGGGAGAACAAACCCAGTGCTGCAGATGTATTCTCAATGTAACATTTGTTTAATTTATTCTAATATTTTAAACTAAAACTGTAGTTTTCAGATTTCTCTTCATCTCTAAAATAGGCATTGTTTCTCAATCGCGTTCCTCAAGTCCCTCCCAACAGTCCAGATTGTCATTATAGCTGAACCAGTGCATAGATTAAATAATCAGATGATGGGTGAGAGCATGTTAGTTACCATGGTTACTGATCAGCTGATTATTTCACCTGTGCACTGGCTCAGCTATAATGAAAACGTGGACTGTTGGCGGTACTTGAGGGCCACGGTTGAGAAACACTGGTCTGAGGAGCCACATTCCAAATTTCTGTATTAAGCTTTAACTAAAAGGATATGAAATCCAAACAGTTTCTTTTGTGATTCAGACAGACCTTTTTTAAAAAGTTTTCAGTTTACTTTTGTTATCAAATTTGCTTTGTTCTTATGGTATTCTTTGTTGAAGATATATCTAGGTAGGTGTCTGGTGCACTACATAGAAGGAAATAGTGCTACCATCTTGTGTTCTTTTAAACAGATAACATTCTTTCAAAGCTGCTGCCATATAGAGCTCCAGACATGTGCACGCTTCTGAGATTTTTTCAACAAAAGATAGAGAGGGAGCAAAGTAAATTAGAAAGTTGTTTAAAATTGCAGTCTCAATGTGAATCATAATTAGTGATGTCGCGAATAGTTCGCCGGCGAATAGTTCCCGGCAAACATAGCTTGTTCGCTTTCGCCACGGCGGGCGAACATATGCGATGTTCGATCCGCCCCCTATTCATCATCATTGAGTAAACTTTGACCCTGTACCTCACAATCAGCAGACACATTCCAGCCAATCAGCGGCAGACCCTCCCTCCCAGACCCTCCCACCTCCTGGACAGCATCCATTTTAGATTCATTCGGAAGCTGTATTCTTAGTGAGAGGAGGGACAGTGTAGCTGCTGCTGATTTAATAGGGAAATCGATAGCTAGGCTAGTGTATTCAGTGTCCACTACAGTCCTGAAGGACTCATCTGATCTCTGCTGTAAGGACAGCACCCCAAAAAGCCCTTTTTAGAGCTAGAACATCAGTCTGCTTTTTTCCTTTTTTTTTTCCTGTGTAATATAATTGCAGTTGCCTGCCTGCCAGCGTGTGTGTCAGGCTCACAGCGTATACTGTGCACACTTGCCCAGTGCCACCACTCATATCTGGTGTAACAGTAGTGTACATTAAAAAAAAACAACACTTTTTGACTGTGAAATAATAGCAGACAGCTGCCAGTACCCAAGATGACCGCCAATAAGGCAGATGGGGAGGGTTAGAGAGCTGTTTTGGGGGGGGGGGGGGGGGAATCAGGGAGGTTGGGGGATAAGGGGGGATTCTAGGGGGGATGCTACACCACAGCATATGTAAATATGCTAAAAAATTTTTTTTTTAAAAAAAAAACTTTTATTTTAGTTAAACTTTTTATTTTAGTACTGGCAGACTTTCTGCCAGTACTTAAGATGGTGGGGACAATTGTGGGGTGGGGGAGGGAAGGGAGCTGTTTGGGAGGGATCAGGGGGTCTGATGTATCAGGTGGGAGGCTGATCTCTACACTAAAGCTAAAATTAACCCTGCAAACTCCCTACAAACTACCTAATTAACCCCTTCACTGCTAGCCATAATACACGTGTGATGCGCAGCAGCATTTAGCGGCCTTCTAATTACCAGAAAGGAATGCCAAAGTCTCCTATTTCTGAACAAAGGGGATCCCAGAGAAGCCTTTACAACCATTTATGCCATAATTGCATAAGTTGTTTGTAAATAATTTCTGTGAGAAACCTAAAGTTTGTGAAAAAGTGAACAATTTTTTTTTATTTGATCGCATTTGGCGGTGAAATGGTGGCATGAAATATACCAAAATGGGCCTAGATCAATACTTTGGGATGTCTAAAAAATATATATACATGTCAAGGGATATTCAGGTATTCCTGACAGATATCAGGGTTCCAATGTAACTAGCGCTCATTTTGAAAAAAAGTGGTTTTGAAATAGCAAAGTGCTTCTTGTATTTATTTCCCTATAACTTGCAAAAAAAGCAAAGAACATTGGGTATTTCTAAACTCAGGACAAAATTTAGAAACTATTTAGCATGGTTGTTTTTTGGTGGTTGTAGATGTGTAACAGATTTTGGGGGTCAAAGTTAGAAAAAGTGTGTTTTTTTCCATTTTTTCCTCATATTTTATAATGTTAGGTGATTTATGCCCTTTATGGATTAAAACCAGACTCTGCATCAACTATGTAATTTTCCATGGGAGTTTTGCCATGGATCCCCCTCCGGCATGCCACAGTCCAGGTGTTAGTCCCCTTGAAACAACTTTTCCATCACTATTGTGGCCAGAAAGAGTCCCTGTGGGTTTTAAAATTCGCCTGCCTATTGAAGTATATGGCGGTTCGCCCGGTTCGCCCGTTCGCGAACATTTGTGGAAGTTTGCGTTCGCCGTTCGCGAACCCAAATTTTTATGTTCACAACATCACTAATCATAATATATTTTTTTTTGTTTCATCTCCTTTTAAATCAAACCTTATCTTTCCTTTTATCAGTCAACTTGCTCAAGGTAGAAAAAACTTAAAGGGCCACTAAACCCAAATTTTTTCTTTAGTGATTCAGATAGGGGGCCCCATTACATATGCGTCGTCGTCCGCATAAAAAATTTCACCTGTCGCCTGCAATTTTTACTCCCATAAGCTAACATGGGACCGCGTTGCAAATCGGTATCTAATATTCAACACAAGGACTTACGTGGCGAGAATGGAGAAATCTTACTCCATTTTCACGTCGCCACACAAGGCAGCCGCAGCAAGCCTTGCGCTGAGTATCGGAGCACTGTAACTCCTAAAAATGCCTGCAAAAATAAACTAACACCTAACGCATGCGCAATATCTATACCTGTCGACCGCAATCCCCCACCGCAATAAATAATAAAGTGTATTAACCCCTATATCCGCCATCAAACCCACACCGCAAGTAATAACTAAATTATTAACCCCTAAATCCGCCAAACCCAACATTGCAAACTACCTATTAAAACTATTAACCCCTAAACTGCCAAAGCCCACAATGAAATAAACCTATCAAAGTATTAACCCCCTAAACCGCCAAAGCCCACAACGCAATAAACCTATCAAAGTATTAACCTCTTAAACCACCAAAGCCCACAACGCAAATAAATAAATTACTAAGCCCCCTAACCTAACACCCCCTAACCTAACACCAACACCCTTCCAAGCGGCGAACTCTTCTTTCTTCTTCCAGGAACAATCCGGAGCAGAGGGCGGAGCTGAAGACCGATGACCGTGGAGCTGAAGACCGGCGACCCTGTAACTGAAGACCGGCAACCGCGGAGCCATGGAGTGTGGAGGATCCTCTTCATACGATCACCACCGTACACTGGATAGAGAATTCAAGGTACGCAATTAAAAATGGCATCCCTTGAATTCCTATTGGCTGATTTGATTCTTCAAATTCAAATCAGCCAATAGGATGAAAGGTACTCAAATCCTATTGGCTGTTCCCCCCAAATGGCCCTGGTTTACTCTTCAAAGAGGACCTGTCTGTTTTTTTGTTTGTTTTTTTAAACTATTTCCTGTTTGTTGTCAAATCAACCAAATCCCGATCTTGTTGATTGCACAGTTTACCTTATTGTAGCTAAATAAAGCATCTGAGAGGTTGTGATTTGACAACCACTCAGTGATACCCTTTTTCCCTTTTTTTTTTTTACATGCAGCTGCATTCTTGAAGAAAATTGTGACAGATTTTGGATTTTGGACAGATGGATTTTTCTGTTCTCCAAAATTCGTTACTATGGGTCATAGTAAACCTTGGGGTAATTTACAATCTATTGATGATTTACTCCAGAAATGGCTTTTTAGTTTTTCTAAATGATCACAATGCAAATTGTATCAGTGTGCTAAAAACATTAAAGTTCCCGAAAAGGTCTTTTTGTATGTTAAGTACTTTTTTTTCTGGACAGGAACAGGGAATTCCCCAGGATCTTACATATAAAATAGCCTTATCACCCCTCTAAAGGTTACAGTTAAGTGCTCTTGTAGGGATTCACATGTGTTCGATTAATCTATTGCAGGGCCGGCTCAACCATGGGACCAAGTGGGTCCAAGGGACCCAGGCAGCACTTGACAAGGGGCAGCACTTCTGTGACTTAGTCACTGTCAGACCCAGACCATTATGCACAAAGACACAGAATCGGTAAGGGATGACATTAAAGGTGGGACAAGTGCACCTCTGCCCTAACTTCCTTCCCACTTATTGCACAATTGTGCATAAGCATTGGTTGCATGCAGGTAGGCAGGCTTAGTAAGGACAGCGGCCAGTCTAGTAGGTTGATATGCTAATCAGTAATGTTACTACTGGGGGGCATCATTGCATTCTGGGACCCAGGCAGCACAATTTCTTGAGCCGGCCCTGATCTATTGCAATCCATTTCCATCCTCACTACTGCTTAACCATCTAAATGGACATCTCATCCACAAGTTCTTTAACCTTCCACATCTTGGGAAGCCCTTGGTAAATTTTGGGAGCTACGCAAAGGGGTCCCATAACTTTCATCTTTTATTGACAACTTGAAGTTTGTCGCAAGCTATCTTTTATTTTAAAAAAATAATACCAAAATCACTTTTATTGGTATATTAAAGGGACATGAAACCCATTTTTTTCATGATTTAGATACCAGGATCTATTTAAAAAAAACTTTCCAATTGATTTCTATTATCTAATTAGTTTTTTCTCTTTTTATACTTTATTGAAGTGTATACTTAGGTACAAAGCTGCTGAGTGGTGGCTGCATGCCTCTTGTCATTGGCTTTCAGCTATCTTGCAGTAGTGCATTACTGATCCTTCCACAAAGGATACTAAGAGAATGAATTAAATTAGATAATAAGTAAGTTGGAAAGATTTAAAATTGCATGCTCTATCTGAATCATAAAATAATTTGTTTTTGGGTTTCATGTCCCTTTAAGTACATGATTTAATTTTAAAAAGCTTATAAATATTTTTTCAATATAACTCTAAAATGTGTTTTCAATTTTGTTTTCTAAATACACTACCATTAAACAAATATAAAATACAGAATATGATAAAAACTCTCATTCCCTTGAAACCATTTAATTCAATGCAATTGCATAATTTGCAAGTGTATTATAAAAAGACAATGCAATAGCTGCTAAATAAGCAATAGATTTTTCTTCTGAAAAATTTCAAAATGTACTTCTATTTGCCAGCCACCTGTATCATGTGATAGCCATCAGCCAATCACAGACGCATATACAGTGTGTACTCTTGCACATGCTCATTAGGAGATGGTAAAAAGATCTGATGACAGAACAACATTGGAAAGTCTCTTAAAATTGCTGCTTTATCTGAGTCATGAAAGTTTAATTTTGACTTTAGTGTCCGCAAAACTCGATTTATTTTTAGACACCTTTTCTAGATTATGGGACTGATTTATCAACCCTCTGTCGGACATGATTCGCTGAATGCAATACGCTCTACGCATTCAGCATTGCACCAGCAGCTCTTGTGAACCGCTGGTGCAACGCCGCCCCCTGCAGATTTGCTGACAATCTTCCTGTAGCAGCGGGTGTCAATGAACCCGATCGTATTGGATCGGGTTGATTTCCTGCGATGTCTGTCTGCCTCCTCAGAGCAGGCGGACAGCAGCTTCTTAACTGGTGTTTCTGGGGAGCCTAAACATAGGCCTTCAAGCTCCATACAGAGCTTGATAAATGGGCCCCTATAACTGTGTTAAAGGGACAAATAGTGCACACAATACTCTGTGTTAGAGCATTTTATTATTGCATTGTTGATTGTTTTATTTAACTCCTGCAAGGTGACTAGATGCATAGGTATATTGCTGTTGTAAACTATGTAATTCAGTGATAGCACAAAACATCTCCATAGGCTATAATAAAAATACATGTTCTCACCACCAGTTTACACAGTTTACAACAGCAATGGAAACTAGGCCATACTGAGTCAACTCCCAAGCAGTAATGCACTACTGGAGGCTAGCCAAACGCATCTCGTGAGCCAATAACAAGAGGCATATGTGTGTAGCCACCAGCTAGCTCCAGTAGTGCAGTAGATATGTTTTTCAACAAAGGATACCAAGAAGACAAAGTAAATTCATGTTCTGTCTAAATCATAAACATTTACTTGTATTCCCCTTTAAGAAAAACAAAATTTAAAATGATAACATTTGTGTTTCTAGCATTTAATAAATTTAAAACACAAGTTTAAAGTAAATAAATAAATATTTAAATAAATAAGACACTTTTTACCTTAAAGGGACAGTCTATTAGATTTTCTTTATTGTTAAAACACTTGCACTTAGATTTAGAGTTCTGCATTAGCCTTAAAAAGCAGCGTTAAGGGATCCTAACGCTGCTTTTTAACGCCTGCTGGTATTACGAGTCTGACAGGTACAGGTGTACCGCTCACTTTTTTTCCGCGACTCAAGGCTACCACAAATCCCCTTACGTCAATTGCGTAGCCTATCTTTTTAATGGCTAACGCAGGAACATAAAGCTCTTAACTACAGTGCTACAAAGTACACTATTATCCATAAACTACCTATGAACCCCTAAACAGAGGCCCCCCCACACCGCAAACCCTATAATAAAATGATTTAACCCCTAATCTGCTGACTGGACATCGCCGCCACTATAATAAATGTATTAACCCCTAAACCGCCGCACTCCCGCCTCGCAAACACTATAATAAATTGTATTAACCCCTAATCTGCCCTCCCTAACATCCCCACCACCTACCTACAATTATTAACCCCTAATCTGCCGCCCCCAACGTCGCCACTACTATAATAAAGTTATTAAACCCTAAACCTAAGTCTATCCCTAAACCTAACACCCCCCTAAATTAAATATAATTTAAATTAAACGAAATAAATTTAACATAATTAAATAAATTAATCCTATTTAAAACTAAATACTTACCTATAAAATAAACCCTAATATAGCTACAATATAACTAATAATTACATTGTAGCTATTTTAGGGTTTATATTTATTTTACAGGCAACTTTGTATTTATTTTAACTAGGTACAATAGCTATTAAATAGTTAATAACTATTTAATAGCTACTTAGTTAAAATAATTACAAAATTACCTGTAAAATAAATCCTAACCTAAGTTACAAATACACCTAACACTACACTATCAATAAATAAATTAAATAAATTAACTACAATTATCTAAACTAAAATACAATTAAATAAACTAAACTATAGTACAAAAAAACCAAACACTAAATTACAAAAAATACAAAAATATTACAAGAATTTTAATCTAATTACACATAATCTAAGCCCACTAATAAAATAAAAAAGCCCCTCAAAATAATAAAATTCCCTACCCTATACTAAATTACAAAAGTAATCAGCTCTTTTAACAGCCCTTAAAAAGGGCTTTTTGCGGGGCATTGCCCCAAAGCAATCAGCTCTTTTACCTGTAAAAAAAAATACAAGACCCCCCAACATTACAACCCACCACCCACACACCCCTACTCTAAAACCCACCCAAACCCCCCTTAAAAAAAACTAACACTACCCCATTGAAGATCACCCTACCTTGAGCCGTGTTCACCCAGCCGGGCACCACTGGTCATCCGATCCGTCCAGAAGTCTTCATCCGATGTGGCAGAAGAGGACATCCGGACCGGGAGAAGGCTTCATCCAAGCGGCATCTTCTATCTTCATCCATCCAGCGCGGAGCGGGTCCATCTTCAAGATATTCAACGCGGAGCATCCTCTTCTTTCCACAGCCGACAAATGAATGAAGGTTCCTTTAAATGACGTCATCCAAGATGGCATCCCTCAAATTCCGATTGACTGATAGGATTCTATCAGCCAATCGGAATTAAGGTAGGAAAAATCAGATTGGTTGATTTAATCAGCCAATCGTATTGAAGTTCAATCCGATTGGCTGATTCCATCAGCCAATAGAATGCAAGGTCAATTCTATTGGCTGATCCAATCAGCCAATCGGATTGAACTTCAATCCCATTGGCTGATTCCATCAGCCAATCAGATTTTTCCTACCTTAATTCCGATTGGCTGATAGAATCCTATCAGCCAATCGGAATTCGAGGGATGCCATCTTGGATGACGTCATTTAAAGGAACCTTCATTCAGTCATCGGCCCTGGAAAGAAGAGGATGCTCCATGTCGGATGTCTTGAAGATGGACCCGCTCCGTGCCGGATGGATGAAGATAGAAGATGCTGCTTGGATGAAGCCTTCTCCCGGTCCAGATGTCCTCTTCTGCCCCATCAGATGAAGACTTCTGGATGGATCGGATGACCAGTGGTGCCCGGCTGGGTGAACACGGCTCAAGGTAGGGTGATCTTCAATGGGGTAGTGTTAGGTTTTTTTAAGGGGGGATCGGGTGGGTTTTAGAGTAGGGGTGTATGGGTGGTGGGTTGTAATGTTTGGGGGGGTCTTGTATTTTTTTTTTTACAGTTAAAAGAGCTGATTACTTTGGGGCAATGCCCCACAAAAAGCCCTTTTAAGGGCTGGTAAAAGAGCTGGTTACTTGGTAATTTAGAATAGGGTAGGGAATTTTTTATTTTGGGGGGCATTTTTATTTTATTAGGGGGCTTAGATTAGGTGTAATTAGATTAAAATTCTTGTAATTTTTTTATTTTTTGTAATTTAGTGTTTGGTTTTTTTTGTACTATAGTTTAGTTTATTTAATTGTATTTTAGTTTAGATAATTGTAGTTAATTTATTTAATTTATTTATTGATAGTGTAGTGTTAGGTGTATTTGTAACTTAGGTTAGGATTTATTTTACAGGTAATTTTGTAATTATTTTAACTAGGTAGCTATTAAATAGTTATTAACTATTTAATAGCTATTGTACCTAGTTAAAATAAATATAAAGTTGCCTGTAAAATAAATATAAATCCTAAAATAGCTACAATGTAATTATTAGTTATATTGTAGCTATATTAGGGTTTATTTTATAGTATTTAGTTTTAAATAGGATTAATTTATTTAATTATAGTAATTTTATTTCGTTTTAATTAAATTATATTTAACTTAGGGGCGTGTTAGGGTTAGGGTTAGACTTAGGTTTAGGGGTTAATAACTTTATTATAGTAGCGGCGACGTTGGGGGCGGCAGATTAGGGGTTAATAATTACAAGTAGGTG
The DNA here is from genome assembly GCF_027579735.1 of Bombina bombina. Taxonomy (NCBI): domain Eukaryota; kingdom Metazoa; phylum Chordata; class Amphibia; order Anura; family Bombinatoridae; genus Bombina; species Bombina bombina. The sequence goes on from NC_069505.1 coordinate 216,226,685, forward strand.
GCAGCAATGTTATGGAGGGCAGATTAGGGGTTATTAAAATGTATTATAGTGTTTGCGAGGCGGGAGTGCGGTGGTTTAGGGGTTAATACATTTATTATAGTGGCGGCAATGTCCGGTTTGAAAATTAGGGGTTAATAAGTGTAGGTAGGTGGCGGCGACGTGGGGGGGCAGATTAGGGGTTAATAAATATAATATAGGTGTTGGCGATGTTAGGGACAGCAGATTAGGGGGTTCATAGCTATGATGTAGGTGGTGGCGGTGTCCGGAGCGGCAGATTAGGGGTTAATAATATAATGTAGGTGTCAGCGATAGTGGGGGCGGCAGATTAGGGGTTAATAAGTGTAATATTTGGGGTGTTTAGACTCGGGGTTCATGTTAGCGTGTAGACTTAGAGAGTGTTTCCCCATAGGAAACAATGGGTCTGCGTTAGGAGCTGAATGCTGCTTTTTTGCAGGTGTTAGGTTTTTTTTCAGCCGGCTCAGCCCCATTGTATCCTATGAGGAAATCGTGCATGAGCACATTTTTCCAGCTTACCGCTACCGTAAGCAATGCTGATATTGAGGGTTGAAGTAGAGCTAAATTTCGCTCAACACTCACTTTTCTGAGGCTAATGCAGCCATTCAGAAAACTCGTAATACCAGCGTTGTCTTAAGGGTGCGCTGGAAAAAAAATGGAGCGTTAGCACCACACAGCCGTACAGACAAAACTCCAAATCTAGACGATAGATAACCCCTTTACCAGTTATTCCCCAGGTTTGCATAACCAACATTGTTATATTAATATACGTTGTAACCTTTAAAATTGCCTGTTTCTAAGCCCCAGCTTTTTAAATTTTGCAAATACAGCCAGACAGTGCTAGTTCATGTGTGCTAAATAGATAACATTGTGCTCACTCCGTGGAGAATCATAATGGTTATACCAGCACTATAGATCCAGCACTGATTGGCTAAAATGCAAGATTGTTAAAACCATGGAGATAAGGGGCAGTCTGCAGGTGCTCACTCGCATTGGTGTGACTGTCACAAACAGTAGAGGTGTTATTAAAATTGTCTTTTTTTACAGCAGATTACATAATAGAGCTTCTATTGCAATCTGTTTCCATCTGCACCACTGCTAAGGAATCTAAATGCATCTATTAGGTTGCTTGTATGGGCAGAATGTGCACTGTTTTTCTATCACTATTTATATACTTTTTTTACACTATTTCCAGTTGTAAATGTAAAATGTAAATTTCGACCCAGCTTGCTTGCTGCTTAGGGGTAGATGTATCAATGGTCGAGTGGACATGATTAGCTGTAGTGAAATGTTTGTGAAATGCTGCCCCCTGCTCACTGGAGGCCAATCGGCCGTTAGCAGGGGGTTTCAATCATCCCGATCAGATCGGATCGGGATGATTTCAGGGGTGGTGGAGAAGTTAAGGAGCGCTCGCCTGAAACGGAATTTAAGAAGCAGCGACCGTAAGATGGGCATAGAAAGCAGCATCCGCTGCTTAATAAAGCTACCCCTTAGTATCTTTCTAAAAGACTCTTTTTTTTGAGAGTTCAATAATAGATGCACTGCCGTGAATGAGATTGGGCTTAGTGTGCACAGGTGGAAACAGATAATCAACTCTAAAATTTGCAATCATGCACTCTCCTGCAAAAAAACACGATTTTAATAACCCCTGTACTGATTTTGAAAATCACCCCAGTGAGAGTGAGAAATACAATCAGATATGAAACATGAAATCCCACCATTTGTAGATGTAGAGGGTTGAGGGTGTCATGTGATGACATTAGTAGAATGTTACACAAGAAAATTAGTTTTGTCCTTGCAGGGTGAACGAAGGGGTTACATGAATGGAGCTTTGCTGTAACCGTAAGAGGTGTGAATAGGTGATTTTATGTGTCTGTTTCAGGAGCTTCTAGTTTCTATTTAAAAAAACAGGTAGTTAACACTGAGGGGCCGAATTCTCAGCTTGATGCCTCTGTTTCTTTAGCTCTAAAGGCCGCTGCTCCATAATTGTCCGCCTGCTCTGAGGCTGCAGACATCAATCCAACCGATTCTATATGATCGGGTGGATTGACACCACCTGCTAATGGCTGCGAATCTGCAGGGGGCGGCATTGCACAAGCAGTTCACAAGAATGCTGTCGGCATTTATCGATGTGCAGCGGACATGATACGCTGCATCGTATCATATCCATGGGCACTTTCAAAAATCGGCCCCTTTAAGTCTGTTTTAGCTTTTTATTTGAAAAGGCATTTGCAGGTGTGTTTTTTTTAACTATAGATACTATATACCATTGTGATTACTCGAGAGACTCCGCTCCCAAATCAGCCAATATAAAAAAAAACATTTTTGTGAGCCGATAACTGCTAGATTGTGAATGACCCTTTGGTATGAAAAAGAAAAATGGCTGCACACAAGTTTAAAACACATATTTATTAAAAAAAAACATGGAATTGATCCAATATGTGTTAATAGACACATGGTTTTAACGGTTAAAGGGACAGTCTACACCAGAATGTTTATTGTTGTAAAAGATAGATAATCCCTTTATTACCCATTTCCCAGTTTTGCATAACCAACACAGTTATAATAATATACTTTTAACCTCTTATTATCTTGCATCTAAGCCTCTGCAAACTGCCCCTTTTTTCAGTTCTTTTGACAGACTTGCAGTCTAACCAATCAGTGCCTGCTCCCAGATTACTTCACGTGCACGAGCACAGTGTTATCTATATGAAATATGTGAACTAACACCCTCTAGTGGTGAAAAACTGTTAAAATGCAATCTGAAAGAGGTGGGCTTCAAGGTCTAAGAAATTAGCATATGAACCTCCTAGGTTAAGCTTTCAAATAAGAATACCAAGAGAACAAAGCAAAATTGGTGATAAAAGTAAATTGGAAAATTGTTTAAAATTACATGCTCTATCTGAATCATGAAAGTTTATTTTGGCCTAGACTGTCCCTTTAAGTATAATATTTTTTCCTCCTAGTTTTTTTACTATGTAATTTTTAGGGTCATATCGGTGGTCTCTAGTTTATGGAGTTGCTTTGGATGGTTCCAAACCCCAGGAAGAAACCTCAATTATAAAATTATTTTCATAACAAGCTTGTATCTTTTGAACTCAAACATTCTGTATGGTGTGGTGACTGTGTACGGCTGTTGGTTATCATGAGCCAGTTCCTCACCCCCTGTACCTGCATTTGTGCTTCAGGGTCAAGGTCAGCAAAACAAAATAATTTCACAGTATCACCTTTCAGGTGCTTTTTAACTGACAGAATAACGTGACAAGAGAAGAGAGGGAAATAGTATTACTTACAGCACAATGTCTCTCAGTGCCTGTAAGCAATGATATCTAACAATGCCCTGAGGAGCTAGTTAAAAAGGGGCTTACATACTTAGAAAAGCACTTTACTGTAACTGCATTAGAAAGCTGTCAGCTTCTTGTTGGGCAAAACAGAGTTTTTGCTCAGTAAGGATTATTGAGCTGTTTGTTACAAGGCAATTTAGAAATCATAATAAAGAATTTCTAATTTTTTTTCCCGCAGCAAACAACTAATGGTTGAGCTTTTGAGAACACCCAAAAAAAAAGAATCTTATAGCGCGGACTTGTAAAATGCTGCTGGCTTTTCTCTTAATTGGAAGGGAGAAATAGTGAACAATAGCTTCCTTATCAAGAATGCAGTTTCCAAAGCCAGATAGAGAAATGTGTTTTTATAATAAGCTTCTACTAAAAAAAAATAAACTCAGCAAATCATTTATTCAGGAGAAAAAAAAATCACATTTTGAACTCTAGCCTGATTATTATGTACCTGCTGCCGGCTTTCTGAGCTAATAATTTCTGTATCCCTAATAAATTCCCTTTAGCTACTGCCTTTTGTATGGATGATACCCAATTACTCCAGTGGATGAATTTTGTTCAAGTGATGGTAATAAACTGCAAACAAACCAATATGCATTAACTCTGCATGTTCTATCCAATCAATGCATTTCTCAGCATCCTGGTACAAGGTTGTCAGGCAGTGAAATAATGATATATATAGAGCCAAACTTTTCCATGCACTTTTTACACTCTTATTAGAGATTGTTGCCATTCATATTTAAGAGGCCTAGAAAAATATTTGCATTAATGTTTCATGACTACATAAACAATTGTTAATATTTCAAACTGTGAATTTAAAAAAAAAAAAGTCTTTAAAAAGGGCTGCGATCATTATATTTTTTTTATTGCAAAACTTGAAAGCATGTGTGCATGAGTATTGTAGTGTATTGTATATACATTAGGAAAATACAATAGATAGAGGCGCCAATGGTGCAGATCAATGATGAATCTTGAAAGCTCAAAGCAAGAGGTAAACACAGGGTACTCACTTGTAGAAAAGGCAATCAGTCATGCCCATAGAGACAGGCTGGATTTCTACAGCAGTCCAGCTAGCTGATTAGTGTCCAGAACACAGCTCCAAGGTGCAGGAGATCATCAGGTAAAATATACACGCTGATCAGATAAGTGTATATGCAGGATACCAGGATCAGGGATTCGTGCCCTAAGGGTAGCCTAGCTCCAAGATGTACTAAACACTCAGAGTTGGTTAAAAACAATAATAGTTTTATTTAAAATTTGTAAAAAACACAACTCATATTTGTGCCAGTAAAAACGTGGACAAATAGATAAACAATGCAACGCGTTTCTCAGTAAAACTGTTTCATCAGGCATGTCTCACATATGTTTTTCTATCCTTATATAGGGCTACGCTACCAACTGATCTCATATTCCCACCCCCCTCAATATAATGCCAACAGCCAATGAAAACCCTTTGTTTCCACACACCCACCCTGCTGCACTATTGTTTGTAAGATTAATATATAACTTAAAATATATAAATAGCAATTTGTAAAAGATGGTTATTAACCTTGAAGTGTGTATGAAATGATGACCTGTTCGCCATATTAATAATAGTGTATCAAGTGTTTTTTTTCAAAATCTACTGAAATTCTCATTGTTCGTAAATACTGCTTCCTGATTGGTGGATCAGTCTGTCAATCAAATTAGTGAAGCGATTATGCGAGCCTCTAAACAAGTTACTCTAAACATCTGTGATGTCAGTGAGATTGACTGTTCCGTAAGCCAATCATATAAGCCGGTGCTAGAATTTTACAACCAATACTGAGATCTAATATGCGGGACAACACCCGATATTAGACCAATAGCTGCATAGAGTGGAAAATCAGCAAAAAGGAAATACTATCAACGGAGACTGTCCTATCATTAATATGATAGGTGGTAGTCAATGGTGACAAAATTTTCGTCACATAGTTACCAGTAAACAGTATTAGGGACTATTATGAATAGTGCTATATTTGCAGTAATTATTATTATAGAAAGAAGTGGTCATAATGTTTTTTAGCATATCGTGTTGCCAAAGATAAAAGTTTATATATATATATATATATATATATATATATATAATCCATTATAGAAGAGGACTGCACTCACTGGATTTGGTATATAAAATAAAATTTTTTATTAAGGTGACGTTTCGGGGTACGCAGACCCCTTCCTCAGAACAGACAACAGTGCAAATGAACAGTGTGCAATATAAAGCAACATAGCCCATCCCATCAAATAATTAGTGAAATTGCGCCAAACCCTATGTAACCATGACAACAGGTGAATCACCTAATTAACAATATTCCTACCTTTACTAATGTGATAGTTAAAAACAGTATAGTTGTGCAAACTATATAAGTGTATCTTAAAACTATTCTCAAACAATAAATGACATGACATATGAGTAGCACCTAAAACACTCAAGGTGCACCCAAAGAAATAAAATGTCCCCCTACAATGTGATGTGTGACATACTGAAATAGCTACCACAAAAAAACAACTTAACATTGATAAAGGCAGTCTATAGGAAACATCGCTCAATAAAAGATAGTTGCAGGACCTAGGCAGTATATCAGCATTTAAACATTAGTGCATCAGTATCTCTCAGTAAAATATACTTCTCAGTAAACAAAGGACAAGTAGAGAAAAAGGACAAGTAGAGAAAAAGGGCTCATAGCCAGAAACACACGTATGTCAAGATTTAGGCAAGCATGTAGATGTGTGTGTCAACTATTGAACATCAGTAGATGTATCTTATAGCATCCATAAACTAATCTTAGAGAGAAAGAGGGTGTCATCACACCATCACCGACTACTGAGCCTAAGGGGTAATATAGATAATTTCAAAGCAGTGTGATTGCAATACATACAAAGAGTCAGCAACGTAAGATCGCTATTTATATCTCAAAGGGGAAAAATATATGTATCTCTACCAGCCAGCAATGTCTCTAGTTCAGGTAACTTACTTGGCATGAGATGTGATAGATACCGTCAAAGTGATTACATTGTGTTGCAGAGAGGGAGCTGGAGACAAGATATGTCAGTTAGAAGTTTCAAAAACAGGCGCGGATCAACACAGTCCCGCATCTGTGTCAACAGTGTCAGCAAGCATGGCTAATTTACATAGCCGTCTGACGTCATCAGGGGGGTGTGTATCAAGCAGTCAGAAAACATAGATGACAGCTAACCGATGTTAGCCGCAACTGCTGGGGCAAGCCAAAAAATGATTGTACATACCTACACTTGTAGGAAAGGGGCGTTGAACTTAAAAAATGCGCAAACTGTATTTCACTTCACTAACAGAAAGATTGGAAATAGATCCATTCATAGTTGTGTGACAGAATCGTGGGGTCTATTCTAGACCGGTGTTCGATACCATAATATTAGGTGAATAGTGCAAAAATCTCTCTTATAGTGATAAATGTCAATTGGTTTTCTACATAATGTAATAATAACAAAGATCTCTATATACTCCAAATAAATCTATATATCCTAAGTGCATATCTAGTGGTGTAACCTATAGTATATGTATATGTATATGTATATACACTGGTGATGACAAAGTGTCATCATATGAGATAACAACTAAGTGAACAACTATTGATACAGAAACAAACTAAGTGTGAATATTAAAATATTATAAATCTAAACTAAATAAATTGTATATGTATAAATAAAATAAATTATGTATATTTTATATAAATAACTCCTTTTTAAAGTGTTAAACTTACCCTTACAAATAGTTTATAAAGGACCCCCCACACTGTTGCCTCTTGGACAAACATTTCTTTCTATATTTTGCTTGTGTTGCAGTAACTTGGGAGTATCTCTAACTGTAGCTCACTTTGTATAATTACAAGTAGTGGTTAGAATTGCTACAGGGGGTCCTGGTAGCTCTCAGGTTCCTCCTGATTCCTGTATGGCCCTCTAACCCCTCACAAATGGGGCTTATAGTGTAAGGGAAGTGTTTGCCTTTACAAATAGGGTGGCAGGGTTTCCAATATGGCCACTGTAGAGTTGCCGTACGAAAAACTGCCACCATATATGTAGAGGTAGAAAATATGCTATGACATGGACTAGCCAAGTTGGAAGGATGACTAATTGTCACCTTTTGAACATATGTAGCTGCCAGCTCAGCTTCTGCTGATTGCAAACAGCTAGAAAGGATACTGTAGAAATATTGGTCCCAGTGAGGACACTCAAGGGTATATATAGAATCAATGGCAGCTACATCTCACATACCTTCAAGCTTTGCACTAAAATGTAATGTTTACTGTCCACTAATCATCTACACTAGGTTTGTCCCCCCCCCCCCCAGTTAGTATTTTATCAGCGTGGCTGGTATTTTTAAGAGTGAGGTCAATGTTGATAAAGAATAGACATACAAATGACTGTTCTTTTATAGTATAATGTGTGTTTCAATGAAATGATGTTTTAAAATCTGTTCCACCTAGCTTCTAAGTAATTGTGTATAATTATTTATGTAAATAGTAGCTTAAGTCTCCTCTGCATAAAAAGAACCATGAGAGGTACCTTTATGCACAGACAAATGAAATTTATTTCTAAATAATTGTTTGCACTCTAGGAGGCCTATTTATCAAATGTATGTCAGACCTGATCCGACAGTGAGGATCAGGTCCGACATACGTCGCTTAATTCGGAGAGCAATACGCTCTCCATATTCAGCATTGCACCAGCAGCTATTGTGAGCTGCTGGTGCAACGCCGCCCCCTGCAGACTCACGGCCAATTGGCCGCCAGCAGGTGGTTGTCAATCAACCCGATCGTACTTGATAGGGTTGAATTGTGGCGATCTCTGTCCGCCTCATCAGAGCAGGCGGATAGGGTTATGGAGCAGCGGTCTTTAGACCGCTGCTTGATAACTGCTGTTTCTGGCGAGTCAGAAGACTCGCCAGAAACACGGGCCAACAAGCTCCATACGGAGCTTGATAAATGGGCCTCTAGGCCTTGATCTGTTAGCTTGTGCATAAATATGGAACTATTTAAGGGTTATACACCATGGACAAACATGTTTTTGCTCAACTTTTAATATGCTCATTAATTTGCACATATACTGTAAGTAACAGAACAAACAATCACTGAAAGATACATTACATGCAAACCTAAATCACTTACAAAATGGTTAATTAATATCATTGCAATGTGCATTTGATATTAAGATTGACTACTTTGTAGTGTATAATGCAGTTACTCTGAGATTGATTGTGTATATGATAATGCTACACACAGAATAAAATGTAACCTTAGTGGGGGGTGTTAGAACAGAGAAAAAAGACAGACGCAGCCCGACTTAAGCATAATACATTTTAATATAAAGTATCTGCACACAAGACAAATGGCAACTTACAGACGTAAAAGCTAATAAAAGCAGTGTTTAAACCAATATGGCCTCCTTGCCCAGTGTGCTTAGAGGAATGTGGCTGCACCTCACTGACGAGGCCCATAGGAGGCCGAAACGATCGTCTGGGGTTGTCATGTTCCTTGTTCAGAGGAGAATTGCCTGGTATTTCGGGGCTGGACTAACCTTACTTGGCAGGATCAGACTGATATACTTCAGGAAAGTTTTCTTCTGGGAAAAGCACACTGGTCTAAAAGAAGCTGCCTCCGGGTGGTAAATCGCCATAGAACAAGCCACTGAGCTGTTGTTCGTTCCTGGTAGAGCGCTTCTCTCTTTGTATGCAAATTATTATAACCCTGGGGAAGTCTCCCTATGGGTGATGGGGGAAACCAGACGTGGACTCCTTGCAAAGTGTGCTTAGAGGAATGTGGCTGCACCTCACTGACAAGGCCCATAGGAGGCCGAAACGATCGTCTGGGGTTGTCATGTTCCTTGTTCAGAGGAGAATTGCCTGGTATTTCGGGGCTGGACTGACCTTACTTGGCAGGATCAAACTGATATACTTCAGGAAAGTTTTCTTCTGTGAAAAGCACACTGGTCTAAAAGAAGCTGCCTCCGGGTGGTAAATCGCCATAGAACAAGCCACTGAGCTGTTGTTCGTTCCTGGTAGAGCGCTTCTCTCTTTGTATGCAAATTATTATAACCCTGGGGAAGTCTCCCTATGGGTGATGGGGGAAACCAGACATGGACTCCTTACCCAGTGTGCTTAGAGGAATGTGGCTGCACCTCACTGACGAGGCCCATAGGAGGCCGAAACGATCGTCTGGGGTTGTCATGTTCCTTGTTTAGAGGAGAATTGCCTGGTATTTCGGGCTGGTCTGACCTTACTTGGCAGGATCAGACTGATATACTTCAGGAAAGTTTTCTTCTGTGAAAAGCACACTGGTCTAAAAGAAGCTGCCTCCGGGTGGTAAATCGCCATAGAACAAGCCACTGAGCTGTTGTTTGTTCCTGGTAGAGCGCTTCTCTCTTTGTATGCAAATTATTATAACCCTGGGGAAGTCTCCCTATGGGTGATGGGGGAAACCAGACGTGGACTCCTTGCCCAGTGTGCTTAGAGGAATGTGGCTGCACCTCACTGACGAGGCCCATAGGAGGCCGAAACGATCGTCTGGGGTTGTCATGTTCCTTGTTCAGAGGAGAATTGCCTGGTATTTCGGGGCTGGACTGACCTTACTTGGCAGGATCAGACTGATATACTTCAGGAAAGTTTTCTTCTGTGAAAAGCACACTGGTCTAAAAGAAGCTGCCTCCGGGTGGTAAATCGCCATAGAACAAGCCACTGAGCTGTTGTTCGTTCCTGGTAGAGCGCTTCTGTTTTTGTATGCAAATTATTATAACCCTGGGGAAGTCTCCCTATGGGTGATGGGGGAAACCAGATGTGGACTCCTTGCCCAGTGTGCTTAGAGGAATGTGGCTGCACCTCACTGACGAGGCCCATAGGAGGCCGAAACGATTGTCTGGGGTTGTCATGTTCCTTGTTCAGAGGAGAATTGCCTGGTATTTCGGGGCTGGACTGACCTTACTTGGCAGGATCAGACTGATATACTTCAGGAAAGTTTTCTTCTGTGAAAAGCACACTGGTCTAAAAGAAGCTGCCTCCGGGTGGTAAATCGCCATAGAACAAGCCACTGAGCTGTTGTTCGTTCCTGGTAGAGCGCTTCTCTCTTTGTATGCAAATTATTATAACCCTGGGGAAGTCTCCCTATGGGTGATGGGGGAAACCAGACGTGGACTCCTTGCCCAGTGTGCTTAGAGGAATGTGGCTGCACCTCACTGACGAGGCCCATAGGAGGCCGAAACGATCGTCTGGGGTTGTCATGTTCCTTGTTCAGAGGAGAATTGCCTGGTATTTCGGGGCTGGACTGACCTTACTTGGCAGGATCAGACTGATATACTTCAGGAAAGTTTTCTTCTGTGAAAAGCACACTGGTCTAAAAGAAGCTGCCTCCGGGTGGTAAATCGCCATAGAACAAGCCACTGAGCTGTTGTTCGTTCCTGGTAGAGCGCTTCTGTTTTTGTATGCAAATTATTATAACCCTGGGGAAGTCTCCCTATGGGTGATGGGGGAAACCAGATGTGGACTCCTTGCCCAGTGTGCTTAGAGGAATGTGGCTGCACCTCACTGACGAGGCCCATAGGAGGCCGAAACGATTGTCTGGGGTTGTCATGTTCCTTGTTCAGAGGAGAATTGCCTGGTATTTCGGGGCTGGACTGACCTTACTTGGCAGGATCAGACTGATATACTTCAGGAAAGTTTTCTTCTGTGAAAAGCACACTGGTCTAAAAGAAGCTGCCTCCGGGTGGTAAATCGCCATAGAACAAGCCACTGAGCTGTTGTTCGTTCCTGGTAGAGCCCTTCTCTCTTTGTATGCAAATTATTATAACCCTGGGGAAGTCTCCCTATGGGTGATGGGGGAAACCAGACGTGGACTCCTTGCCCAGTGTGCTTAGAGGAATGTGGCTGCACCTCACTGACGAGGCCCATAGGAGGCCGAAACGATCGTCTGGGGTTGTCATGTTCCTTGTTCAGAGGAGAATTGCCTGGTATTTCGGGGCTGGACTGACCTTACTTGGCAGGATCAGACTGATATACTTCAGGAAAGTTTTCTTCTGTGAAAAGCACACTGGTCTAAAAGAAGCTGCCTCCGGGTGGTAAATCGCCATAGAACAAGCCACTGAGCTGTTGTTCGTTCCTGGTAGAGCGCTTCTCTCTTTGTATGCAAATATGGCCTGATAGGTGCAGATTCTCCGGTCCTTGCTTGATATGGATATCACTCACAAGCGTGCTCTCCACCCCAGACGAATGCAAATCAGGTCTGGAACCGGGCACAGTGGATTCCTTAGAGCAGGTCCGGGAAGTTCAGTGGGGGGCGTGCCTAGGCAGCGACCATGACCGGTCACATACTTTAGAGGCTCAGAGCTCAAATTGATAATTGCAAATTATCCTTAATCATCTTAACCATCCTGGCTATAGAGTGCTATCTTAAGAAGCAACTTCAGTTGTTATACCAGGAATCATCTTTTTTTGTAATCTTTAACTATACCGGAGCCCTAAACTGCGCTGTTGGAAGTTGTGGTGGTGGCCTATACTACTGACTTGTAACCCCCCCCCCCTGGTAATCCAATTAAAGCAGTTTCTATCACCCAACTGCAATAATACTTCTTAAGCAAAATCATATCCAGCACCTGATTACTGTCCTGCCATGGAGCAAGTTGCCTCGTTACTGAAAGAATTAAGCAACCCCATGGATCATCATCATAAGATTTGCCTGACCACACTGAAATCTGTGGTCAGCTGCCCATGGATATAGTGTCTTCCGAAAAGTCGCATCCTAATAGTACATGTGAACTACCTACCCGGAGTGATGTCTTGGGGCCCTGATGTTGATCTCTGGCTGTACTATTTGCACCGCAACTCCAGGTTATACAGAGAGAAGAGATGAAACATGGTGAAATTCAAGGGCAGAGAAGGGTGGCGGTGGCAGAGATTCCTCAACCCGATCCTGACACAGACACACTAGCAGATTTGGAGGAGTCACAGAAGATAAAAGAAAAGCAAGTACCCAATAGATCACCAAGTGTACTTTGGCAGCCAGCTCTTAACTACTTTACGCAAGTATTAGATACACAGATGGAGGGAGACTATGGATGACAAGGCACATGCAGTGATACGTTTCAATTGTCTTGGGTCTTCAGCAGCAAATTCCCACAGAACAGTATGCAGAACTTCACGCTGCTTATGAGAACTGAAGTGGGTTAATTATTGGCAGTACAGTAGATTCCCACAGTATACTATGTGGAGCTTCACGTTCCTTGTGTGAACTGGTGTGCATCAATTAACAATGGTTTGTGATACAGGGACAGTTTATCTCTATGCCATATTTCCTTTATTGGATGACTAAGTTATTTCTACTATCAGGACTTTAGTATCTCATGATATAATGTGCGTATCAATAACTAGACCTCTGCTCTGAGATGGACGATGTCTAGTATGATGATGTGGCAATCAGAGGAGTTGGACATTGAGATCTCTTAAACGCATGAATGCAATTCTTCAATTATTAAAGATGTGTAGAATCAAACATAGAACGAGTTAAACATTGTTAGTTAACAATGACTCTTCTGACATACTTTAATACTGACATTCAGTTATACATCCAGATTTATATGAATTATATATATATGGGGCTCTCTATTTACTTTTACTTATTTATTGTTGCACTTGAAATGTTATTCATAGTTAAGAATTATGCCTGTCACCTGTGTTTCGCATACTATTTATAATAGCAGAAATACCTAAGAACTTCCTTATATGAATACCGTAGTATGAAACTTGGGAAACCTTAGATGAATGGTAGCATGATGTGATCCAAGGTTATTTAAAGCTTAAATATTCCATCCTTTGGCCTCTGTTTTATAATTGCTGGTCCTAATATTGACTCAATAATTACTAGTCTGTTTCTAGCAAACAGTTTGGCTTTAAATAAGTCAGGGACAAGTCTTAGGTATGCATAGGAGTATATTCAAACATAAATCCTTGCAACTTCTTACATAATTCCCATTGCACACCCAACTAATGTCATGCTGGATACCAAGCATTCCATAAGAAGCAGCTCATAGTATACACATGATAATATAGGACATATTAGAAATTCCCAGTTAAACCTTAAGGTCCTACAGGTGCCTGGAAGTAGGATGTTGGTTATATTAATTTAGTGTTTATGAATCTGCGTTAGCCTTAAAAAGCAGCGTTAAGGGGTCCTAAAGCTGCTTTTTAACGCCCGCTGGTATTACGAGTCAGGCAAGTACAGGTGTACCTCTCACTTTTTTTCCGCGACTTTTCTGTACCGCAAATCCCCTTACGTCAATTGTGTATCCTATCTTTTTAATCGGATTTGCCTAACGCTGGTATTACAAGTCTTGGAAGAAGTGAGCGGTACAGCCTCTACCTCCAAGACTCCTACCGCATTTAAAAGTCAGTAGTTAAGAGTTTTATGGGATAAAACCTAAGTCTAACCCTAACCCTAACACCCCCCTAACTTAAAGGATTACTTTCTGTTATAATTTTTAAGCTAAACAACTAACATATTAAAGTAAACATTAATTAAAACCTACTGACTTATATTTTCTCCAAAACAAAGTTTCATAACGTTCTAAAAGTTATATCTTTTATTCGCCGATGATGTCACGTTATCCTGCCCACTATTTTCAGCACTGCATGTTCAAAATACTTAAACCAATAACTTTGTGTTTAAAGCGCCATTTTGAAACCTAGGTATTGTAAACGGATTGGTACAGAGCAAAGGATTCCCACGAAGTGGGTTTGGAAAGCAATTAAATTTGCAGACAAGATTTCTGATATACGGTAGAGATATGTTAATGAAATGCTATTGATAAAAAGCGTATTTGGGGTAGTTAGTTGGTAACAGGCATAGCAAATATTTACTTACAGTGGCCCTTTAAATATAATTTAAATAAATCTAAATATAATTACTATAATTGAATAAATTAATCCTATTTAAAAATAAATACTTACCTATAAAATAAACCCTAATATAGCTACAATATAACTATTAGTTACATTGTAGCTATTTTAGGATTTTTATTTTTTTTTTTAAATAATTTTTTTATTGTTTTTTTTTATAATGACAACATAAAAAATGACTTATAAACATTACATTACATAGCAATGAGTATCTCAACAATAATATGACATAGAAAGGAAACATATAATAATTGTCAAACTATAATTGAAAACCTTCTTTTATGTTTTTTTATCATAATGAAAGTAGCTATTATTCCAGGCCATTGTGTTAAGAAACATTCTGAAGGAGCACTGTAGCTATTAAGAAGACCCAATTTATTATGCACTTCTTAAGAACTTATATATAGTGATGTCGCGAACATAAAATTTTCCGTTCGCGAACGGCGGACGCGAACTTCCACGAATGTTCGCGAACGGGCGAACCGGGTGAACCGCCATAGACTTCAATAGGCAGGCGAATTTTAAAACCCACAGGGACTCTTTCTGGCCACAATAGTGATGGGAAAGTTATTTCAAGGGGACTAATACCTGGACTAACACCATGCGGGGACGGGGGATCCATGGCAAAACTCCCATGGAAAATTACATAGTTGATGTAGAGTCTGGTTTTAATCCATAAAGGGCATAAATCACCTAACATTCCTAAATTGTTTGGAATAACGTGCTTTAAAACATCAGGTATGATATTGTATTAATCAGGTAGTGTAAGGGTTACGCCCGCTTCACATTGACAGACCAAACTCCCCGTTTAACGCACCGCAAACAACCGCAAACAGTCCATTTGCACAACCGCAAACTCCCCATTTGCACAAGGTTGGATACCAAGCTAGCCATGTTCCGTTTCTTGTCCTCACTGATGTCATTGAAGGTCTCTTCCTCCACCCAGCTACGTACAACACCAAGGGTCCCCGAAAGGTGACAACAAGCCCCCTGGGACACCTGCTGTGTTTGGTCTTCCACCTCCTCAAAGCCACCTTCCTCCTCTGACTCCTCTTCTTCAGACTCCTCTCTCTGCATTGCCTCTCTGTGCATTATTATAAGGTGTGTTAAGTAGTACTATTGCTATCAGTTTAATCCCTGTTACGTCCCCTATCAGGGGACGTGTATATGGCATCGATTTTAGGAACCGGGAGATGGAAAAAGATGCTTGGTCGGTCCTCCTACTTCAAATTTGGGGCACTGCGCGTGCAATCTAATGTGCCATCAGATAGGAGTGGTGTGTTAAGTAGTACTATTCTTATCAGTTTAATCCCTGTTATGTCCCCTATCAGGGGACGTGTATATGGCATCGATTTTAGGAACCGGGAGATGGAAAAAGATGCTTGGTTGGTCCTCCTACTTCAAATATGGGGTGCTGCGCGTGCAATCTAATGTGCCACCAAATAGGAGTGGTGTGTTAAGTAGTTCTATTCTTATCAGTTTAATCCCTGTTACGTCCCCTATCAGGGGACGTGTATATGGCATCGATTTTAGGAACCGGGAGATGGAAAAAGATGCTTGGTCGGACCTCCTACTTCAAATTTGGGGCACTGCGCGTGCAATCTAATGTGCCACCAGATAGGAGTGGTGTGTTAAGTAGTACTATTCTTATCAGTTTAATCCCTGTTACGTCCCCTGTCAGGGGACGTGTATATGGCATCGATTTTAGGAACCGGGAGATGGAAAAAGATGCTTGGTCGGTCCTCCTACTTCAAATTTGGGGCACTGCGTGTGCAATCTAATGTGCCAACAGATAGGAGTGGTGTGTTAATTAGTACTATTCCTATCAGTTTAATCCCTGTTACGTCCCCTATCAGGGGACGTGTATATTGCATCGATTTTAGGAACCGGGAGATGGAAAAAGATGCTTGGTCGGTCCTCCTACTTCAAATTTGCGGCACTGTGCGTGCAATCTAATGTGCCACCAGGTAGGAGTGGTGTGTTAAGTAGTACTATTCTTATCAGTTTAATCCCTGTTATGTCCCCTATCAGGGGACATGTATATGGCATCGATTTTAGGAACCGGGAGATGGAAAAAGATGCTTGGTCGGGCCTCCTACTTCAAATTTGGGGCACTGCGCGTGCAATCTAATGTGCCACCAGATAGGAGTGGTGTGTTAAGTAGTACTATTCCTATCAGTTTAATCCCTGTTATGTGCCTTTTTTTTTGGTTTGGTTTTTGAAGCCACAGTGCAGCACCAGAGGCCAGAAAAATTAGGCATGTACACATGCCTGAAAAATTAGGTATTGTTGCAGCTGCTGCTGTAGCAGCGGCCAGAAAAATTGATGTTTGTTTCCCAGGCAGAAAGTGCCCTAAAACATTACAGGTTGAACCCTAGTTGGTGGCGGATAAGTCACGCAAGTCATCCGGCATTCAGAGATAAAATACAGCAGCGTGTGGACCATTTTTAGCCCAAGGCAGCTCATCTCATCAGGCCTTTTTTAGTTGAATGTATCGCCCACTGTCAGTCCCTTCGTGATCCATCCCTCATTCATCTTAATAAAGGTGAGGTAATCTATACTTTTTTGACCTAGGCGACTTCTCTTCTCAGTGACAATACCTCCTGCTGCACTGAAGGTCCTTTCTGACAGGACACTTGAAGCGGGGCAGGCCAGAAGTTCTGTCGCAAATTGGGATAGCTCAGGCCACAGGTCAAGCCTGCACACCCAGTAGTCAAGGGGTTCATCGCTCCTCAGAATGTCGATATCTGCAGTTAAGGCGAGGTAGTCTGCTACCTGTCGGTCGAGTCGTTCTCTGAGGGTGGACCCCGAAGGGCTGTGGCGATGCGTAGGACTTAAAAAGCTCTGCATGTCCTCCATCAACAACACGTCTGTAAAGCGTCCTGTCCTTGCCGGCGTGGTCGTGGGAGGAGGAGGATTACTTTCACCTCTTCCCCTGTTAGATTCCCGTTGTGCTGTGACATCAACCTTATACTCTGTGTAAAGCATACTTTTTAATTTATTTTGGAACTGCTGCATCCTTTCCGATTTGCGGTAATCCGGTAACATTTCAGGCACTTTATGCTTATACCGGGGATCTAGTAGCGTGGACACCCAGTACAGGTCGTTCTCCTTCAGCCTTTTTATACTAGAGTCCCTCAACAGGCACGGCAGCATGAAAGACCCCATTTGCACAAGGTTGGATGCTGAGCTACTCATGTCTCGTTCCTAATCCTCAGTGATCTCACTGAAGGTTTGTTCTTCCCCCCAGCCACGTACAACACCACGGGTACCAGATAGGTGACAACGAGCACCCTGGGATGCCTGTTGTGGTTGGTCTTCCTCCTCCTACTCAAAGCCACATTCCTCCTCTGAGTCCTCTTCCTTACAATCCTCTTCTAGCGTTGCTGCAGGTCCAGCAAGCAATGCTGATAAGGCTGTTTCTGGTGGTGATGGTGACCACAACTCTTCCTCTTCACGCTCATCTACGGCCTGATCCAGCACTCTTCGCAGGGCACGCTCCAGGAAGAAAACAAATGGTATGATGTCGCTGATGGTGCCTTCGGTGCGACTGACTAGGTTTGTCACCTCCTCTAAAGGACGCATGAGCCTACAGGCATTGAGCATGAGCATCCAGTAACGCGGCAAAAAATTCCCAGCTCTGCAGAGGCTGTCCTAGCACCCCGGTCATACAAATAGTCGTTAATGGCTTTTTCTTGTTGGAGCAGGCGGTCGAACATTAGGAGTGTTGAATTCCAACGTGTCAGGCTGTCGCAAATCAAGCGCCTCACTGGCATATGGTTTCGCCGCTGGATATCTGAAAAGTGCGCCATGGCCGTGTAGGAACGCCTGAAATGGCCACACACCTTCCTGGCCTGCTTCAGGACGTCCTGTAAGCCTGGGTACTTATGCACAAAGCGTTGTACGATCAGATTACACACATGTGCCATGCACGGCACATGTGTCAACTTGCCCAAATTCAATGCCGCCAACAAATTTCTTCCGTTGTCACAAACCACTTTGCCGATCTCCAGTTGGTGCGGAGTCAGACACTGATCCACCTGTGCGTTCAGGGCGGACAGGAGTGCTGGTCCGGTGTGACTCTCTGCTTTCAGGCAAGTCAACCCCAAGACGGTGTGACACTGCCGTATCCGGGATGTGGAATAGTACCTGGGGAGCTGGGGGGGGTGCCGTTGATGTGGATCAAGACGCAGCAGCAGAAGAGGACTCAGCTGAGGAGGTTATGGAAGAGGATTGAGTAGAAGGAGTAGAGGAGGTGACAACAGGCCTGCCTGCAAGTCATGGCGGTGTCACCAACTCCTCTGCAGAGCCACGCATTCCATGCTTGGCAGCCGTCAGCAGGTTTACCCAATGCGCAGTGTAGGTGATATACCTGCCCTAACCATGCTTTGCAGACAAGGTATCAGTGGTCAGATGGACCCTTGCCCCAACACTGTGTGCCAGACATGTACAGGTTGGGGATTGCCTTTTGTGCAAAGAAATTTCGACCGGGTACCTTCCACTGCGGTGTCCCAATAGTTACAAATTTTTTGAACGCCTCACACTCCACCAGCTTGTATGGTAAAAGCTGGCGGGCTAAGAGTTCAGACAAGCCAGCTGTCAGATGCCGGGCAAGGGGGTGACTTTGTGACATTGGCTTCTTACGCTCAAACATGTCCTTGACAGACACCTGACTGTGGGCAGATGAGCAGGAACTGCTCAAGGCGAGACACGGAGTGGCGGATGGTTGATAGGGGGCAAGGACGACAGCAGTGGTTGACGTGGCTGAAGATGCTGGACCAGGAGGAGGATGGCGGCTTTGAGTTTGTGTGCTGCTTGTACTCATGTGTTGATCCCATAGGCGTTTGTGATGTGCGATCATGTGCCTTCGCAAAGCAGTTGTACCTAGGTGGGTGTTGGACTTCCCACGACTCAGTTTCTTTTGGCACAGGTTGCAAATGGCATCGCTGTTGTCAGAGGCAGACACACAAAAAAATGCCACACTGCTGAGCTCTGCAATGACGGCATTCTGGTGGTGGCAACAGCATGCGTTGATTGGCGTGCTGTCTGGCTGACCCTGAGTGCTGATGCATGCTTTCTGACTGTGCCACTAGCTCCTTGCAACGACCTCCCCCTGCTTCCAACTCGTCTCCTCCTCCTCTCTGTCTCCCCATCTGAACTTTCCCCCTGTTCTTCTTCTCTTCTAGCGGGCACCCACGTGACATACACTGACGCATCGTCATCATCAACCGCTTCACTTGTATCTGACAACTCAGCAAAGGAAGCAGCAGCGGGTACAACATCATCATCATCACACCGTACTTCCATGTGTGTAATGCTGCCTGACTGAAACATATCCCTGTTATCTACATCCTCTGGCAAAAATGGTTGCGCATCACTATCACTCATTTCTTCCAACTGATGTGTAAATAACTCCTCTGACAGATCAAGTGAAGCGGCTGTGGTGCTAGTGTTGGTGGTGGCGGCAGGCGGGCGAGTGGTAACTTGAGAGGTGCCCGAAGCTAAGCTAGAGGAGGATGGTGCGTCAAGGTTCCGAGCGGAAGCTGTAGAAGATTGGGTGTCCTGTGTTAGCCAGTCAACTATGTCCTCAGAACTGTTCGATTTCGGGGTATGTGGCCTCTGAACACTGAGCATTATTCTAGGGCCAAAGGGAATCACAGCACCACGATGGCCCCTGCAGGGTGGCCTGCCTCTGCCTGTCATTTTTTTTCTGATTAGTGGTACTATGCGTGCAAGCTACTGTGACAACAGATATGAGTGGCACTGTGCACTGGCAGAAGTTGGCAGAGTAGATGCTGAAGGCCTGACATACACGCTTGCAGACAACTAACTGCTATTCAATCTATTACAGTCAAAATTGTATATATATATTTTTTTAAATGTACACTACTGTTACACCAGATATGAGTTGCACTGGTGTGACACTGTGCCCTGTCAGGCACTGAAACGCACACGTGTGAAGGAAACTGACTGCTATTATTTCACAGTCAAAAAAGTTTTTTTTTTTTAAATGTACACTACTGTTACACCAGATATGAAATGCACTGGTGTGACACTGTGCCCTGGCAGGCACTGAAACGCACACGTGTGAAGGAAACTGACTGCTATTATTTCACAGTCAAAAAACTGGGTTTTTTTTAAATGTACACTACTGTTACACCAGATATGAAATGCACTGGTGTGACACTGTGCCCTGGCAGGCACTGAAACGCACACGTGTGAAGGAAACTGACTGCTATTATTTCACAGTCAAAAAAGTGGTTTTTTTTTTTAAATGTACACTACTGTTACACCAGATATGAGTTGCACTGGGGTGACACTGTGCCCTGGCAGGCACTGAAACGCACACGTGTGAAGGAAACTGACTGCTATTATTTCACAGTCAAAAAAGTGTTGTTTTTTTTAAATGTACACTACTGTTACACCAGATACGAGTTGCACTGGGGTGACACTGTGCCCTGGCAGGCACCGAAATGCACACGTGTGAAGGAAACTGACTGCTATTATTTCACAGTCAAAAAAGTGTTGTTTTTTTTAAATGTACACTACTGTTACACCAGATATGAGTTGCACTGGGGTGACAGGCACTGAAACGCACACGTGTGAAGGAAACTGACTGCTATTATTTCACAGTCAAAAAAGTGGGTTTTTTTTTTAAATGTACACTACTGTTACACCAGATATGAGTTGCACTGGGGTGACACTGTGCCCTGGCAGGCACTGAAACGCACACGTGTGAAGGAAACTGACTGCTATTATTTCACAGTCAAAAAAGTGTTGTTTTTTTTTAAATGTACACTACTGTTACACCAGATATGAGTTGCACTGGGGTGACACTGTGCCCTGGCAGGCACTGAAACGCACACGTGTGAAGGAAACTGACTGCTATTATTTGACAGTCAAAAAAGTGTTGTTTTTTTAAATGTTCACTACTGTTACACCATATATGAGTTGCACTGGGGTGACAATGTGCCCTGGCAGGCACTGAAACGCACACGTGTGAAGGAAACTGACTGCTATTATTTCACAGTCAAAAAAGTGTTGTTTTTTTTAAATGTACACTACTGTTACACCAGATATAAGTTGCACTGGGATGACACTGTGCCCTGGCATTCACTGAAACACACACGTGTGAAGGAAACTGACTGCTATTATTTCACAGTCAAAATTTTTTTTTTTTAAATGTACACTACTGTTACACCAGATATGAGTTGCACTGGGGTGACACTGTGCCCTGGCAGGCACTGAAACACACACGTGTGAAGGAAACTGACTGCTATTATTTCACAGTCAAAAAAGTGTTGTTTTTTTTAAATGTACACTACTGTTACACCAGATATGAGTTGCACTGGGGTGACACTGTGCCCTGGCAGGCACTGAAACGCACACGTGTGAAGGAAACTGACTGCTATTATTTCACAGTCAAAAAAGTGTTTTTTTTTTAAATGTACACTACTGTTACACCAGATATGAGTTGCACTGGAGTGACACTGTGCCCTGGCAGGCACTGAAACGCACACGTGTGAAGGAAACTGACTGCTATTATTTCACAGTCAAAAAAGTGTTGTTTTTTTAAATGTACACTACTGTTACACCAGATATGAGTTGCACTGGGGTGACACTGTGCCCTGGCAGGCACTGAAACGCACACGTGTGAAGGAAACTGACTGCTATTATTTCACAGTCAAAAAAAGTGTTGTTTTTTTAAATGTACACTACTGTTACACCAGATATGAGTTGCACTGGGGTGACACTGTGCCCTGGCAGGCACTGAAACGCACACGTGTGAAGGAAACTGACTGCTATTATTTCACAGTCAAAAAAGTGTTGATTTTTTTTAAATGTACACTACTGTTACACCAGATATGAGTTGCACTGGGGTGACACTGTGCCCTGGCAGGCACTGAAAAGCACACGTGTGAAGGAAACTGACTGCTATTAAATGTACACTACTGTTACACCAGAGTGGTGGCACTGGGCAAGTGGGCACAGTATACGCTGTGAGCCTGACACACACTCTGGCAGGCAGGCAACTGTAATTAGATTACACAGGAGAAAAAAAAAAGCAGACTGATGTTCTAGCCCTAAAAAGGGCTTTTTTGGGTGCTGTCCTTACAGCAGAGATCAGATGAGTCCTTCAGGACTGTAATGGACACTGAA
This sequence comes from Bombina bombina, assembly GCF_027579735.1. Taxonomy (NCBI): domain Eukaryota; kingdom Metazoa; phylum Chordata; class Amphibia; order Anura; family Bombinatoridae; genus Bombina; species Bombina bombina. The sequence continues at coordinate 216,249,128 of NC_069505.1, forward strand.
TACACTAGCCTAGCTATCCATTTCCCTATTAAATCAGCAGCAGCTACACTTTCCCGACTCACTCCTCTCACTAAAAATGCAGCTTCCAAATGAATCTAAAATGGATGCTGTCCAGGAGGTAGGAGGGTCTGGGAGGGAGGGTCTGCTGCTGATTGGCTGGAATGTGTCTGATGACTGTGAGGTACAGGGTCAAAGTTTACTCAATGATGGCGAATAGGGGGCGGATCGAACATCGCATATGTTCGCCCGCTGCGGCGAACGCGAACAAGCTATGTTCGCCGGGAACTACTCGCCAGCGAACTATTCGCAACATCACTACTTATATATCTATTGACATAACAATACCAGAGAACCAGAATATGTAGCTGCTATGTCAGTCTGAAAACTGGCTTTCTCTTAGATTAGCTTATCAAAGAATTTAGTGCTTCTTATTATTAATGGGTCTTGATACCAAGAATAAAGTATAGAGCAAGGGAGAAGTTGGGGGAATATCAGCGGATAAGCACCGCTATATAGGTAATTTTTCTATGTAACAATATTATTAAAATAGCAATGGTCAACAGCAATGGGGGGGGGCGGGAAACCATAGAAGTGTTAATTGACTGGGTCAATTAGCTATCATAAAATAATGCGTGGTGTGCAGTACTAAACTATATGGCAGTTAAGTATAATTTGTAATGGGTATCAAGATGGAGTGGGTATGGTATGGATCCAATTCAATTAGGATGTAGATTAAGTTTACTATTCAGCAGTTAAACAGTTCTCCTTTTACGCGGAGTAAATTGAGTTAGGCTCAGGAGGGAAACCCTATACATTTTATATTAGTTATAAACCCGCTAGTATGCGAATAGACACTAATAACTAATCTGACTGATTACCTAGGAAAACTTAGATCTACCTAAAATTTTTGTTCATCATGGGCATATAAACGAATTGCCCCGTCTCCCAATACTTATATATTATTATACCTTTACTGAGGAGACATGTATGGCAGGATATATATACTCCTGATAGGTACGGGTTGGCCAAGAAATATGTCACCCTTGGAACCATATGTAAGCGAACTCATGCAGTATCTCCCCTCGAGGGTTATTGTCACCACTGGACACAGACGGGTACGGGATAGTGGATATGACCCTCTCACAAATGGGGAACGGGAAAGGGTGAGGGGAGACACAGTTGGTGGAGAAATATTCTTAGAGCTAATGGCCCTATAGACTCTCAAACAGGGGATATTGTATTAAATACGAACCTATGCATAGGCATAAACATAGCACCCACATGCTTGGATTTGTCCCACGGAACCATGCTAGCTATTCATGGTTAAAGTAGGGTAACGCCTGGCTGGGTTCCTGGACTAGCATAGCTTATTCTTGACAGGTGCGTTAGTATCATCTAAATAAATTTGTGGAATTTACCTTTCAGAGCTAAGCGAAAGTCTCCCGTGACCGCTATCTTATCAGACTATGGTTGAAAGCTTTTCTAAGTTAAAAGCAGGTATGTTCTAGTCCTAACTAGGCTACTAATATAAACCTCCTCAAATAAGCTCTATATAAGCAATTGGTCATAAATAAGGGATTGGGAATAGTTCACTAGGGCTATCTATGGGAGTGCATTAATACAGCTAGAAGGTCTTGTAATAAAAATTCAAGGATAAAATTATATATACGCGAATTCATGTGGATACCATTTCTGGTAAGACCAAGGGCTGAAAGAGTTATTTAAATAATCCTTGGAGTAAGGGGTTAATTATAAGCTAGGTACCAAAATGGGGGGTATAACAGGAGCAAATGTCGTGTTTGTGTTTGAAGCTAATGCAATTAGGTGAGAAGGGAATATACTTAACCAACACATCTTCTATGTAGGCTTGAACTAATATCATATGGGCTTAAATACAAGGAGTAAATTATCTTGGCTAAATGAGATGGTAATTGTCATGGGATAATAGGCAACTCCGCAACCTGAAGGGCACAAAATGTCCCTCTGTAACCCAATGAAACTCACCTATGTTAGTTGGTCTGTAAACAAAAACTGTACATATCAGGCTAGCAATATAATGAAAACCTCTAAAAGTTACACAGTAGACCAGCTTATGCACCTGGGATGAAGTTGAATTAACAGTGGAATTAACAGATATGACATTGAGGAAAGACCAGACATGAACTAGAGCTATGGCTAACATATTATTAAACATAAGTCCTTTAACTTGTCGTTATATTAGCTGTACCTATTTACTAAAGACACTATATTGACCTAGTTACTATATGTAGACTATACCCATACACTAGAGGACGCAGCATTATACTTGTTACTACATACTAGCCATACCTATATACTAGAGGACTTGGCTACCCGGAGAAAGGGTGGGTAAGGTAGCTGTTTAAACACAAGTCTGCCAGTCAAAATGTTTGTATGCTCTAATATTGAAATTCTATAAAGGGTATAAATGTAGATAGGTCAAATCAAACCCCATCTCAGGGAGTATAGGATTAGATCCTTAATGGAGCATATACTTGTATAACCATATCAAAGCAACCGGTCATAGGGCTAAGCAGTGATTGAGATGAGACTCGAAGATTTTGATATAGTCTTCAACTATAGTTAAAATAGGATAATAGTACTCTATAGAGCTCTGACCAATAAATAGAAATGAGGGCATTAAGTAAATGTCACCTACTTGTACGTCTGTCTCCATTAAACCAAGATTAAGCTCTTTGCAATAATACACTAGTTATTACAATAAAAATAGTAACAACATAATACATATTTTAGCCTATACTAGTATAGTATAATAAAAAGAAAAATAGGGTTAAGTAGCATTAAATACCTGCATTGCAATGATATGTTAATGAGCTGGGTACAATATGTTAAAGGTAGCAGTCAGACTAAAATAATTGCACCATATATCTTCTATAACATCAGAAGCAAACAATCCCTGTATCCATGTGATGTTGTTTAAACAATAAGGGAGTATTGGGGAAAATATTAATGCAGTCTCTGCCATTCCAATATAAAAAGTCTCAAACTGACTGGGGAGAGTTATGTATCCAGCATTGCAGCCATCATAAATATCCTCCAGGCCAAATACACATCTGCAGTAGCTTTGTCTGCTTCAGATAGGCATAGTGACAGAAACATAAGCTGCAATATAGTTCAGTTGGTGGGTATATACAAATGGTGTGCTTAATGAGCGTAGTGTCCGAAGGTAAAATGTAGCATAAACAAAGTGATTTTATCTCATGTACCCCATGAGACGATCCAAGCTATTATGGGCTTCTTTAAACACCTTCCTTTAGCCAGTGCCCGCAACTGTAATGTCAACATAACGGAGTAAAATATATACATCCATGTGGTCTGAATGGCAAAGAACAGAGTCCAGCTGTGAGAAGTCTCATGAAGGATGAACGCTAAAATGACCCATCAACAACGGAGCAGCTTGTTATCTTACCCTACTCCAGATCTGGCTATAGGCAGAGGATCAAGCTTCAGGAGTGAAGAGGTTACCTCTATGCAAGTCTGGAGCCACCCGGGGTCATTGCAGCAAAGTGACCCAAATGCCTTTGGCAATAATAATGCCTGTTGCATAAGTGTGGAGCGGCAGTATTTCTCTGAGAGAATCTCCCGTATCTAAAGATCAACCTCATGAGTGTTTGCCTCTATACCTCTGGCTTCCGCTGAGTTCAGTGTTCTTGTCTTAACAGGTGATCTTTCGCCACATGGGCTGTGAGGAAGTGCGCTCTCTTCTTCCAGAATGTCCGTCACTGCCGGTGGCACATTTTTCACCGTCATATGGTAAGGTTGTGAGCGGCTTGTAGTTTGCGGCACAGTTAGATTACCCCTCTGATGGTTCTCAGACTTTTCAGTCAGCTTTGTCCGGTTGAGGAGAGGGAGCTGACTTTGGGATCTAGCAGGCATTAATGAGGCTTCCGGTCCGTCTATGATGAATCCTGGCTCTGTACCGCCATCTTGCATGCCATGTGAGGTGGAGACATTTTTGAGTAATCGCACCAGAAGTAAGCTCATTTCTGAGTAGTGGTCTTCTAAAAGCTTGCAGACAGTCTCTTCGAACTGGTGCAGCACAGCATCCATGGCCATGTCACAGTTATTGTAGGGAAGATCCACTGCATTAGCGAGAGGGAGTCGGGTCCATACAGTCTCAACAGGCATTATAGGCCAACACCATTAAGGTTGCTGAAAAAGCTTCAAAATCAGCAAATAGTGGGTTTTTGTTCCTTAAGAGATTAGATAAAATAGTTATTTCCAATCACTGGAGTTTTTAGCCGTGTAGCTTACTATAAAGTTAGTTAAATACCCATTATTGGACATTTTAAGATAGGGAGCTCCTAGCACACACGTCTGTTCCCCTTGCTGGCAAACTCCGCCCCTAGGATTTATTTTTATTTTACAGGCAACTTTGTATTTATTTTAACTAGGTACAATAGCTATTTAATAGTTAATAACTATTTAATAGCTACCTAGTTAAAATAATTACAAAATTACCTGTAAAATAAATCCTAACCTAAGTTACAAATACACCTAACACTACACTATCAATAAATTAATTAAATAAATTAAATACAATTATCTAAATAAATCAATAATAAATTAACTGCAATTATCTAAAATAAAATACAATTATATAAACTAAACTATAGTACAAAAAAAAAAAAAAACTAAATTACAAAAAATAAAAAAAATATTACAAGAAGTTTAATCTAATTACACCTAATCTAAGCCCCCTAATCTAAGATTTTTGCGGGGCATTGCCCCAAAGTAATCAGCTCTTTTACCTGTAAAAAAAAGAAATACAATCCCTCCCCCAACATTACAACCCACCACCCACACATCTTCATCCTTCTGGAGCGGAGCCATCTTCTATCCAGCCGACACAGAGCCATCCTCTTCAATCAAAGTCCTAGCGAAGAATGAATGTTCCTTTAAATGACCTCATCCAAGATGGCGTCCCTCAAATTCCGATTGGCTGATAGGATTCTATCAGCCAATCGGAATTAAGGTAGAAAAAATCTGATTGGTTGATTTAATCAGCCAATAGAATGTGAGGTCAATTCTATTGGCTGATCCAATCAGCCAATTGGATTGAACTTCAATCCGATTGGCTGATTAAATCAACCAATCGGATTTGTCCTACCTTAATTCCGATTGGCTGATAGAATCCTATCAGCCTATCGGAATTTGAGGGACGCCATCTTGGATGACGTCATTTAAAGGAACCTTCATTCTTCGTTAGGACTTCGATTGACAAGGATGGCTCCGCGTCGGCTGGATAGAAGATGGCTCCGCTCCGCTCTGGAAGGATGAAGATAGAAGATGCCGCCTGGATGAAGATGTCTGCCGGTCCGGATGTCCTCTTCTGCCCGGATAGGATGAAGACTTCTGCCGGTCCGGATGTCCTCTTCTGCCCCATCGGATGAGCACTGGTGCCTGGCAGGGTGAACATGGCTCAAGGTAGGGTGATCTTCAATGGGGTAGTGTTAGGTTTTTTTAAGGGGGGATCGGGTGGGTTTTAGAGTAGGGGTGTGTGGGTGGTGGGTTGTAATGTTGGGGGGATTGTATTTCTTTTTTTTTACAGGTAAAAGAGCTGATTACTTTGGGGCAATGCCCCGCAAAAAGCCCTTTTAAGGGCTGGTAAAGGAGCTGATTACTTTGTAATTTAGTTTAGGATAGGGAATTTTATTATTTTGGGGGGCTTTTTTATTTTATTAGGGGGCTCAGATTAGGTGTAATTAGATTAAACTTCTTGTAATATTTTTTTATTTTTTGTAATTTAGTGTTTGTTTTTTTGTAATATAGTTTAGTTTATTTAATTGTATTTTATTTTAGATATTTGTAGTTAATTTATTTAATTAATTTATTGATAGTGTAGTGTTAGGTGTATTTGTAACTTAGGTTCGGATTTATTTTACAGGTAATTTTGTAATTATTTTAACCCTTTAAGGACACAGCTTTCAGTTTGCTCAATTGTTTTATGACGGAAAAATTCCGTCATATGTCCTTAAGAGGTTAACTAGGTAGCTATTAAATAGTTATTAACTATTTAATAGCTGTTGTACCTAGTTAAAATAAATACAAACTTGCCTGTAAAATAAATATAAATCCTAAAATAGCTACAATGTAACTATTCGTTATATTGTAGCTATCTTATGGTTTATTTTATAGGTAAGTATTTAGTTTTAAATAGGATTAATTTATTTAATTATAGTAATTGTATTTAGATTTATTTAAATTATATTTAATTTAGGGGGGTGTTAGGTTTAGGGGTTAATAACTTTATTATAGTAGCGGCGACGTTGGGGGCGGGAGATTAGGGGTTAATAATTGTAGGTAGGTGGTGGCGATGTTAGGGACGGCAGAGTAGGGGTTAATAAAATTTATTATAGTGTTTGCGAGGCGGGAGTGCGGCGGTTTAGGTATTAATACATTAATACAATAATTGTAGTTAGGTGGCAGCGACATTGGGGGTGGCAGATTAGGGGTTAATAAATATAATGTAGGTGTCTGCGATGTTAGGGGCAGCAGATTAGGGGTTCATAGCTATAATGTAGGTGGCGGCGGTTTACGGAGTGGTAGATTAGGGGTTAATAATATTATGCAGGTGTCGGCGATGTCAGGGGCGACAGATTAGCCGCTAGATTTAGAGTTTTTTTGGTAAAAAGCTGTGTAGCTAACGCTGCTTTTTTCCCAATGCACCCTTCCAACAACGCTGGTATTTAGAGTCGTCTGAGGGGCTGCATTAGGCTAAAAAAGGGTGCGTTGAGCCTAATTTAGCTCCACTTCAACCCTCAATACCAGCGTTGCTTACGGTAGTGGTAAGCTGGAAAAACGTGCTCATGCACGATATCCCCATAGGAAACAATGGGGCAGTTTGGGCTGAAAAAAACCTAACACCTGCAAAAAAGCAGCGTTCAGCTCCTAACGGAGCCCCATTGTTTCCTATGGGGAAATACTTTCTAAGTCTACACCTAACACCCTAACATGAACATCGAGTCTAAACACCCCTAACCTTACACTTATTAACCCCTAATCTGCCGCCCCCGCTATCGCTGACACCTACATAATATTATTAACCCCTAATCTGCCAACCGGACACCGCCGCCACCTACATTATACCTATAAACCCCTAATATGCTGCCCCTAACACCGCTGACCTCTATATTATATTTATTAACCCCTAATCTGCCCCCCCAACATTGTCGCTACCTAACTACACTTATTAACCCCTAATCTGCTGACCGGACCTCGCCGCTATAATAAATGTATTAACCCCTAAACCGCCGCACTCCCAACTCGCAAACACTAGAATAAATAGTATTAACCCCTAATCTGCCCTCCCTAACATCGCCGTCACCTACCTACAATTATTAACCCCTAATCTTCGGCCCGCACCGTCGCCGCTACTATAATAAAGTTATTAACCCCTAAACATAACTCTAACCCTAGCCCTAACACCCCCCTAACATAAATATAATTTAAATTAAACTAAATAATATTCCTAAAATTAACTAAATTAATCATATTTAAAACTAAATACTTACCTATAAAATAAACCCTAATATAGCTACACTATAACTAATAATTACATTGTAGCTATTTTAGGATTTATATTTATTTTACAGGCAACTTTGTATTTATTTTAACTAGGTAAAATAGCTATTAAATAGTTAAGAACTATTTAATAGCTACCTAGTAAAAATAACTACAAAATTACCTGTAAAATAAATCCTAACCTAAGTTACAAATATACCTAACACTACACTATCATTAAATTAATTAAATAAATTACCTACAATTACCTAAAATAAAATAAACTATTCTATAATACAAAAACAAACAAACACTAAATTACAAAAAATAAAAAAGAATTACAAGAAGTTTAAACTAATTGCACCTAATCTAAGCCCCCTAATAAAATAAAAAAGCCCCCCAAAATAAAAAATTCCCTACCCTATTCTAAATTACCAAGTAACCAGCTCTTTTACCAGCCCTTAAAAGGGCTTTTTGCGGGGCATTGCCCCAAAGTAATCAGCTCTTTTACCTGAAAACAAAAATACAATACCCCCCCAACATTAAAACCCACCACCCACATACCCCTACTCTAACCCACCCAAACCCCCCTTAAATAAACCTAACACTACCCCCCTGAAGATCTCCCTACCTTGAGTCGTCTTCACCCAGCCGGGCCAAAGTCTTCATCTGATGGGGCAGAAGAGGACATCCAGACTGGCAGAAGTCTTCATCCTATCCGGGCAGAAGAGGACATCCAGACCAGCAGACATATTCATCCAAGCGGCATCTTCTATCTTCATCCATCCGACGAGGAGCGGCTCCATCTTCAAGACCTCTGGCGCAGAGCATCCTTCCAGCACGACGGACTAACGACAAATGAAGGTTCCTTTAAGGGACATCATCCAAGATGGCGTCCCTCGAATTCCTATTGGCTGATAGGATTCTATCAGCCAATCGGAATTAAGGTAGGAAAAATCTGATTGGTTGATCAACCAATCGTATTGAACTCGCATTCTATTGGCTGATCGGAACAGCCAATAGAATGTGAGTTCAATACGATTGGCTGATTGGATCAGCCAATTGGATTGAACTTCAATCTGATTGGCTGATTGAATCAGCCAATCAGATTTTTCCTACCTTAATTCCGATTGGCTGATAGAATCCTATCAGCCAATCGGAATTCAAGGGACGCCATCTTGGATGACGTCCCTTAAAGGAACCTTCATTCATCATTAGTGTTTCGTGCTGGAAGGATGCTCCGCGCCGGAGGTCTTGAAGATGGAGCCGCTCCTCGTCGGATGGATGAAGATAGAAGATGCCGCTTGGATGAAGATGTCTGCCGGTCCGGATGTCCTCTTCTGCCCGGATAGGATGAAGACTTCTGCCGGTCTGGATGTCCTCTTCTGCCCCATCGGATGAAGACTTCGGCCTGGCTGGGTGAAGACGACTCAAGGTAGGGAGCTCTTCAGGGGGGTAGTGTTAGGTTTATTTAAGGGGGGTTTGGGTGGGTTAGAGTAGGGGTATGTGGGTGGTGGGTTTTAATGTTGGGGGGGTATTGTATTTTTGTTTTCAGGTAAAAGAGCTGATTACTTTGGGGCAATGCCCCGCTAAAAGCCCTTTTAAGGGCTGGTAAAAGAGCTGGTTACTTGGTGATATTTTTTGTAATTTAGTGGGTTTTTTTGTATTATAGAATAGTTTATTTTATTGTATTTTATTTTAGGTAATTGTAGGTAATGTATTTAATTAATTTAATGATAGTGTAGTGTTAGGTTTAATTGTAACTTAATTTAGGTAATGTTGTACTTATTTTAACTATGTAGCTATTAAATAGTTCTTAACTATTTAATAGCTATTGTACCTAGTTAAAATAAATACAAAGTTGCCTGTAAAATAACTATAAAACCTAAAATAGCTACAATGTAATTATTAGTTATATTGTAGCTATATTAGGGTTTATTTTATAAGTAAGTATTTAGTTTTAAATAGGATTAATTTAGTTAATTTTAGGAATATTATTTTGTTTAATTTTAATTATATTTATGTTAGGGGGTGTTAGGGTTAGGGTTAGACGTAGGTTTAGGGGTTAATAACTTTATTATAGTAGCGGCGCCGGTGCGGGCGGGAGATTAGGGGTTAATAATTGTAGGTAGGTGGCGGCAATGTTAGGGAGGGCAGATTAGGGGTTAATACTATTTATTCTAGTGTTTGCAAGGCGGGAGTGCGGCGGTTTAGGGGTTAATACATTTATTATAGTGGCGGCGAGGTCCGGTCGGCAGATTAGGGGTTAATAAGTGTAGTTAGGTAGCGGCAACGTTGGGGGGGGCAGATTAGGGGTTAATAAATTTAATATAGGGGTCGGCGGTGTTAGGGGCAGCAGATTAGGGGTTTATAGGTATAATGTAGGTGGCGGCGGTGTCTGGTCGGCAGATACATTTTTTTTTATAGTGGCGGTGATATGGGGGGCCTCAGTTTAGGGGTACATAGGCAGTTTATGGGTGTTAGTGTACTTCAGAGCACAGTAGTTAAGAGCTTTATATTCCAGCGTTAGCCCATAAAGCTTTTAACTACTGACTTTTTTTGTCGGTAGGAGTCTTGTCGGTAGAGGCTCTATCGCTCACTTCTCCCAAGACTCCAAATACCGGCATTAGGCAGATCCCATTGAAAAGATAGGATACACAATTTGCGTAAGGGGATCTGCGGTAGCCTGGAATCGCGGTAGGGAAGTGAGCATTAGACCCTTTCCTGCCTGACTCTAAATACCAGCGGGCGGTAAAAAGCAGTGTTAGGACCCCTTAACGCTGCTTTTGACGGCTAACGCAGAACTCTAAATCTAGGTGTAGGGGTTAATAAGTGTAAGGTTAGGGGTGTTTAGACTCGGGGTTCATGTTAGGGTGTTAGGTGTAGACTTAGAAAGTGTTTTCCCATAGGAAACAATGGGGCTGCGTTAGGAGCTGAACGCTGCTTTTTTGCAGGTGTTAGGTTTTTTTACAGCCGGCTCAGCCCCATTGTTTCCTATGGGGAAATCGTGCACGAGCACGTTTTGCCAGCTTACCGCTACCGTAAGCAACGCTGGTATTACAGTGAGAAGTGGTGCTAAATTTTGCTCAACGCTCACTTTTCTGAGCCTAACGCAGCCATTCAGAAAACTTGTAATACCAGCGTTGTTTAAAGTGAGCGCTGGAAAAAAAAGGAGCGTTAGCTCCGCAAGTTTTTACCGACAAAACTTGTAATCTAGCCGTTAGTAATTATCCTCCATTACATATATATCACTAGCTTATATAAATTCTTCATTTCTTAAGATAATATCATTACTATACCATGGTCCAAGAGTGACCGTTTATTTCACAAAATTTCCTCTAAGCGTGAATTTAGTTCATCTGGGCACATAGCAATTTATTTTGTCAAGTGCAAATATTACTGTGTAAACTTGTTTTCCCTGACAATATCCAGTTTTATGTTTTGGATGAATAAGTGTATATATATTAGTGTCATTACATTAGAATGAGTATTGTACTATAATTATTTTGGTACCTTGTCTATTGTATGTTGTATCTGCTAACAACAAACAAAAAATGTAACCTTAAAGCAGCATCTGATTGGCCACAGCAAATGGAACACAAAGCACAACTTGCTTTTAAAAGGTGTGTCCCTGTGCTACTGTGAAATAGTGAAATTGTGAAGTCTCCTAGCTATCCTGCCTACAGCATCTCTGCTTAGGGCAAATGTCCCAGTTTTTAGAGACTATCCCAGCTCAGCTCAGGACAGATCCAGACTCTTCCTGCCCCACCCCCAAAATCCCATACCCTGCCTACAACACATAATTTAATACAATTGGGAAATAATATCTTCCAATCCATCGATATATATATCAATATATTTGTAATATGTATCTATGTGCTTACACCAGCCCCGGTTGCAAAATACAAGCTTCTCATCTAAAGCTGACATTTAAAAATTAAAATAAGTAGCTCCTATTCTAGTGCTGATTGTATTTCCTCATATCTGTAAGAAACAAATTAATTATATACCAGACAAAATAGTATCTAGAATAAGTCCAAATCCATTTAAGATGCATCCCACCTGTATGAATGTGAAACTTTTGGTAAAGCGAAGGAACGTACAAAGGATTCCTTTTCCTTCATGACTAATTTTGAACATAGTTGTGAAATTGAAAAGCATAACAAATGTGATGTAAATATATCTTTTTCTCTAGTAATCTACTAAATTACACTTTGCAGCCATGTAGCAGTAGTAGATATCTATGGAAGATAGATTAGACAGAAATAACTGGATTAAAACAGGATGTAAGCAACTCTTATCCTATCGGCTGATTTGACTTTGATCCAATCAGTCAATAGGATGTAAGCAGTTTTCATTCTATTGGCTGATTTGAATTTTTCTGCCAATTGGAATGCATGGGTACCCTTATATAAAAGGGGTACCTTGCATTCAATCTTCAGTGTGCTGCGGGAGATCGCATGAAAAGGACATCTGTGTCGCCAATGACCTCTGCCGACTGCTCCGCTCCGTCTCCGCGCCTCCACCATGAAGATAGAAGATGGACCCGTGATGAATGAAGATGGAGCCCCCAGGATGAAGATGTTTCACCAGACTTCAGCAATGGTGAGTATTTTGGGGTTAGTTTTATTTTATTTTTATTTTTGAGGTGTTTTTTTGTTTTTTTAGATTAGGGATTTTTTTTTTTATGGGCTGAAAAAAAGCTGAATGACCTTTTAAGGGCAATGCCCATACAAATGCCCTTTTCAGGGAAATGCCCATACAAATGCCCTTTTCAGGGCAATGGGTAGATTATTTTTTTTTTAGTTAGGTTTTTTTTTATTTTGGGGGTTTGGGAGGGTAGGGGGTTGTAATGTTAGGGGTATTTGGTTTCTTTTATTGACAAAAGAGCTGTTAACTTTAGGGCAGTACCTTAGTATTTGTTATGTGGGGGGATGGCGGATTAGGGTTTTTGAATGGTGTTTTGATGTGTCAGTTTAATTTTTTTTATCCGGTTTAGATTTTTGCATGTGAATTCAACTTTTATTGATTTTTTGTTATGCGTGCAAGATTATATACTGGCGTAAGTTACTGGCGACGTCAGAAATGTGTAGTTGCACACACTTATGAACCTCGTCAGTTTGACTTACGGTAGTAAATCATCTGGCGGCGCAAGTTATGTGCAAGGTGAATTTATGGGTGACGTGGGTTTCAGCAGTTGCACTGAAAAATATGCCACATATGTAATCTCGGCCATGGTCCTTATGGTAGATTTTTGTTTCATTTTTTTTCTGGCAAGGCTTTATTTGTCATTGGTTTGAATGCCATTTTTTGTAAATATTACTAGAGGATATAGGAGCTTTCTTTCAAATTATTGATTTAATCACTATTTTCATTCCTTAATCAAGCTAGGAATGTAAATCATTCTCTTTCACAAAGTTTAGATTTGTCCAGAGCTGCCTAAAAGTTTAGTCTTGATTAGAACAAGGCCAAACAATTTATGAAGACATTGGCATCTATTTATCAAGCTGTCAACCGCAAATACGCTGGAATTCCGCAGCGTATTTGTGGCGAGCCTGATTCGCCTTAGTTATCAAACCCTACAAACTGGCAAAAGTAGAATTTAGTGACGTAAGATACGATTCGCCAGACTCAGTCCGACACAGATCGGTGCTTACGTCACTACAGATGTTCCGAACGCAAGTTCGACACTATCTGACTACTTTTGCTAGTTATCAAATAACTAGCAGGTACGCTCGGCACTTTTCCGGCCCAGCGTACCTGGTTTTCAATCCGCCGCCCTGGAGGCCGCGGATACCATAGGAATCAATGGGAGTCGGAAAGCAATGAAAACTTATGTTCGCTGCTGCCCGATATCCCATTGATACCTATGGTAATGTCTACACCTAAAACCCTAACATGTACCCCGAGTCTAAACATCCCTAATCTGCCCCCCTACACTGCCACCACCTACATTATACTTATTAACCCCTAAACCACCGCTCCCGGACCCCACTGCAACTAAATAAAGTGTTTAATCCCTAAACCGCCGCTCCCGGAGTCCAACGCCACCTACATTATACTTATTAACCCCTAATCTGCCCCCTTACACCGCCGCCACTATATTAAAAGTATTAACCCATAAACCTAAGTCTAATCCTAACCCTAACACCCACTAACTTAAATATAATTTAACTAAATCGAAATAAATGATTCCTATTTAAAACTCGGCCCGGTTGGGTGAAGACATCTCAAGTTAGGGAGATCTTCAAGGGGTTAGTGTTAGGTTTTTCTAAGGGTGGATTGGGTGGGTTTTAGAGTAGGGTTGGGTGTGTGGGTAGTGGGTTTTAATGTTGGAGGGTATTGTACTTTTTTTTTACAGGTAAAAGAGCTGATTACTTTGGGGCAATGCCCCGCAAAAGGCCCTTTTAAGGGCTATTCGTAATTTAGTATAGGGTAGGGCTTTTTATTATTTTGGTGGCTTTTTTATTTTATTAGGGGGATTAGATTAGGTGTAATTAGTTTATTATTTTCTGTAATTTAGTGGTTTTTTTTGTACTTTTGATAATTTTATTAAATTTTATTTAATTGTAGTTAATGTAGGTAATTAATTTAATGATAGTGTAGTGTTAGGTGTAATTGTAACTTAGGTTAGGTTTTATTTTGCAGCTACTTTTGTATTTATTTTAACTAGGTAGTTATTAAATAGTTAATAACTATTTAATAACTATTGTAGCTAGTTAAAATAAATTCAAAGTTGCCTGTAAAATAAAAATAAATCTTAAGATAGCTACAATGTAACTATTAGTTATATTGTAGCTATCTTAGGGTTTATTTTATAGGTAAGTATTTAGCTTTAAATAGGAATAATTTATTTAGATTTAGTTAAATTATATTTAAGTTAGGGGGTGTTAACGTTAGTGTTAGACTTAGTTTTAGGGGTTAATACATTTAATATAGTGGCAGCAGTATAGGGGGGCAGATTAGGGGTTAATAAATATAATGTATGTGGCGGTGGTGTGGGGGGGCAGATTAGGGGTTAATAAATATAATGTAGGTGGCGGTGGGCTCCAGGAGCAGCGTTTTAGGGGTTAAACACTTTATTTAGTTGCGGCGGGGTCCGGGAGCGGCAGGATAGGGGTTAATAACTTTATGTAGGTGGCAGCGGTATAGGGGACGGAAGATTAGGGGTTAATATGTATAATGTAGGTGGCGGTGGGCTCTGGGAGCGGCGGTTTAGGGGTTAATACATTTATTAGAGTTGTGGTGGGCTCCGGGGGCGGCGGTTTAGGGGTTCATAACTTTATTTAGGTGCGGTGGGGTCTGGGAGCGGCAGGATAGGGGTAAATAGTTTAGTATAGTGTGGGTGTTTAGTGACAGGGTACCAAGAAAGCTGTAAAAAAGCCGAAGAGCAGCGAGATCGATGACTGTTAGTTAACAACAGTCCGCTGCTCATCGCACCGTACTTGGTGCGCGGCTTTTTGACAGCTTTTTTGATAATTTTGGAGAACATATTCAGGTCCATGGCAGCAATGTTAGGCAATCTTGGGCGAGCGTATTAGTGCTGTTGAATGCAAGTAAGTTGACGGCTTGATATGATAAATAGAGACCTTTATATTAGAAATTGTTTGAATCCCCAATTCACATTCTGCTCTGGTAGAGAATAGGTTTCTCCCTTTTAAAAGGTCTAGATGCTGTATGTCAAGAATTTCTGTTTTCCTTTTTCGCTGGCTTTCAAGTCAAGTTTTACTGTAAAGGAAGGTTAATCTGGCTTAATTTTTGAAGGATTGTGAACCAACAGAAGTCCTTTTTTCAGCCAGCCCACATCCTGGAGCCAAGATAGTGATAATTCTGGTTCAAATATTTTTGAAAAGTTGTAAAGGATCTTATTTTAATTTGTCTTTTTTTCAGAGAAGGATAAATCTTTGAGGCCTCTTCTGGATCTCACAAGCTTAATCAGATTTCTCTAAGATGCTATTTGTAAGTTGGAGCCTGTTTCATTCAGTTTTTTCCTAGTTCTTAAAGGTTAATTTTTGTTTGTGATAGATTTAAGGGATAGCGTAGTGTTAGGTAGATAAAAGGGAACAAGTAGTAGTGATGGAAGCTTTCAGAAAAGAAATTGCTGGTAACACCATACTTAGAGCAAAATCAAATCATCCCAAACATCTAAAAAGGGCCATCCCAAAAGGACAATTTATGAGGCTACGCAGGAACTGCAGCAATACTGAAGACTATGATAAACATGCAGATCTCCTAAAGGATCGCCTCCTAAACAGAGGTTATAATAAGAATCTATTGGAGAATACTAGAGATAGCATAAGATCTATGGATAGGGAAGTATTGCTTCAGGACAAATCAAAAAGTAAAAACTCAAGTGACAATCTTGTTTTCTCTACTCAGTATAATAACCAATATAACAAAATTTGTAATCTAGTGAAAAGATACCTTTTTTTTTTTTAATTTGTATATTGTTCCATTTGGCGCGCATGATCTAATATACCCTATATTGGACACGGATCACTGTTTTCAAAATGAATTAGAGGTGATTAGTAAGTGTTGTGCAAAGGGTTAATAGATCTGCGTGCATAAATGGCCATAGAGGAAATCAGCTGCTATCCCTGATGAAGTGCTGTGTTTAGCAGGAAACGCGTCGGAGAGCAGCTCCTGTGTGCTGGGGTATAACATTTGTTGTGTATGTGCTTAAAATAATGATTTTACTGGACCGAATAAAGTTTTTGTATTTTTACTAACTCTCCACTGTGCTGCCTATTATCCTTTCGTATACATTTGGATTTGCTTTTATGTGTAAATGAATACTCACTTTTGTTAAGCATAGGTACAAGAGAAGCATAGAGCTAAAATGAAATGTAACAGTTGGAAGAGAAGCATAGAGCTAAAATGAAATGTAACAGTTGGAAGAGATGCATAGAGCTAAAATGAAATGTAACAGTTGGAAGAGAAGCATAGAGCTAAAATGAAATGTAACAGTTGGAAGAGATGCATAGAGCTAAAATGAAATGTAACAGTTGGAAGAGAAGCATAGAGCTAAAATGAAATGTAGCAGTTGGAAGAGATGCATAGAGCTAAAATGAAATGTAACAGTTGGAAGAGATGCATAGAGCTAAAATGAAATGTAACAGTTGGAAGAGAAGCATAGAGCTAAAATGAAATGTAACAGTTGGAAGAGATGCATAGAGCTAAAATGAAATGTAACAGTTGGAAGAGAAGCATAGAGCTAAAATGAAATGTAACAGTTGGAAGAGATGCATAGAGCTAAAATGAAATGTAACAGTTGGAAGAGATGCATAGAGCTAAAATGAAATGTAACAGTTGGAAGAGATGCATAGAGCTAAAATGAAATGTAACAGTTGGAAGAGAAGCATAGAGCTAAAATGAAATGTAACAGTTGGAAGAGAAGCATAGAGCTAAAATGAAATGTAACAGTTGGAAGAGATGCATAGAGCTAAAATGAAATGTAACAGTTGGCCTAATTATCTAATTTCATATTTTAAACGGCATATAATATTATCTTATTAATAAATGAATGAATAGTTAATACAATTTTTTTTTTAATACAAAATTTTAAAAATAATTTATTAAATTCTTTGGGCTTGTATTTTATCTAAATACCCAAAAACTATATAACACTAAAGCATATTTGTATATACCGAATTGGGTCACTAATCTAACCTCACTTATGGCTGGATATATAAAAAACTATTTAAAATATTAATTTATGTAGAATTATATGGAACAGATAAATATATAAATATGTTGCTAAAAAATAGGATAATCTAAAATCTAAATGTTTTCTATACTTTATGATTGTGTTCTTTTTGTGTTTATTATAAAATTACAGTTGTGTAAAATATTAAACTAGGAGCCTTATTTATTAATTATGGTTTTAAATTCAGATAGATTACTAGAAGGGGTTTTATTAATGGATAGTAAGAAGTTATATATATGACATTAATATATAAATTGGGAAGTGTATAATATAATTGTATCTAATAGACCATTAAGGTCAAAATACTCTATTTAATAATGATAGATGTTATATTTGATACTGGTAAATAAACTGTAAAAATATAGTAAAATTGTTTATAATAGACCATTAAGGTCAAATTCACTATTTAGTCCTTTTGAGTTCAGGGTCCCGAAGTTGTATATAAATTCTGCTTCTTTTCTTAACAGTTTTTTCTCCAAATTACCCCTCCTGCTATCTTTTTTAACTTTAAAGATCCCCCAGTATTTGAATGTTCCTAGATTACTATTGTGTTTATCTTTGAAGTGTCTGTATAAAACTGTGTCCTCTCTTTCATGTTCTATTGCTAAAATATGTTCTCTTATCCTGTCTCTGAGTTTGAGACTGGTTTGTCCAAAATATTTCAACTCACATTCGCATTGTATCATATAAATCACATTTGCGTCCGTGCATCTGATTACATCTTGAATTTTAGTAATTTTTTCATCCTTATCTGATTTAATAATTTTTATTTTGTTACTATATTTGCAAGACTTGCAGCTGTGACATGGGTAAAAGCCTTTTAATTCAGCACCTTCTAAATTTTTATTTTTATTTATTCCACATTTAGTGCGGTATTCGCTAGGGCAAAGAATATTTTTAAAGTTTTTTGCCTTTCTATAAATAAACCTGGGATGATCTGGTATTTGTCTACCTATGATTGTATCTTTTTGTAACAGATGCCAATGTTTATTAATGATTTTTTTAAACATCTTATGTTGTACAGAATAGTTTGTAATAATTGTGACCTCAATTTTCTCAATTTGATTTGCGTACTCTGTGTTTACTATATTGTCTTGATTTCTGATCTTCTTGGTTAGTAGTTTCTCTCTGTCTATCTGTCTCACTTCTTTTATTACAGAATCAATATTTTTATTATCATAACCCTTCTCTTCAAAGCACTCTGCTAGTATTTTTGACTGTTCTTCAAAGCTCTCTATCCTAGAGCAGTTTTTTCTGATTCTTAATAACTGTCCTTTCGGAATGTTTCTGATCCAGTTTTTATGATGGCAACTTTTATAATCTATATAATTGTTTGCATCGACGGTTTTGAAGTGGGTTTTGATCTCAATGTGTTTGTTCACTATTTCCAATTTGATATCTAAAAAGCTTATGCTTTGTTTATTAAATTCATGTGTAAAGAAAGCCCATATTTGTTGTTATTTAATTTAGCAAAAAATAGCTCTAGAAGTTCTATATCACCTCTCCATATAATAAACAGGTTGTCTATGTACCTTTTGTAGAGCACAAGGTTTGCACCCCATGGGGAAGTATGAATCAATTCTTCTTCCAACATCCCCATGAAAAGATTGGCATAACTGGGTGCGAACCTTGTGCCCATAGCTGTCCCTTTTAATTGTAGATAGAAGTTGAATGGGTTTACCTAATCTTTTTCTTTTTCAATTCATAAAAACATTTTTTGTCATGTTTAATGTTGTTTCATGCATGTGGTAGAAAATGTTTGAGTAGATTGCAACTTTTAGTCAATCCCTATTCAAGTTGTTCCAGTTTTCTCTGTGCACGTTCTTTGGATCTCATATTGTGGAGAACTAAACAGCAACTGAGCATATATTAAATACAAGCGGGTATAGAAATTATATTATAACTAGCTTTACTATTTACCATTTTATAATCAAAATTGTAGCAGAAAATACATCATGTTCACTTTACATAAAGATAATGATTAAATAAAACCTACATATAGGAGAAGAAAATATATATTATGCATCATACATTTACTCTTATTTTCATCCTGTTGGAGACTTGTAATTACTTTGGCCCACAGCAAGTCTAAGAAAAATAGGACATTTTAATATGCATTTTTTAATGTTAGCTTACTGTTTGTTGTAATAATAATAGCAATAAAAATAAAAATAAAAACTCCAGCATGTGAAACAGTAAAAATGTGATTTGTGTAATCTGTGTTCAATAATCTGGTACCCTGTGGGATATGTATTAAAAATAACTTTTTTTTACATTATATGGAAAATTACCTATTTGGATATATAACTATGGTCAATTTTATGAGTGCTCAGTAATTTAACACTTTCGCCAATTGTAAGCCATGGTTCCTCAGCTAGAATAAGTGTTACAGGCATGAGGTGACTCTCTGTAACTTTAAAGGGAAATTCTAATTTGAACATTGCCTATTTTAATAAATTGGAGCATGTGATTCTAGCATTACTGACCCACAGAGTGGATTTGATTTAAAATTAATTGATTTCAATTGTGATTTAAATCACTATTTAAGTCACTGATCAATGAGCAAGACCAATTTAAATAAATTTAAATCATTATTTTCCTTTTTAGAACAATTACTTTTCAGATTATTTTTCCAGTTCTATCCAACCATTATTGATGTGGTTATGTATTATATGCATAGATAGATTATTAAAATAAATTAAATTATTGGGAGGTTAACTATCTCCAGTTTAGGATGAGCACTAACCCGACGCATTAAACAAGCCGAACTTTGAATATCGTGATCAAGTAAACATATTCCCCCATACACTTCATTTGAAGCTCGAAAAAAACAACCAAAAAAAAAGTGTGCTAACCCGACATGAAATATTAATATTTCACATTCACATGTTCTTCACATAGATACATAGTTCAATATATATATATATATATGATGTTTTTGGTAAATATATATATATATATATATATATATATATATATAATAACTCATTGTGTAGTTCATTAACAAATCTAGACAGGCCCAGAGGCTTGTTTTCCCACAGAAAACCTCTGAATTACATTGTTTCCAATGCAGCAAAGGATTCTGGGTAAGATATGCAAATTAAGTACACAATGAAACCCCTTTTTACTTCAGTCTGCTTTTCAGCAGGTTCCCTTTACGCCAAAGTATCACTGTTCACACAGCTTATAAATTTAGCTAGGGTTAGTGCAGTGATTCATGACCATCCCAGGACAGACTGTTTTATGGTTTTTGCCACTCATCAGCTGGGAGAAGGTTAGAATCACTGCTGGGTGAAGTTGATTCCAGGCAGAATACAACAACATTTTAAATTAGGGGGAGATAAAAGGTGAATTTAAAATCCTCCACTACGCACAAAATATAGAAAAAATAACTCATTGTTTAGTTCATTAACAAATCTAGACAGGCCCAGAGGCTTGTTTTCCCACAGAAAACCTCTGAATAACATTGTTTCCAATGCAGCAAAGGATTCTGGGTAAGATATTGAAATTAAGTACACAATGACACACCTTTTTACTTCAGTGTGCTTTTCAGCAGGTTCCCTTTACGCCAAAGTATCGCTGTTCACACAGCTTATAAATTTAGCTAGGGTTAGTGCAGTGATTCATAACCATCCCAGGACAGACTGTTTCGTGGTTTTTGCCACTCATCAGCTGGGAGAAGGTTAGAATCACTGCTGGGTGAAGTTGATTCCAGGCAGAATTCAACAACATTTTAAATTAGGGGGAGATAAAAGGCGAGTTCAAAATCCTCCACTACGCACAAAATATAGAAAAAATAACTCATAAATAACTTATAAGCTGTGTGAACAGCGATACTTTGGCGTAAAGGGAACCTGCTGAAAAGCAGACTGAAGTAAAAAGGTGTGTCATTGTGTACTTAATTTGCATATCTTACCCAGAATCCTTTGCTGCATTGGAAACAATGTAATTCAGAGGTTTTCTGTGGGAAAACAAGCCTCTGGGCCTGTCTAGATTTGTTAATGAACTACACAATGAGTTATTTTTTCTATATTTTGTGCGTAGTGGAGGATTTTAAACTCGCCTTTTATCTCCCCCTAATTTAAAATGTTGTTGTATTCTGCCTGGAATCAACTTCACCCAGCAGTGATTCTAACCTTCTCCCAGCTGATGAGTGGCAAAAACCACGAAACAGTCTGTCCTGGGATGGTTATGAATCACTGCACTAACCCTAGCTAAATTTATAAGCTGTGTGAACAGCGATACTTTGGCGTAAAGGGAACCTGCTGAAAAGCAGACTGAAGTAAAAAGGGGTGTCATTGTGTACTTAATTTCAATATCTTACCCAGAATCCTTTGCTGCATAGGAAACAATGTAATTCAGAGGTTTTCTGTGGGAAAACAAGCCTCTGGGCCTGTCTAGATTTGTTAATGAACTTCACAATGAGTTATTTTTTCTATATTTTGTGCGTAGTGGAGGATTTTAAACTCGCCTTTTATCTCCTCCTAATTTAAAATGTTGTTATATATATATATATATACAGTATATTAATATATATATAAATACTGTATATACTGTATATATATATATATATATTTATTTATATACAGTATCTCACAAAAGTGAGTATACTCCTCACATTTTTGAAAATATTTTATTATATATTTTCATGTGACAACACGGAAGAAATGATATGTTGATACAATGTAAAGTAGTGAGTGTACAGCCTGTATAACAGTGTAAATTTGCTGTCCCCTCAAAATAACTCAACACACAGCCATTAATGTCTAAACCGTTGGCAACAAAAGTGAGTACACTCCTAAGTGGAAATGTCCAAATTTGGCCCAAAGTGTCAATATTTTGTGTGACCACCATTATTTTCCAGCACTGCCTTAACCCTCTTGGGCATGGAGTTCACCAGAGCTTCAGAGGTTGCCACTGGAGTCCTCTTTCACTCCTGCATCACAATATCACAGAGCTGGTGCATCCCTTTGAGGATGCCCCACAGGTGCTGAATAGGGTTTAGGTCTAGAGACATGCTTGGCCAGTCCATCACCTTTACCCTCAGCTTCTTTAGCAAGGCAGTGGTTGTCCTGGAGGTGTGTTTGGGGTCGTTATCATGTTGGAATACTGCTCTGCGGCCCAGTCTCTGAAGGGAGGGGATCATGCTCTGCTTCAGTATGTCACAGTACATGTTGGCATTCATGGTTCCCTCAATGAACTGGAGCTCCCACATTGCCACCTGCACTTATGCAGGCCCAGACCATGACACTCCCACCACCATGTTTGGATGTAGGCAAGACACACTTGTCTGTATGCCTCACCTGGTTGCCGCCACACACGCTTGACACCATCTGAACCAAATAAGTTTATATTGGTTTAATCGGACCACAGGACATGGTTACAGTAACCCATGTCCTTAGTCTGCTTCTCTTCAACAAACTGTTTGTGGGGTTTCTTGTGCATCATCTTTAGAAAAGGCTTCCTTCTGGGACGATAGCCATGCAGACCAATTTGATGCAGTGTGCAGCGTATGGTCTGAGCACTGGCAAGCTGACCCTCCACCACTTCAACCTCTGCAGCAATGCTGGCAGCACTCATACATCTATTTCCCAAAGACAACCTCTGGATATGATGCTGAGCACATGCACTCAACCTCTTTGGTCGACCATTGTAAGGCCTGTTCTGAGTGGAACCTGTCCTGTGAAACCGCTGTATGGTCTTGCCCACCGTGCTGTAGCTCAGTTTCAGGGTCTTGGCAATCTTCTTATAGCCTAGGCCATCTTTATGTAGAGCAACATTTCTTTTTTTTCAGATCCTCAGAAAGTTCTTTGCCATGAGGTGCCATGTTGAACTTCCAGTGACCAGGACTCCAGTGGCAACCTATGAAGCTCTGGTGAACTACATGCCCAAGAGGGTTAAGGCAGTGCTTGAAAATAATGGTGGCCACACAAAATATTGACACTTTGGGCCCAATTTGGACATTTCCACGTAGGGGTGTACTCACTTTTGTTGCCAATGGTTTAGACATTAATGACTGTGTGTTGAGTTATTTTGAGGGGACAGCAATTTTACACTGTTATACAGGCTGTACATTCACTACTTTACATTGTAGCAAAGTGTAATTTCTTCAGTGTTGTCGCATGAAAATATATAATAAAATATTTACAAAAATTTGATGGGTGTACTTTTGTGAGATACTGTATATATACAGTATATATATATATATGAATATCTATTCAAAAACACTTAGAACATATTTCCTTGTGTAAGAAAATTGGAATGTGAAATATTTTCAGTAAATACATAGTTAAACACTGGAAGATGGATTGGATGAAAGATGTGAGGAAAAGAAGAAGCAGCTGGATGCAGACACCCCCAGATGAGCCCTGCCATGGAACAAAAAATTCTCACTCTGATACACAAAGCCCTCAACTGCATTGCTCCCCACTACATCTCAGACCTTGTCTCCAGATACTCTCCCAACCATCCGTTTCGCTCCGCTCATGATCTCCTACACTCCTCCTCTCTTGTTATCTCCTCACATTCCCATTTACAATATTCCTCCAGACTGGCTCCCATCTTATGGAACTCTCTGTCTCGCTCCACAAGACTCTCCCCTAGTTTTAAAAGCTTCAAGTGCTCCCTAAAGACTCTACTATTCAGGGACGAATACAACCTACACTAACCTTCCTATCTCCACTGCTATCCCCTTAAACCCCATAGCATGTAAGCCTATGAGCCCAGCTGTTTGTAGTTCACCATCATAAGTGCCGACTACAGCAGTGCAACTCTCGGCAGGACCCTCTACCCATTTGATCCCTGTAATTGTTTTTTATATATCTCTATCTGTCTATCTATCTATCTATTGGGTACTTATAGAGCGCAATCTAATCACCCGTGAGGGTCTCAAGGTGCTAAGGGAAAGCAGATAGGAGGAGGGGATGGGCGTTCAGTCGAAGAGCCAGGTTTTGGGGTCCTTTCTGAACTTTGTAAGGGAGGTGGATTGTCTGAGGTGCAGCGGGAGGGTGTTCCATGTCTTTGCTGCTATGTGGGAGAAGGATCTTCCGCCCACTGTGGATTTGCTGATGCGGGGGATGACTGCGAGTGCTTGGTCGGCCAATCGTAGTTGTCTGGCGGGGGTGTAGACATTTACGCGGTGGTTTATGTATTTGTGTCCAATGTTGTGTAGGGCCTTGAACGCATGGGTAAGGAGCTTGAAGGTGATTCTCTTGTTGATGGGGAGCCAGTGAAGGTTCCTTAGGTTTTCGGTGACATCATACCACCTGTGTTCATAGCGCTGCAGAACCTGTTGGCGCTCTACAAATACCTGATAATAATAATAATAAAAGAAGAAAGAAGAGCAGCACCGCCGGAGCTGCCCACCTAAGGAGCCGGAGTCAAGTTGTTGAGAACTAACTTTTGGGATTTAGTGTTATTGATTTTTTGGGGGGGTTAGGTTAGGAACTGAAAAAGGGCTATATCACTGATACCCTTTTCAGGGCATCTTTTTTTTTAAATAGGGTATCACTGATGCCCTTTTTTATTGCATCTTTTATTAGGTATAGGGTATTTTTTTAGGATAGAGTTTTTTAATGATAGTATTTTAGGGGTAATACAAAAAACAAATGTACAGATGATGCAAGGTGGAAAAATACACAATAATCTGTTACAAATGGACTGAGAACTGATACTCTCCTTTAGTTTAGACTGCTGCCTTCTTTCAGTCTCTCCCCAAGGACTGTGATACAATAGAAATACAGTGGTAGATGGTGCTGGTCTTTTAGAATTATAATCCCTCTGATAACAAAGAGAGAAAGGCTTGATGTGTACGTAAAAGCCAATTAAAAAAGATGCAATATACTCACTCCATAAGTTGTATATTGTCTTTTTGTTTGGAGTGTCTAACTCAAGTGATCATTGCTGCTAGGAACATCTTCCTTTTTTTGCTGTGACGTCCGGAAATCTTATTCTAATGGAGTAAGTTACTATTTATTTTATTATAACATCTATGCATACTTCTCATTGGAGTTTCCATTCCACTCTCAGCTTTACTGAATCCCTTGGGATAAACAGCAATGATCACCTGAGTGAGACACTCCAAACAAGCAGACAATATACAACTTATGGAGTGATTATATTGCACCTTTTTTAATTGGCTTTTACGAACACATCAAGCCTTTCTCTCTTTGTTATCAGAGGGATTATAGTATTTTAGGGGGTTTACTTTAGTGTTAGGATATGTTTGTTTATGCAAAAGAGCAAATCGATTTAACTAGGGCACTGCCCACAAAATACACAAAGGTATGGTATGCAAGGGAACAAATGAATAGAAGGCCCTGCCAAGAGTTGCACTGTTGTAAATCAGCTCTCATGAAGGTGATCTACAAACAGCTGGGCTTGTAGTCTTACATGGTAAGGGGGTTCAAGGAGATAGCAATAGAAGAGAGAAAAGGGTTAGTGTATATTATATGCATCCATGAACAGTAGAGTCTTTAAAGAAACTTTCAAAACTAGAATAGAGTCTTGTGGAGCGAGGCAGACAGTTCCACAATAAATGAAAATATCCCAATAAAGGGATATAAAAGAGCGCTGATATTTAAAAAAGAAAAAAACAATGTTCAATATAAAACAAGGTAATATACTTCTAGTATAGTAGATCAAATCTACCATGTTAGTCCTGTTTAATGTCCATAAACTGGTGGTAAATTGAAGGGATAAAGGTATCCTCCTAATAGGTGAGTAAGGCTGCTACTCTTGATCCCAGAGAGTGTGGAACAACTGTAAAAATAGAAAGTAGAAAAAGGGCGCCACAATAGCGTGATACCGTCTGGATATGTGGGTACAGATAAAAGTAAGTATTATGCTTACCAAATGGTGTGGCCCTGTGCTGTGACACTTTTTTATCTGATGAAACGACCCGTTGAGGTTGAGAAACGCGTCATAAGTATTAAAAGCCATTTTATTTGAAGGTGTCTGTGTTGTGGTTTATCATTACCAACTGAAAAACACAAATAAGATTACACCTCTGCAGCACCTGAAGTCCAGCCAACAGGAGATACACACAGAGTTTCAACTAGGACAAGTGCCTTTGGAGCTTGGCTTCCACAGTGTGCTAGCCACTGACAAGTGCTAGCCTGCTTTCTTGCACTGGTCACAGCACAGTGCCACACCTTTTGGTAAGCATAATACTTACTTTTATCTGTACCCACATATCCAGACGGTATCACGCTATTGTGGCGCCCTTTTTCTACTTTCTATTTTTACAGTAGTTCCACAATAAAGGGCCACTATAAAGAAGTCTTGTAGACAGGAATGTGAGGAGGTAACAAGAGAGGAGGAGGTTATGAATAGAGCAAAGGGGACAGGAGGAAGAGTATCTCAAGAGAAAGTCTAAAGGGAGCAGTGCAGTTGAGGCCCTTGAATGTCAGTCAAAATTTTGTGTTTAATCCCGGAGGCAAGAGGAAGCCAGTGAAGGGATTGGTAGAGAGGTGCAGCAGATGAAGAGCGATGTGTAAGGAAGATCGGCCTGGCAGAGGCATTCATTATGGATTGTAAAGAGATAGATGACAGCTAGGGAGACCAGAGAGGATGGAGTTACAATAGTCAAGGCAAGAAACGATGAGAGAGTGGATTAAAATCTTAGTTGTGTCTTTTGTGAGGAGGTATCAATTGTTTTAGATGTTTTTAAGGTGGAAAAGGCAGGAGTTGGCCAAAAACTGAATATGAGGAGTGAAATAAACATCTGAGTCAAGGGTAACCACAAGACAACTGGTATGCAGGGTTTGAGTAATTATGTTATTTTTTGGAAGAAGGGTGGAAAATAAAGAGCTCAATTTTGGAGAGATTTAGCATAAGGTAGTGAGAGGACATCCAAGATAAAATAGGATAAAGACCATTAATGACACAAGTTAGCAAAGAAGGGGATAAGTCTGGTGCAGAGAGGTAGAATTGGGTGTCATCAGCATACAAATGATATTAAAACCCATAGGACTTTATTAAGGAACCTAATGATGATGTGTAGATTGAGAAGAGAATGGGGCCAAGTGCAGAGCCTTGTGGTACAGCAGCATAAAATGGTAAAAGGGCAGAGGATGCACCACATAAGGCTACACTAAAGTTAGGTTAGACAGGTAGGAGAAGAACTACTAGAGTGCTTTGTCGCAAATGCTGAAGAATTGGAGGGTTTGGAGCAAAAGAGAGTGGTTCATAGTATCAATGGCTGCGGACAGATTGAAAAGGATTTACAGAAAGAAGTGGCCTTTTGATTATGCTGTAAGTAGGTAATTAATAACCTTAACAATTGCTATTTCTGTGGAATGTTGCGGTGAACTCCAGATTGCAGTGGGTGGTAAAGGGAGTTTAATGTGAGGAAATGTGATAAACGTGTATATATAGCTTAAAGGGACAGTCAACATAGAATTTTTTTTTTTTTAATGATAGATAATTTCTTAATTACCCATTCCCCGGTTTTGTAGAACCAACACAGTTATAATAATATATGTTTTACCTCTGTAATTACCTTGTATCTAAGCCTCTGCAGACTGCCTCCTTATTTCAGTTCTTTTGACAGACTTGCATTTTAGCCAATCAGTGCTCACTTCTTGGTAAATTCATGTGTATGAGCTCAATGTTATCTATATGAAACACATGAACTAACGCCCACTAGTGGTGAAAAACGGTCAAAATGCATTTAGATTAGAGGCGGCCTTCAAGGTCTAAGAAATTAGCATATGAACCTCCTAGGTTTAGCTTTCAACTAAGAATACCAAGAGAACAAAGAAAAATTGGTGATAAAAGGAAATTGGAAAGTTATTTAAAATTACATGCTCTCTTTGAGTCATGAAAGTTTTTTTTGGACCTGACTGTCCCTTTAGCTAGCATTTCAGGCTCATCCTGAGCAAGCCTGAAATGCCAGGGCTCTGAGGCTGCTATCCAAGCTTGATAAATGGAGCCCAAAGTTTTTTTATTTTTCTAGGACTAGTGGAAACTTCCAGATGTGTTTGTGTATCTGTCTATCTATCTATATCTATCTATCTATCTATCTATCTATCTCTATCTATCGGTCTACAGTATCTATCTATCTATCTATCTATCTATCTATCTATCATCTATCTATCTATGTATCAATATCTATCTATATCTATCTATCTATCTATCTATCTATCTATCTATCTATCTGTCTGTCTATCTATCTATCTATCTATTCATGCACACATGCAAATACATTTAGTAATACATTACAATTTCCATTTCTAAAAAAAAATAATGTTAAATTAGAATATAACAAATTACACATAGAAATATAAGCGAGCCAGTAATGCCACAGAGAATTCCAGTAACATAAAACTCCAGGAGTGAATATTGAGCAGTTTATCTATGTCACTATAAAAAAACAGGATTCACAAGCACTTGTTATAGAAATGTTTAATACACTTTTTTTTTTTTTTTAATGAAAAATCTGTTCGACGTAAAAGGTAAATAATATCAATGACATCAACCTTAGGGAAAAAAAAAACACAGCAAAGTTTAATTGAAGTTCATGTAATAGAACTAAAGAACCTTTGAATTATTCACAGATTTATCAAATGATATAAAATCTAGTCCTAAAACCCGTTCACACAGGCCATTTTTTGCAGGACAGCGGTCCCATCCCTTGCGCTCTCTCCCTCCCCCTCTCTTTTGCTCTCTCTCTCTCCCCCCTCTTTTGCGCTCTCTCCCCCCCTTTATTTTGTGCTCTTTCTCCCCCCTCTCTTTTGCGCTCTATCTCCCCCCTTCTATTTTGCTCTCTCTCTCTCCCCCCTCTTTTGCTCTCTCTCTCCCCCTCTCTTTTGCTCTCTCTCTCCCCTCTCTTTTGCTCTCTCTCTCCATCCCTCTCTTTTGCTCTCTCCCTCCCCCTCTCTATGGCTCTCTCTCCCCTCTCTTTTGTTCTCTCTCCCCTAGCTCTCTCTCCCCCTCTCTCTTTCTCCCCCCCCCCTCTCTCTCTCCCCCTCTCTCCCCCCTCTCTTTCTCCCCTCTCTCTATCTCCTCCTCTCTCTCTCCCCCCCCTCTCTCTCAGCCCCCTCTCTCCCCTCTCTCTCTCTCCCCCTCTCTCTCGCCCCTCTCTCTCTTTCCTCTCTCTCTTCCTCTTTCTCTCTCTCTCTCTCTCTCTCTCTCTCTCTCTCTCTCTCTCTCTCTCTCTCTCTCTCTCTCCCCCTCTCTCTATCCCCCTCTCTATCTCCTTTCTCTCCCCCCTCTCTCCCCCTCTCTCTCCCCCATCTCTTCCCCCCTCCCCCTCTCTCTTCCCCCTCTCTCTCCCCCCTCCCCCTCTCTCTCTCCCCCCTCTCCCCCCTCTCCCCCCTTTATCCCCCCTCTCTCCCCCTCTCTCTCCCCCCTCTCTCTCCCCCTCTCTCTCTCCCCCTCTCTCTCTCCCCTCTCTCTCTCTCCCTCTCTCTCTCCCCCCTCTCTCTCTATCTCTCTCTTTCCCCCTCTCTCTCTCCCCCCTCTCTCTCTCCCCCCACTCTCTCTTTCCCCCCTATCTCCCCTCTCTCTCTCTACCCCCCCCCTCTCTCTTTCTCTCTCTCTCTCTCCCGCTCTCTCTCTCTCCCCCTCTCTATCTCCTCTCTCTCCCCTCCCTCTCTCCCCCTCTCTCTCCCCCTCTCCCCCCTCTCTCCCCCCCTCTCTCTTCCCCCCTTTCTCCTCCTCTCTCTCACCCCTTTCTCCCCCCTCTCTCTCTCCCCCCTCTCCCCCTTTATCCCCCCCTTCCCCCCTCTCTCTCGCCCCTCTCTCTCTCCCCCTCTCTCTCTCCCCCCTCTCTCTCTATCTCTCTCTTCCCCCTCTCTCCCCCCTCTGTCTCTCCCCCCTCTCTCCCCCTCTCTCTCTCTCCCCCTTTTCTTTTGCTCTCTCTCTTACCCTCTCTTTTGCTCTCTCTCTTTCCCCTCTTATTTTTTCTCTCCCCCTCTATTTTGCTCTCTCTCCCCATCTCTTGCTCTTTTCCCTCTCATCCTATTTTTAGCTCTTTCTCATCTCTTTTGTTCTTCCCCCTCTTTCTATCTCTCCCCCCTCTCTATCTCTCTCCCCTCTATCTTGCGTGCACGACCGCACCGGGCCCCGCCACCCCTGCACGCCTGCCCCCTTCATGCCCGGCCATGCCCCCCGCTCACGCCCGGCCATGCCCACTTCTGCAAGCACGA
Organism: Bombina bombina; assembly: GCF_027579735.1. Lineage (NCBI taxonomy): Eukaryota > Metazoa > Chordata > Amphibia > Anura > Bombinatoridae > Bombina > Bombina bombina. The sequence continues at coordinate 216,279,527 of NC_069505.1, forward strand.
CAGATCAGGTAGGGTCAGGTATGTTTGTCCTTGTGCTGTCTCTACTGCACATGACAGCTTTGGACAAACACACTTGGCCTTTTATAGTATAGGATTATTTTGTATAGATGAATTCTTTTATTTGTGTTAGCTGATTTGCAGCATCTGTGACAATATATACAAATTATTATTTCATGATATGCCAAATTTATAAGTGGTGCGCTAACTTTTTCTTTCCCTCGCATGAGCGGAACTCGATGCAGGCTAACTTCAGGAGTTTGGATATTGCGGCCATGTTAACTTTTTCTCCCCATAGATTTCAATTTAGTGCGTGCTCATCCCGCACTTAGTTAGACTAACTTTTCTAAACTTGAATGTAGCTATGAATGTTTAATATTTCAATATTCTTCACAAGGAAGAAAATGTTTGTTATTTGTTCAGCTATTTATTTCTATATATATTTATAACATTATTTTTTTGTAGAAATATATATCTATACCTTTATATCTATATGAATATATGCATGTACAGATATCTATAGAAATAAATATTTAAAAAAAAAAACAAAAAGAGGTCCCAATGCTGCTTTTTTCCTAACGCTGGTATTACGAGTCTTGCAGGTACAGGTGTACCGCACACTTTTTTGGTCAGACTCAAAAATACAGCAAATCAATTTACGACAATTGTGTATCCTATATTTTCAATGGGACTTGCATAGCGCCGGTATTACGAGTCTGACAAAAAGTGAGCGGTACACCCTCTCCTGTCAAGACTGATACCGCATTTAAAAGTCAGTAGTTAAGAGTTTTATGGGCTAACGCCGTAGCATAAAACTCTTAACTACTCTTAACTAAAGTGCTAAAAAGTACACTAACACCGATAAACTACTTATTAACCCCTAAACTGAGGCCCCCCACATCGCAAACATTACAAAAACATTTTTAACCCATAATCTGCCGAACCGGACATCACCACCACTATAAAAATATATTAAACCCTAGACCGCCGCACTCCCACATCGCAAACACTAATTAAATGTTATTAATCCCTAATCTGCCGTCCCTAACATTGACGACACCTACCTACATTTATTAACCCCTAATCTGCCGTCCCCAACATTGCTGCAACTATATTAAATGTATTAACCCTAACCCTAACACCCCCTAACTTAAACATAATTTAAATAAATCTAAATAAAATTACTACAATTCACTAAATTATTCCTATTTAAAACTAAATACTTACCTATAAAATAAACCCTAAGCTAGCTACAATATAACTAATAGTTACATTGTAGCTAGCTTAGGATTTATTTTTATTTTACAGGCAACTTTGTATTTATTTTAACTAGGTAGAATAGTTAGTAAATAGTTATTAACTATTTAATAGCTACCTAGTTAAAATAAATTCAGATAGGATTGAGCTTGCATTCTATTGGCTGATCCAATCAGCCAATAGAATTTCAGCTCAATCCTATTGGCTGATTGGATCAGCCAATAGGATTGAACTTCAATCCTATTGGCTAATTTCATCAGCCAATAGTATTTTTCTACCTTAATTCCGATTGGCTGATAGAATTCTATCAGCCAATCGGAATTCAAGGGACGCCATCTTGGATGACGTAATTTAAAGGAACCTTCATTCTTCAATTGGACTTCATTTGAAGAGGATGCTCCGCGTCAGATGTCTTGAAGATGGAGCTGCTCCACATCGGATGGATGAAGATAGAAGATGCCGCCTGTATGAAGACTTCTGCCTGTCTGGAGGACCTCTTCTGTCCGGCTTCGATGAAGACTTCTGCCCGTCTGGAGGAGCACTTTGCCCGACTTTGTTGAGGACTTCGGCCCGACTGGGTGAAGACTTCTCAATGTAGGGTGATCTTCAAGGGGTTAGTGTTATGTTTTATTAAGGGGGTATTGGGTGGGTTTTAAAGTAGGATTGTGTGTGTGGGTGGTGGGTTTTAATGTTGGGGGGCTATTGTACTTTTTTTACAGGTAATAGAGCTGATTACTTTGGGGCAATGCCCCACAAAATGCCCTTTTAAGGGCTATTTATAATTTAGTATAGGGTAGGGCTTTTTTATTATTTTGGGGGCTTTTTTATTTTATTAGGGGGATTAGATTAGGTTAATTAGTTTAAAAAACTTGTAATTATTTTATTATTTTCTGTAATTTAGTGTTTGTTTTTCTTCGTACTTTAGATAATTTTTTTAAATTGTATTTAATTGTATTTAGTTTAGGTAATTCATTTAATTATAGTGTAGTTTTAAATGTAATTGTAACTTAGGTTAGGATTTATTTTACAGGTAAATTTGAATGTATTTTAACTAGGTAGTTAGTAAATAGTTAATAACTATTCTACCTAGTTAAAATAAATACAAAGTTGCCTGTAAAATAAAAATAAACCCTAAGCTAGCTACAATGTAACTATTAGTTATATTGTAGCTAGCTTAGGGTTTATTTCATAGGTAAGTATTTAGTTTTAAATAGGAATAAGTTAGTTAATGATAGTTATTTTTTTTAGATTTATTTAAATTATATTTAAGTTAGGGGGGGTGTTAGGGATAGGGTTAGACTTAGATTTAGGGGTTAAGAACTTTATTATAGTGGCGGCAACTTTGGGGGCAGAAGATTAGGGGTTAATAAGTGTAGGTAGGTTGCGGCGACATTGGGGGTGGCAGATTAGGGGTTAATAAATATAATGTAGGATATAAATAAATCCCAGCAAACGAGTCTTAGATGAATACTATTTTAATTTTATGTCAATTTAAACATATTATTACTGCCACAATGGGTAAGACAGCTCAAGCGCTGACACTGGAAGATCCCAAGGGTCAGTCAATCCACATTCACACAAACCACAGCCACCAAAGAGATCCACTGGCTGGAACACAAAAAAAATAAAAAAATATTCAACATGCATACAAAATCATTCAACATGTGATAGAGAACAGATACACAAAAAAGTGTGAAATAAATATAAACAAGAAAAAAAACCCGGCGACCCAAGGGGTATAATGCAGCACCACCTGCTATGAAATAAGGAGGGTCTCTATATTCAAAAAGTACCAAATGGGTCTCCTTAAAAATGGAAAAAAGATGCACAAATCTTGTCAGGCAATGTGATCCTTAATGTTTAAGAAGCTGTATATTCACACTTGCGTAAGTGACTACATGTATCTTTAAGCAGATGAATATAATTTGCAACAGTTGCTATTTACAAAGCCAAAGACTAGGCCACGCTTCAATCCTATGTATCCATATAGCTATATACACTCTTAAGAGGCTGCTGAATCTCCCTTTCATCTGTAGACACTGTATTATTTCCAGGCTTTCAGAAATTCAGTCATTCAAAGCAGACCATAACAAAATGATCTTTTTCAAATGGTGTATACGCTGGTATTTAGACATAGTCTTTATATCTGTATATGCTTGTTATTTGCAACTTGTAATATATTCCACCTTGCACATAATCATAACAATCCTGGTATCCCAGAGTTACAAACATTTGTGAGTGTATAATAAAATGACAATTTCACCAGTTATGACCATCAAGGTACCGTTTAACCGTACATGCCAACTTCACACTATGATACTTTACTCACAGCGTACACCTCTGATGTATAGCAAAACTTTGTTGTAAGCGCTAAGTAACAATGTTACCGGGAATGTCCACTGTCTCTGTGAGACTTCAGTGACGCTGTGAGACTTACCCCTTCATCGAGTGTGGAAATGGAAAATCTTCAGACCGCTTCAGTCTCTTACCTTCTCAATTACGTCATACCGGGATATAGGCATATAAACGTAAACCACTCGTTTAAAACATCAGCTCTGGATACCGACAGGTGCAGATGATGGCATCTCAGTTATCCGACGCACGTTTTGGGACTCCGCCCTTTGTCAAGGATAGTATGGGTGTCTACGGTAGGTGCTTTATTTAACGAACAGAGATTAAACACAATTGGTTCACTCCACGCACACCTCTCTTACGTCACACCCATTCATAGCGCTTACATTTATAAAGAGCTACCTTCAAGCTCTGCCGTGGATCCGCCTTTTGCTGACACATAGTCCACAAAATGTAAAAGTATCACCACTATTTATGAAACCTAAAGTAACAGGGTATGATTTAAATAATACCTGTAATGCTCAATATTTTTGCCAATTTTCTGAATCTTCTCTAATGCGGCTCGTGTTAGTCTAAATTGGATATTTTTTAATAAATTTCAAAGTAAAAAATCCAACATTTATTTCAAAAGAGTGTCATTCACTAGGGAATATATAGGTATAATAGATGACTTAGTATTACATCAGATGCACTGACATACTTCTGTATGCATTACATATTCGAATTCCTGCCTTTAATACAAAAAGAGGACATAATGTCACCTAATAGATACCTATAGCTAATTCTCGACCTATTGAGATGTGCCAAAAAGGATATGATCCCCTTAATGTGTTCTATGGCTTAATCTATGGTTGTCAATATCGATACCCAATATCTACTCATGATGCAAGAAGACCCATTTAAAAAGAATAGGAATCCAGATATTTAACCCCTTATATGACACTGACTAAATAGTAAATATACCAATGATAATACCATAATATCTAGACACCATACCTTCATCTCTTTCCTTATGGTTATTCTGCAAATTTGATTATATTCAAAACGCATCTAAATATTATTGGCCCCCCTCCAAGAAGCTATAGATGGACTCCCAAGAACAAAAGTAATCTACACTCCTTATAGTTACTAATTCCAATGTCCTAGCCACATTCCATCAAGATATCTATTATTATGGTTATCTATTCTAATATCCTCATTTCATAGAGATATGTCTTTACATATCTGACAAGCCAAACACTAAACCATAGTGTCCTGTGTACATTGTCAGGAATTAGAGAAAATTCCTCCATGAAATGTCCCTATTTAGGCCCCTAGGGGCCAAAGTATCCAGTTTCCTTATCCATTGTGCTTCTTTTTGAAACAATAACTTTTGTCTATCACCTCCTCTGCGTAATGGAGGTACCCCATCTACTATTTGGAATCTAAGCTGATTTTTATTGTGTGATGCTCTGGTAAAATGATATGCCACAGGAGCATCTTCATCAACTTTACCTATTGCTGCCTTATGTTGTCGGATCCTGTCTCTGGCGGTCTGAGTCGTCTCACCTACATAGGAAAGGCCACATTGGCACTTAATTACATAAATTAGAAATTTAGAATTACAGGAGAATCTCCCTTTAATGGGGATCCTTTTTCCTGAGTAAGGATGTGTGACAGAATCTCCTTGTTGCATGGAATGGCACAAGACACAATTCATGCATGGAAAAGAGTCTTTTTTCATAATCTCACTAGGGTTTCATTTGGAGCCCAAATCTGCTTGTATTAACTCATATCTGAAGTTTCTATTTCTCCTGTATGAGAACAATGGAGTGTCCTTAAATACACCACCAACCTGAGAGTCCTCCTTTAGGAGATACCAATGTTTTAAAATCATTCTTTTAAGTCTGCCACTATGAAGACCATAGTGACAGACAAAGGGGATAGAAAAACTTTTTCTTGTTGGCAATTTTTTCTTCAATAAACTGTCTCTTTCAACGTTGTCAACTTTTATCCGATTTGAATCAAAAACATCTTTAGGTTACCCTCTCTCGACAAACTTCTCTATCATTTCATCTAATCTTTTTTGGTAGATGAGAGGGTCATCTACAATTCTCTTGACTCTGAGAAGTTGCCCTAATGGTAAATTTTTTATCAGTGAAGGAGGATGAAAACTATTATACAGCAAGGTATTATTCCTATCTGTTTGTTTGATATATAAATCACTCCTTAACCTTTCACCTTCAATTGATATCATAATGTCCAAGAAGCTCACCTTTTCTGCACTATATTCAACAGTAAATTTTAAGTGGTCATTTGAAGAGTTCAAACATGAAACAAATTGAACCAAAGATTCCTCATCGCCTGTCCAGACAAAAAAGATGTCATCTATGTATCTGTACCAGCCTCTCACACAGTCTCTATACCCCTGATCTCTGAACACAACATCTTCCTCAAATTTTCCAACAAAAAGATTGGCATATATAGGTGCTACATTAGAGCCCATTGCAGTTCCCTTTCTTTGGACATAAAACATTTCCTCGAATAGAAAAAAAATTCTCATATAGAATAATCTCAAACATATCTTTGATAAAGCGTCTTTCGCTGGGGGAATATAACTTGTCCTTGTACAAAAAATGGAATACGCTCTCGATGCCCAAGTGATTAGGGATAGAGGTATAGAGGCTTGCAATATCCATGGTAACTATCAGGCTACCTTGAGGAATTATTTGTGGTGCAATTTTGCATAGAAAATCCGTTGTATCCTGTAAATATGATGTTAGATATCCTAACAGGGGGTCTGATTAATTGATCAAGAAATATAGCAATTGGTTGAAAAATGGATTCTGTGTCTGTCACAATTGGGCGGCCCGGAGGGTCATCCAATTTTTTTGTGTATCTTTGGTAACACATAGAATACGGGCGTAATTGGATTCTCCTTAACCAAAAATGTATCTTGTTTCTTAGTTATAATGTCTGACAATAAGGCCTCATCTACAATTCTCTGTATTTTCTTCTTTAGTCTAAGTGTTGGATCTCCACCAATTCTCTCATAATTCTCCACATCTTGGAGCTGACTGAATACTTCCTCCTTGTATTTTATTTTACTCATATTAACAAGGGCTCCGCCCTTATCGGCCGGTTTCAAAATTAATTCCTTATTATTTTGAATATCTTGTAATAATTTCTTCTCTTTCTGGGACATATTAAACTTCACTTTAGTTTTAAAGTTTTTCCTCAATCTCTCAAAGTCTCTTTTAATAAGTGTAATATATGCCTCAACCGATGCATTTGTGTGAGGAGGATTAAAATTACTTTTAGGCTTAATATTCTGGATATGAAATTGAAATGGACTCACCGGTTCCTCTCTACTGCTTTCTTCTTTATTAAGAAAAAACTTTTGAGTCTCAAGTTTCTAAAAAATATCTGTAAGTCACATTCAATAGAGAAAAAATCCGGAAGAGTAGTAGGAATAAAGGATAATCCTTTTTGTAATACTCTAATACTCTCAAGATCCAATTCAATACCAGAAATATTGACTACAGGGCTATTTTCTTTTATCTCCGTTTCTGTCTCGTTGAGATCTGATAGCCTGTGTCCCCTATGTTTCCTCCCCCCTCTCCTCTGCCTCTTCTTCTGTTTCTGGTACCACGTCCTCTAATAGAAAAAGGGACAGAGGAGTCACTGAATTCACTGTCAGATAAGGATTCCCCTTGGAATAGGCTGACCATACGTCCCGTTTTGAAAGGGACAGTACCGTTATTTTATGTTTCTTCCCCCATCCCGTCATTTCTTTAATAATATTCATTTTGCCCCATTTTGAGGGTTATCAGACCGTGCGGCCAGCACAAGTGTCTTTTTTTTGGCACACACACCACTTACTAAACATTTTTATACTCCCCGCCGGCGGGGAGGGCAGTTTTTTTTTAACTGCAGGGTTGGGTGGCCGTGCCCACATAATCCACAGCACCGCGTCTATGCCGCCTACGCTCAAAATTAGGAGCGTGATCATTGAAAGCAAGTGACAGCAGGTCAGTACTCAGTCGTGAGCTGTCAGACTTAGCTGAGGAGAGAGACTGGTCATGAGAGGGAAGTTAGAACTACTAGGTAGTGCATAGTAAGGACAGGAGTCAGACTAGATCTGTCATCATCTGATGTGATGATCATCTGCCTCTGCCATAATCCGAATTAGCGGCTGACCATCACCAGGGAGATAATTCTTGCCATCTTCTTGTGTCACAGTGTGAACATACAAACATAGTGATCAAGTAGATCAATTGTCTAAGTTCTGCAAGAATTGTGCACGGCCAAGGTAAAACCAGTGTCTGTGCCTGTCAATCAATTTCATTGTCATTAATTATGCTTATTATTATGCTGTTGCAGTGCTGGTTGTACAGACTTTATAAATACCGGTTATCATTATCAAGTAACTATTTGCACATTTTTCTAAGTTCTTCCACCATGTAACAATGATTTTGGGCAACTCAGCTAAAACAAATCTACAACAACTAATCCAGATCTTTAAACCAAATGCCTGTTCAGAGGCTACACTTTTACCCTTTAAAAACAGTTAATATGGGGGAATTTGCCTTGACAACATAGAGGATAATTTCAATTTTGGAAACATTGAGTTAAGGGCATGTGATTAAAAAATATACACACATCACATTCCCAATTTAAATCATGGGAACATTGTGAAAACACTGTGGATTAGTATTTAGATGTTATAGCTCTATGTCTACCTAAAACATTTTGTATGAGTTCTTCTGTCACTGAAGGATCATTGTTGGCTCAGTAGTTTATATTCATGTCATAAAAGTTAACTTTTGTTAAAATCTTACTTTTTTTCTTATGAATAAAGAATATTAACCCCGTCCCGTTTTTGACATCTCAATGTCCCGTTTTTGTCTCAAGGAAATATGGTCAGCCTACCTTGGAAACTATGAGATTGGGGACCCCTTCTAATCCTCCTGAATGGCACAAAGTCTAGATTTCTCCATCTATACACCTTATTGTTTTGATAATCCGCTAAGTCTCTCTGAAATTTTTTATATTTTTTACTTTCCAAGTTTTTCCTAAAGGTCGCCACATCATTATCTAGTTTCGATTTATAATTTAAAAATTCAGATTCAGTTTTCAACTCCCTAATCAACACTTCAACCGTGTCAATTTCCTGTGGAGGGTGTAGATGACTTCTCAGACCCCTTGGGATCCATTTTTGTCTAAAATATTCTGCCAAAGTGACCAAATGTAAATCATATACAATTTTTTGTTTAATTAATTGTTCTAAACTCATGGGTTCTTTATTCTCAGGTTCCATATTAAGGAAATCTCTATTTCCTACACATAATGTAGCTATTCGTGAGGCATCCAAATCTGAATAGGTGAAAACTTTAGGACCATCCATAACTCTGGATCATTCAGATATCAAAACAATTTTGATGTGCACGTCAAAGACCAATAAATATTCAAAAAATAAAACAAGAGACTGCACTATCTTATGATTTCTATGTCTATATGCTCATGCACGGGATAGAGTAGGGTCAATTTACTCAAATAAATACAATATAAATAAATCCCAGCAAACGAGTCTTAGATGAATACTATTTTAATTTTATGTCAATTTAAACATATTATTACTGTCACAATAGGTAAGACAGCTCAAGCGCTGACACTGGAAGATCCCAAGGGTCAGTCAATCCACATTCACACAAACCACAGCCACCAAATAGATCCACTGGCCGGAACACAAAAAAAATAAAAAAATATTCAACATGCACATAAAATCATTCAACATGTGATAGAGAACAGATACACAAAAAAGTGTGAAATAAATATAAACAAGAACACCCCCCGGCGTCCCAAGGGGGTGATAATGCAGCACCACCTGCTATGAAATAAGGAGGGTCTCTATATTCAAAAAGTCCCAAATGGGTCTCCTTAAAAATGGAAAAAAGACACAAAAATCTTGTCAGGAAATGTGATCCTTAATGTGTAAGAAGCTGTATATTCACACTTGCGTAAGTGACTACATGTATCTTTAAGCAGATGAATATAATTTGCAACAGTTGCTATTTACAAAGCCAAAGACTAGGCCACGCTTCAATCCTATGTATCCATATAGCTATATACACTCTTAAGAGGCTGCTGAATCTCCCTTTCATCTGTAGACACTGTATTATTTCCAGGCTTTCAGAAATTCAGTCGTTCAAAGCAGACCATAACAAAATGACAACCTTTTTCAAATGGTGTATACGCTGGTATTTAGACATAGTCTTTATATCTGTATATGCTTGTTAATTGCAACTTGTAATATATTCCACCTTAGCGCTGCTAAATAAACCCCATATATTCCACCTTGCACATAATCATAACAATCCTGGTATCCCAGAGTTACAAACATTTGTGAGTGTATAATAAAATGACAATTTCACCGGTTATGACCATCAAGGTGCCGTTTAACCGTACATGCCAACTTCACACTATGATACTTCACTCACAGCGTACACCTCTGATATATAGCAAAACTTCGTTGGAAGCGCTAAGTAACTATGTTACCTGGAATGTCCACTGTCTCTGTGAGACTTCAGTGATGCTGTGAGACTTACCCCTTCATCGAGTGTGGAAATGGAAAATCTTCAGACTGCTTCGGTATCTTACCTTCTCAATTATGTCATACCGGGATATAGGCATATAAACGTAAACCACTTGTTTGAAACTTCAGCTCCGGATACCGACAGGTGCAGGTGATGGCGTCTCAGTTATCCGAGGAACGTTTCAGGACTACTCCCTTTGTCAAGGATAGTATGGGTGTCTAAGGTAGGTGCTTTATTTAACGAATATAATGTAGGGTTCAGTGATGTTGGGGGCATCAAATTAGGGGTTCATAAGTATAATGTAGGTGGCGGCGGTGTCCGGAGCGGCAGATTAGGGGTTAATAATATAATGTAGGTGTCTGCGATGTCGGGGCGGCAGATTAGGGGTTAATAAGTGTAAGATTAGGGGTGTTTAGACTCGGGGTTCATGTTAGGGTGTCAGGTGTAGACATAAAATGTATTTCCCCATAGGAATCAATGGGGCTGCGTTAGGAGCTTTACGCTGCTTTTTTGCAGGTGTTTTTTTTCAGCCGGCTCTCCCCCATTGATTCCTATGGGGAAATCGTGCACAAGCACGTTTAGCCAGCTCACCGTTACGGTAAGCAGCGCTGGTATTGAGGTGAAATGTGGAGCTAAATGTTGCTCTTCGCTCACTTTTTTGCGGCTAACGCCGGGTTTCTAAAAACCCGTAATACCAGTTGTCTGTAGGTGAGCGGTGAGGGAAAATCGCTCGTTAGCACCGCACAGCATTACCGAAAAAACTCGTAATCTAGGTGAATTTCAATTAAACACAGTTAAACACATTAGAATATAGAAAGTGAATACACATGATTATGTTTAAAGGTATTTGAGTGGAAAGGGCTGCAAACTGTGTATATATGTCTATACATATACACACACACACACACACATATATATATATATATATATATATATATATATATATATACTGTATATACTGTATGTATGTGTTTACATATATACACATATAAACACATCTAAATTTTCTCTTTTAGGGGCAAAACCAATCTCTATTAGTAAGAAATACATTTGGAAGAATCTATTAGCAACAATTTTAGTTTACGTTTTTATATCTGTGTTTAATATGAATATGGCCTAAAATTTGCTAGGTTTTCTAGAGATTTGCCTAGGTTGGCAATTACAGTAATGTGTATGTAACCCCTTCCTTATCCATCTTTGGTGAGAATGATACAGGATGGACGGTCACCTTTGACGCTGTGGCTTCACAGGAATGACCTAAGTCTCCGCTGGAGTAGGGAGTCTGGGACATCTTGATTAATGTAACGTACAGTGCATCCACTCAGTGTTAACAATTCTCAGGGAACGCACAACACTGAGACAATTAGTTCCCCACAACATGCAATAATAAAAACAAGCAGATGATAAAGTAACACAGAATATATTTAAATGCAAATAGAACAACATATAAATAACATAACAGTCCTACACTTTTCAGGGTACCCTTTTCCCCAAAATACACTGCTAAATAAAGCCCCTTGTGGTGATGCACGTTGGGGCCCTTAGTAAGTTTCAGATATCTGTTTAGTGTTATGGATAACTTTAACTGTTCCACTACCTGAATCCTCCTGTAGAATGTTCTAGAAAAGGCCTAGTCCTCTGGCTGCTTTCTCTGCTGCTTGCTTTTCCACTTAAGTGCTGACAGTCTGAAGTGACAGCTTACTCTAGTCCCAATGTAGCTTCTTCTTACTGTGACATCAGCCTGAGGGGCCCATTTATCAAGCTCTGGATGGAGCTTGAGGGCCCGTGTTTCTGGCGAACCTGCAGGCTCATCAGAAGCATCAGTTATGAAGCAGCGGTCTAAAGAGCGCTGCTCCAGCCTGCTCTAAGCAGGCGGACAGACATCGCCACAATTCAACCTGATCAAATACGATCTGGTTGATTGACACCCCCTGCTGGCCGAGAATCTGCAGGGGGCGGCGTTGCACCAGCAGCTCACAAGAGCTGCTGGTGCAATGCTGAATATGGAGAGCGTATTGCTCTCCGCATTCAGCGAGGTCTGTCGGACCTGATCCGCACTGTCTGATCAGGTCCAACAGACCGTTGTTAAAGAGTGGCCTGAGTGTTCACAGCATGCAGGGTCCTGGATGCTTTATTCCCACTTAAGTGCTGACAGTTTGAAATGACAGCTCACTCTAGTCCAAATGTAGCTGCTTCTTACTGTGACATCAGGCTGAGTGATCACAGCATGCAGGGTCCTGGATGCAACCTTTATCATCCCAGGCAGAAATACACACACATCTTTCAGCAGCCCTGAACAGCTCTGACTAAAATTCTCTCTGAAACTGTCAGCATCTGATTGGCTCTCACTACCATGTGATGCAGGGTTGAGCAAAGGGCAAAGTGCAGTTAATCCCTGCATCAAAATGACAAAGGGCTACATGTACTTGTAACATTTTGGTTGGAAGCACTAGACCTCTGTCAACTTCCAAAATAAAGGTTGATTAAGTGAGGATCTAGAAAAGGGATAAATAGCTTATAACTTATAACTGGACATGGGCTTCTCCCAGGTATAAGTCAGGAGATGTTATCATTGAGTCTAGGTTTGAGATACAATAGTGGTTTAGAGGAATTCCGTTGCATGTTCTTATTTTATTCTCTTGGGGTGTAATTTGTACAATCAGTAGAAGTATAGTCTAAATTATTCAGCAATAGTTTGTATGTTTGATAAGCTTATTTGTAAGGGATTTTAGGTTATTAATATATGTTTTCATTCTTCTTGCCTTTTAAGGCACTAGGCTGGCATCCTCCTTTTTTTTTTCCTATTGAATATTATTTTTGTTGAATGAAGAGAGCTTGTCTATGTGCCTTAACATGTAAACTTTCAATTAATTGTTGGTCATATGAAGAAAGTTCTTTATGTAGATGATTGACCCTTAATAATTCTGAAATTATTGGAGCATGTTTGTCTTGTTGGCCCTTATTTATAAATTTCTTACATCAGTTCACCCTGGATTTGAGTGCCTTCCATATCTGGGATCATCTTGGGGTGTTATAGTAGTAGAAATAGTTTTGCAACGTTTGGTACAATTGATTTTTAAGAGGTTTGCTAAAAGATATTACTCCTATCACCTATTGGGGAGGACTGATTGCCATGTAAAATAGCTTCTGACTGCTGAGTGGTCTGACCCTGTAGTGGAAAGTATGTACAAATAGTGACAAATACAGGTGGTCTATCATAATATAATTTAGTAATTTTTATTAAGGTGGGAGAAAAAAAGAGTAGTCTCTTGTGGTGGAGACTTCATGAGTCATGTAGAGCTATTGATTTTACGATGGTGCAGATCATAGTGAGCTTTGATATCACTATTTGTGTTTTTTTAAAAAAAAAAAAAAAAGATGCTGTTCATGGTGGGATGTAGGGGGTGCTGAAATCTCCCACCAGAATTATGTTGCCTTTAGAGATAGCTAATAAAGAGTTGTGTTTTTTTTTTTTTTTTTAAAAAAGGAAGTCTGGTGTGTATTGGAGGGCGTATATATTTATTAATGTAATTGAGCAGCCATATCATAGACCGTGGAGCCCTAACAAATGTCCCTCTTTATCTTTTTCTATAGTGAGAAGCATAAATGGAAGTGATTTGTAAACAATAAAGAAAAAACATAATAGCCTGATATTCAAAACCTTGCAGGCATAGAGAGAAATCACGCAAAATCTTTGGAGTTTTTTTTTAGACCTTGTATTGTAATGTAGGAGTCTCTAGTTCACATAATGAACACTACATAGCAACATATAAATTTGTGTTTCTAATTTTTTTAGGGTCTCACTAAACCAATGAAACTTGAAAGAACAAAAAATGAAAGAATATCTTGCCTGAGCAGCAAGGTTTTGAATATCAGGCCCAGAGAGAGAGAAAGAGGAACTTGTTGTTGGTAAATCTCAGTCACCTAGATGATCTTCCATACTGTGTCAGGCAACAGCTACAGCTAAAGTATGGATTAATATGAGGTTCCTGCACTGGAAAATAAGTTAAGATAATTTAATTTTTGAAACCAAATGTATCTATAAGAAAACTGTTCCCAAAAGCGCAATTATAGTGCAACTCCAGCAGCAGCACAGCATTATACAAATTCTTCCCACTCTAGATGGTGTTTGGTGGTACGGACTCACATAGCTGTTAGTGACAAAATAATAGTTAAAATCTGACTGTAATCTACCAAGGTTCTATTCCATAAATAATTTTCTGCACAAAAATTAGATAATATCTGATAATGGGGTTGATCACATTATGATATCAGCTCCTGATACTTCGGTTTCAGTTTTTGGACAATTTTTCAAGTGATCACAATCCAAAATTCAACTGCAGAATCCCACAGCTATGATCAAGTTTCCTTAAGAAAAATCCTATTGTAATCCAAATCGATCACAATCACTGGTAAACAATATGAATACCGTTTCTATAGAGACATGATGGACATACTGGGTATCTTTCCTCAATAGTTATACTGACACTTAAAATGTTAAAAGTATTGATTTTTTTTGGGCGGAGCCAACTACAGAGGCAGACAGACGTGTTGTCATGGAGCTCCGGGCTCTTGGATATAATTATATACTTTAAGTCGCACATAGAGGGTCTGAGCCTATACTATAATACATTATATACCCAACGCATTCCCTTATTCTCCCAAAAGTAAGAGATAAGTCATTTTGAGAATGCGTTGCTAGAAATTTTTTTATCTGTTTTCTAAGCTAAGCCACCTGGAGCCATCGGAGAATACCCACACTCAAATCGCACTAATATGGAAGCCTTAGTCTTATGGGATCATCACACCAAACAGCTCCTAGAAAGGCACTATAAGAGCCTGAAAGAGGACCTCATATCACTATTATCTACCCTCATACTGCGGTTGGAATGTTCAGCCGCATGCACAGATCCCATACAACGGGACAGGGCCTACGCTATAACTCCATACGAGATTTTATATAATGAGGTGACTCCCTCTGGCAGCCTAACAGTGCACATGAGGTGTAGTAACTTGAGATGCACACCGGACCCCTGCATTAGGACACCTAATTCGGCTGAGCCAGCAACTGAGGGGATACTCTGTTCCCACACACAGCGCATCCAAGCTGAGAAACTTATAGCTGCAGTAGCTCCCCACAATACCACAGCTCGGCTCCTAGAGAGCATTCCAGCTTTTGGGCCTTACTCAACAGGGGTAGCACAAGCAATCTCTACCTTTGGAGACACGACCTGCTTTATGAGTGCTGACAGCTTTGGAGCAGGAACTCATCCAGGTACAATGCAGGTCTTCGCTAAAGGCAGATCATCTGGGGGGCTGCTACTAGCTCCTCTTGACATCTCAACTAGTATCATAGCCTGCTGCTTTAATATCACTAGGGAGTTCCAATACGGTCACAGAAAAAATCTGATCTCTCCCCTATGCTTAAGAATGGATGTGGGCTAGACTGTATGAGAATTGGACTGGGGCAACTTTGAGATCTTTTCTTTGTCCCCTAGCTAGAGACATTACAACTATCACTTGGAGGAATGAAGCTGACATATTTAGCTCTTTGGTATCTGTTCGTGGGCACAGAACTGTATAACTCTATTTACCTAAGTAACCAATGTTCTCTTACCCTGTTTGATCTGAAATGCTCTTTTGCTAGCTAGTAATCAGTTGGATTTGCATGTCTCTGTTTAGACATAACTCTATTTACATAAGTAACCTGTAATGTCCTCTTACCCTGTTTGATCTGAAATGCTCTTTTGCTAGCTAGTAATCAGTTGGATTTGCATGTCTCTGTTTAGACATATAGTTTTGCTGATCTCTTAGGTTAAAGTTCCTAGGTTTAAATTCAGTAAGATTGTTATAACTAATGCAAGCTAATGGGGAAATAGTTCATAGTTCACTCTAAATAGCAGACCTGTTATTTGATATGTAACTGCGATTTATAAGAGTTGAATATACCCAGTATTATCTTTATCTACTCCCAGCTGCTCTCGCAATCCACTATTTTCAATATATCTTATGAGCAATACACCCCAGCAATTTGAGGATCTCAGTTTAGCTTATGTATAGTAGGTGTTATACTTATTCAGTTGCCTCCTTCCACTATACGCTCTGGTTGTGGAGGACATTACAGGCTAGATCGTATTGAACCGCTTTTGACAACAGCAATCTAGATGTTACTCATTTTGGTATGTTTGGACATTTTCATAGTTTTTTGTAAGATATTATGTGTATGATTTCTAGTTTCCTTATAACTCTGCCTACACATTGCTGTCGGGAAGCTCCCCCGCAGTGTTTCTACTTTATATATATGCCTTCTAGACTTGATTCTGTACAGAGGGTAAATAGTTAGCCTCATGTAAACAAGCATTGGGTGGTCTGGACCTTCTGGTAAACTCTAGCTTTAAACCATGCTATGACCTATATTACTTTATAGTGGTGTGAGATGGACAAAGCAAATTAATAGCCTAAGTATATGTTTACCGGGTTGTTTAAAGTGTACTTATGCCCAAAATGACTAAACATCTTAAGATCTAAATTGGAGAGGCTTCTGCACACTGTCATTGTTTATAAATTAGTATTACTATACATTACTGCTATATATATGTCATATGCTACTATATTTCTCAAAGGCTTTGAGATGTACTACATATACGCTATACCTATTTAGGCCTAACTTCACAATATTGTCAATATGCTTTACTAAATACTAACATCCCCCCTCCAAGATGCAGCTCCTGTCTTCTGCATTTCCTTAGAACACCCCCGCCCTCCCCCCCATACTCTAACATGGACCTTTGCTGGATCTCACCCATCCTAGATTTTTTTTATCAGGGGTATTGTTATTTGCATATTTTAAATCAGTGTTTATCCGCTGTTGAACACATAGGTACACAATGCCTCCTATCCGCTAATGAATGGGGGCCACCGATGGGTTCACGTAGTACATCCCTTAATATTTTTATACCGCTAATAAAAAAGTGAGATATGTAGTGTATAGAAGTATTTTCTATAAGAAAAAACTAAGGGGACGCGCTGTAGTGTTGATAGAAATTGTGTTGATGTGAATGAAATTCCTCTGGTATCGTGTGAGTTGAACCGTGACAGATAAGTATGTGAGAGTAGAGGTGTATATGTGTATATGATTGGGTGAAATCTTGTTAATCAAAGGAGAATGTGTGACTTATTACAAACCGTAAGACTTGAAACAATTGTGATACATAAGCAAAAAATCATGAAACAATTGTGATACCTAAACAAAAAATCAGTTGGAATATTGCATAAACCTAAAGACTTGCAACAAAATATGTGAACAGTTGAATTTGATTAAACTCAAAAAACTGAAAAGTCCAATATGTGATAAGTGTTCAGAGATAAAAAGTCCAAATTCAATGTAAAGGATATATAAAGAACAAAAGTTCAAAGGATCAAAACAAATGGCTTGCTCCGCTTGAATCCAAGGTGTGATGAATCAGGAAATCTAGGAGGATAGAAAAACAAGGGGCGCCAAGATAGTGTGAATCAGTTTGGAAAACTGGAAAACAGTAGTTATAATAAAATCTACTCACAAGTGGAGTGGCACCTAGAACCAACTGGGTGCATACAGGCAGGCTGACATTCAGGACCAGCAGTCAGTACGCTGGGGGTCTCACCCGGGAGACCTGTGGGTGGGTCAGATGAGGTAGATGGAGTCGGCTGTGTGTCGTCTGGTGAGCCGGATCGCCACTGTGGAAGTCCAAAGGGCTGTGTTGTTTATCCCAAAAGGGTAGCTGCTCACACGATCAGCCTTGTTTCCAAACGAGTTTCCAATGTCAGTGTATGGAACAAAGGGATAAAAACCAAACTGGGTATAACCACTGCAAACTGTGGTAATATTAAAAAGGCACAGAAAACCGGGTCTGTCTAAAAACAAGTATTTAATTGCTACGCGTTTCTCAGTCCGTAAAGGACCGTTTCCTCAGGCATATACAAAGGTGTTCAACAGGCTACCATTTATACCTGACAGTGACCCGGAATCAAAATGTGGAGGTCATCTCCAAAGAATTGACAATAAAATGTTAAAAAACAAAAATACAATAAAAAATGGAACATGTATCAAAATTGTGTTTGAGCAGCAATCAGATAATATATTCATATCATGAAAAAACAAAAAACAAAGAGAACAAACATAAAAACAGCATGTAATTGCATTGATGAGTAACACCTGTGATAGTGTTTCTGAAAAAAAAAAAAAAAAAGAAAAAGAAAAAAAGAAAGCTAAACCTGTGTATGTATCCTATCCTATAGATAAACATGTTGTCACCTCAAAAGACTATTGGGTTATATGAAAATAAGATCCCAATGGTGACTATTGTTTAGTGTGCAAAACAAATCTGTATATAATCAATAAAGAATATATATAAACTAGAAAAAAATATATATGTTTATGTGAATGCACAAAACTTTGTATCCACTGGGTTTGAATGCCTACATAAACTCAAAACTTTGTATCCACTGGGTTTGAATGCCAATGTTGATTTGGCTGCTTTCATATAAGTCCGTCCTTTGCAGAGATCACATTACATACTACATTCAGTTTACAACAACAGATTTCCAACAATATTTTTCATACATTCATTATTACGACATTTTTTCAGATACATACATCATATTTAGATCTCATATACATATCCAGTTTACATCAATAGATTCTCTACAACATTTTCTAATACATTTATTAATCAAGACATCACCATCAGAGATACACACAAACACTAAGAATCAATGAGTTGAATCACTCCTATTAGTGTACAGCATTTTTAATGTTATATCGATTAGTTTAGAGTCAACCACACTAAGATTCCTATATATGTTGCTATTTCCAGATAGCTCATCGGACTAAACATAGGGTCCTTACATATATAGACACGGGTTCGTATCCCACCCAAAAAATTTGAAACAATTCATTATTAATATGAGTTTAGAAAAAGAATATCATGAGCAGTATCACTAGAACCTTCACAGCTAGCATTTAGTAAAAATATATGCTTTAAACGAAGGTTCTTTTTATATATACACACTTTTTAGCAGTATATCATTAGATTTTTTAATATATACAATTTTCTAATATTTCTCAATAGTTTTTTTCCATGAACCATTTTTTACCATTTTTACATCACTTTTTTACTAGTATTACAACAGCTAGCATATAGCGTATTTATATCTCTCCAAACAAGAATTGCTATATTCTTTCATTTAATCTTCATCCAACACCTTCAACATTTACATAGACATTTAATTTATATTTAGGACCGCTAGTTTGAGATAGCGTTCCTTAAATCATTATCTAGATACATAAAAGACCATTTTTCTTGTTCTATCTAGAATCTATCGACCATAACCATCTTATTTTTGTTTCTAGAATATAAGATATGAGGGCTCTTTACAAGAACAATGTTTTCTGCAAACTCATAATTCTAATACATCCATATTATCTACTATTGTTTGGTATATTACGAGTGATATCAATCTCTTTGTTGTCATATCTGAATATCTCTTTTAGATCAGTAAAAGCCTAGCATACACAAGGTCAAGGGTTCGAGCCCAACCCAGAGGAAAACATATATATTTTTTTCTAGTTTATATATATTCTTTATTGATTATATACAGATTTGTTTTGCACACTAAACAATAGTCACCATTGGGATCTTATTTTCATATAACCCAATAGTCTTTTGAGGTGACAACATGTTTATCTATAGGATAGGATACATACACAGGTTTAGCTTTCTTTTTTTTTTTTTTTTTTTTTTCAGAAACACTATCACAGGTGTTACTCATCAATGCAATTACATGCTTTTTTTATGTTTGTTCTCTTTGTTTTTTGTTTTTTCATGATATGAATATATTATCTGATTGCTGCTCAAACACAATTTTGATACATGTTCCATTTTTTATTGTATTTTTGTTTTTTAACATTTTATTGTCAATTCTTTGGAGATGACCTCCACATTTTGATTCCGGGTCACTGTCAGGTATAAATGGTAGCCTGTTGAACACCTTTGTATATGCCTGAGGAAACGGTCCTTTACGGACTGAGAAACGCGTAGCAATTAAATACTTGTTTTTAGACAGACCCGGTTTTCTGTGCCTTTTTAATATTACCACAGTTTGCAGTGGTTATACCCAGTTTGGTTTTTATCCCTTTGTTCCATACACTGACATTGGAAACTCGTTTGGAAACAAGGCTGATCGTGTGAGCAGCTACCCTTTTGGGATAAACAACACAGCCCTTTGGACTTCCACAGTGCCAAGATATGTAGTGTGACGGATACCCCCCGGCTACCCCGACTCGACTGGGTAGCTCCGCCAAACGGGTCCTGCTTCCTCCCTGCCGATTACAGCTATGTAGCTGGCAAGTGACCACAGCCTGTAGCCACCCCTGATGCCCGACAGCACCAGTACCCAGGGTCCCACCCTGTAGCAGACTCCAGCTACCCCGAATGAGTAGCTCTGCCAGAGTGTCCTTCCTCTGCCTGGAACAAGTGGCTATGTAGCCCAGGAAAGTGATTTCTATGTAGCCCAGGAAAGTGATTTTAGCTGGAGCTCACCCAAAATAACTAGATAGACTATCCTTCAGGTGAACAAGAACTGATTTTATTGAAAACACACACTCCTTTTATACAGACAGCTCATCTTGATAAGACAAAGGACAATCCCACAATTTTCCTGCCATTCCCACCCCTCCAGACAGCCCGGCACCTCCATAGGAGTCACAGTCCCACATAATCTCAATACCTATGGGTGGCGGTTTCGGGGTGATCCTGGCACTTCCAGGGTGACCGGAGTTACAGTCCATTGTAGTTATGGGGTTAGGGGTGTCCAAAACCCCCGGTTCCCAAAGGAGCTCCCATTCGGCAATTACCACACACCTTGTACTACCCAGGGGCTACTAATCCCCAAAAGAGCGGAGCTCTGGGGCACATGGTTGCTGGAGCAACCTGGGTTAAAGTTAGCAGGTGTTCTGCTGTTCTGTGGCCGACCGGGAGTTCCAGGAGCCTGGCCAGCCTGAGAGGGGTTAGGCGGGTGTTCGTTGTGAGGCGGCTGACCAGGAGTTCCAGTAACCCGGCCAGCTTAGGATGGTTTTCTTGGTCATAAACTAACTTTTCTCTGAACACAAAAGCAAGCCAACACAAAACAAACAGTCTCCAGAGATGGTGGTTGCTCTGAGGAGCCCAAAACCACTGAGAAACAACAGGGGTGAGGTTGTAGGGGGGTGGGGGGTAGCCTTAGCCATCTGATATCTGGGACATGTAGGCTTTCCCATATAATAGTGACTAAACAATACTGCTTCAGATTGTGAATTTCTTTAGATGTGGGTAAGGAGTAGTCTTACACGTATATATAAGCTTCAAAGTTTACTCATCTCCTTTGGATCACTTATATGCTAAACATCTGACGAGCACCTTTTATTCTAGATGCCTTCCATATTGAGCCTTATAGTTAGCAGCTCTTTCTCATAAGCCATATTCTACTATGAACCTCCCTACTACTAAAGAATTACACATTGGTGCTTGTCTATATGCTACTCCCCTTATGGGGAGATGTAGCTTGCTATCATAGTGGTATACCCTCTCAAACACCCACATTGCTGACGGGTGAGGATAGTCTGATATCTACATCATGTTGTCTTGCTAACTCTATCCTTCTCTCTTTGATAATGTAGTTACAGCATTTTGAGTTAACCTCGCTTTCATAATATATTCCTGCCATACTGGCCCGCCTCCCCCCTCCCCAAATTAAAAGTGGCTCTTGCCCACTGACTTTCCCTTCCCCCCCAAACCATACCACTACCCATTTTCGCATATAGGTACATTCGTTATATACTTAACCCTTGGATTCTCATTCATCAGAGGTGACTAATCTTCCATCACCTTTGAATCATTTACACTTTATTATATACCTCAAAAATAGGTTTTCCAAATCTATATACCTATTTCATAATATGACTTACTATACCTAGTAGCGCTTGGTTCACAGAAAAAGAGGTCTTTCACATTTCTGCACAGGTTATTTTTTATTGTTATAATTATCTCTCTATTACTAGTGAACATTAGCTTTTGAATAGAACAATCTATATGTATTGTTGTAAACTTTTATTGTGGCATTGTTGTATTATGTATTTAACTTGTGCAGATGGACTACTGTATGTTACATTTTCCTTTTACCTCAATAAAAAAATAATTAAAAAAAAACAAAAAACTATTGATTTTTCAATATTTTCTTTTATTGATAAAAAAAAAAAAACATTTTCCAGTTTGGCGGGAACATCTGAAATCAAGAAAAACACTACGGGTTTCTATTTAAAGTGGCCCATCTTTTCTCCTTAACTGGATTTTAACAGGTTTTACATTATAAACCGTGATACCGCTGCATTGCAATACTGTAACTGCAAAAAATCTTGCAAACTGGATTGTGCCTTCATAACTGGGATTTCAAAAGGAACCTTGCTTTCATGTTTCATAACCAGGTTTTCAAATGGAACGGCTGCATTGTGATGGGGTTTTCAAATATGATTGCGCCTTTTGTGACCGGGATTTCAATAATATATTATACATACCATTATATTGATACATGAATATTATTATATAGAGCTGTCATCTAAAATCTCATGAAACTGATAATGTAATTGTCCATAAAAATATTATTTATTGTTATTGTATAAAAAGATAGCTAACACCTTTATTACCCATTCATCAGCTTTTGAAAAAAATCAACATTGTTATATTAATATACTTTATAAAATTTAAACCTCTAAATTTCTGCCTGTTTAAAACCACTACAGACAGCTTCTTATTACATGCTTTTTTATTAGCTTTTCACAACAGGGGACTGCTAGTTCATGTAAGCCATAGAGATAACATTGTGCTCACTCCCGTGGGTTGTGGATGACACTGCACTAATTGGGGTAAAATGCAAGTCAATAGATAATAAATAGAAAAGTCATGGGATCAGGGGGCTGTCAGAAGAGGCTTAGATACAAGGTAATCACAGAGGTTACAGGTATATTAATATAACCATGTTATACAGGTGGCCCTCGGTTTACAACGGTTCATTGTACACCATTTAAAAATAACAACCTTTTATTCCAGCCATGTGACTGCTATTGAAAAACATTGAGAAGCAGTGCATTGATTAAAATAGCCAGTAGGTGGAGCTGTCAGCTTGTGTTGCAGCAAAGCCAAGCAAGCTGAAATTAATTAGTTTAACCAGACCTGAGCTATCGAGCAGATTTCAAAGGAACAAGATCTTCCTGTCTTTAAATCAGTCCAGATTGGAATGCATAGAAAGAACTGTTTGCAGAAAAATGCAAGTGAAGTCTGTGTTGTGTGATTATTTTATTAGGTTTATAATGCTGTTTAGCAAATGTTTTTGTTCATTTAACTTAGTTTAATTATATATTCTGTGTTGTGTGATTATTTTGTTAGGTTTATAATGCTGTTTAGCATTTAACGTCTTCATTTCAAAGCTTTAAAAATAATGTATTAGGTGTTACTTATGACAATTTTTTTCAACACAGAAACCATTATACTAAAAATGGATATGCATCCCACACAGTAGCCTGGGTTTTTATCAGTGAAACCTTACAATAAAGTGTCCCAACTGGGAGAAAGGAAGATTGGTCCCCAGAACTGCACTCCATACTCAAGGAGCGCCTTGCAATTTTGAAGTTCCGTCTGGCGGGCTGAGCTTTCTGGAGGCTGGATAATACAGCAAAAGACGCAACGGACCTCTGTCTGCTACAAAACCCTGGGGACACGCTGAGGAAATACAAGCGGTTCGCCCTGAGAGGAGCCCCCTGAGACAGTTCTTAAACATCTGGTCTTTCTCGCTGGCTACTAATCCATCAGGAGCTTGCTTGACGCCCTTTCTGCTTATTTAAAACTCATCAACTGGCACACCAAAAGACTTTTTACCAAAAGACTTTTAACCTACGAACCATTTCTTTTAAAGAGACTGTGCATTTGCTCTTGCTCTCCCTCTTTTATCAATTATAATATTTGCTATATTGTTGTGATTTTATTGTATATGTTTATGTACCAGATTTTATTGTATATGTTTATTACTTAATTTGAAATATTATATGTGCTTTTACCTATAGGGATCAAATATAAGCAATTAAAAATATTTTTAAATTCAACCCCTTCACTTTTTGGTTGCTGCACTCATTCAGCTATCTGTAGAGATAGCGCAGCAGTTGTTAATTACCTAGTTGCAGTTCTCTGCAATCAGTGTAATTAAATCTTCTTTTAGCATATATCTATACCTATATATAATTATCTACAGTATATAAATATATATATACATATATATATATATATATATATATATAGGTATATATAAATATTTGTGCAAAATTCCATCAAATATATGTAGAAATATGTAGTTATGAATAAACAGAACAAAGCTATGTCAAGAATATTGAAATGTGAAATACTCATATTTTCACGTCGGTTAGTGCACTAGAGAATTTGCGTATGAGTAGGGTGGTTTTTTTTTACTTTTTTGCTCCATTGACTTCCATGGGGGAATAGGTTACCACATGTGTGATATTCTAAATTAGGCTTTTTACGTTTTTTTGGTCAGCACGTGAGTGAAATAAGTTTACTTTCAACTTGTAATTCGAGCGCTGCTCGACACACACAAAAGGCTTACTTCTAGCAAAATTAGCGCTCGAGAAGGAATGTTAAATACCGCTTTACTTGTAATCTGGCCCTAAATAGTGACTGCTTAGAGCAGTAAAGAAATTCCTTTATAGTTAGTCCTAATTGGCCACAAGTGGAAAAAAATAACATATGTAGGTTCAGGTAAGTCGCAGCAATTTGCAGCAAAGTTAAGTTGCGGAATTTTCTTTTCAGTCTTTTTTAGAGGATGAGGGACAAGCACATTTTTTTACAGCAAAGTATAATAATGGGAATAGCAAGCAAAAAAAAAATGAATATAATTACAATCGGCTAGAGTTACAAGTGTTGCAGTACTGCTTTTAATGCTGAAAAAAATGGCAATTCCAGCATAATGGCCAGGAACGCATATTACGAGTCGTGTTGGTATAGCTATACCGTAAGCATTTTAGCCTGTAACAAAACATCCATTCTGTACTCAAAACAATTTTGTATGGGATTTTTATAGTGCCGGTATTACAGGTTGTGCGGTGAAGCTAAAATGCTTGTGTTACAGCCTATGCCGACACGATCCATACCGCCATCTGAGAGCAGTAGTTATGGATTTTGCGAAACAAAAATGTTTCACAAAACTCATAACTAAACTGTTACAAAGTACACTAACACCCTTAAACTACCTATTAACCCATAAACTGAGGCCCAGGTCCAGCATCGCAAACACTATATTAAACCTATTAACCCCCAATCTGCCGCCCACCTACATTGCGAATATTAAATAAACCTAATAGCCCCTAATCTGCCGCCCACCAATATCGCCAACACTATTTAAATATATTAACCCCTAATACGCCGACCCTCCTGCATTGCAAACACTATATTAAACCTATTAACCCCTAATCTGCCGCCCACCCACATCACGACTATTAAATGAACCTAATAATCCCTAATCTGCCACCCACCCACATCACTGACACTATTTAAATATATTAACCCCTAATCCGCCGCTCCCCGAAATCGCCTCCACTATAGTAAAGCTATTAACCCCTAAACCTTTGCCCTCCCACATTGCTGCCACTAAATAAACCTATTAACACCTAAACCTCCAGCCTCCCACATCACTGCCACTAAATAAACCAAAAAAATAAGTGCACAGTCCATGTATCAGAATGAGCAATGAGGGGTTAATAACTTTATTTAAGTGTTGGTGATATCAGGGCGGCAGGTTTTTTTATTTTTGAGGGTTGGCTGGATGGTGGATTTTACTGTTGGGGGGACTTTGTATTTTTTTATAGGTAAAAGAGCTGTTTAACTGAGGCAATTCCTTACAAAAGACCTTTTTAAGGGCTATTGGTAGTGTATTGTAAGATAGGGGGTGTTTTTATTTTTGGGGGGCTTTTTTATTTTTATTTTTATTAGATTAGGTGTAATTGTTTTTATTTTTGATAATTTTGTTTATTATTTTTTGTAAGCTTAGTGTTTTTTATTTTTCGTAATTTAGTATTTATTACTTTTTGTAATTTTCCATTTTTTATTTTTTTTTATTTTTTTTCAGTTTTTTAATTGGTAGTATTTTTTATTTTATTACAATAGTAATGCTAGGTTAATTTATAGTTTAATGTTAGGTTTATTTTTATTTCACAGGTAAGTTTTTATTTATTTAAATATAGTTATTTTGTCATTTTAATTTTAAAGGGACATAATACTCATATGCTAAATCACTTGAAACTGATGCAGTATAACTGTAAAAAGCATGAGGTCATGAACTCTTACTGTGATCTCATGAGATTTGACTTAACTCTCATGAGATTTCATAGTAAGCTTCCTTTACCTGATTGGTGAAATAATATGAGAGTTCACGAAGCTCATCCTTTCAGTTGTCCCGGGACAGACATACTAATATGCTGCTTAGAAATCCTTTACAATGGGAGGAGGCTACTGAGGAACTTTTGAGGTAAAATATCTTTCTTTTTTACATAGAGATGTTCAGGTGATATTTTCTAGTCAACTTTTTACAGCTATGCTGCATCACTTTCAAGTGTTTAAACATTTGGGTATTATGGCCCTTTAAGTTAGGGGGGTCTTAGGTTTAGGGGTTAATAGCTTAATTTAGTGTTTTGCGATGTGGGGGGCTGGCGGTTTAGGTGCTAATAGGTTTATAGAGTGGCGGCGATGTGGGGGCCGGAGGTTTAGGGTTTATTAGGTTTATTTAGTAGTGCCAATATGGGAGGCCAGAGGTTTAGGG
Organism: Bombina bombina; assembly: GCF_027579735.1. Classification (NCBI taxonomy): domain Eukaryota; kingdom Metazoa; phylum Chordata; class Amphibia; order Anura; family Bombinatoridae; genus Bombina; species Bombina bombina. The sequence goes on from NC_069505.1 coordinate 216,306,601, forward strand.
GTTAATAGGTTTATCATAGTGTCGTCGATGTCAGGGAGTGGCAGATTACGGGTTAATAACTTTTATTAGTGTCGGCGATGTCGGGTAGCGGAGGAATATGGGTTAATATATTTTATTAGTGTTGGCGATGTCGGGAGTGGCAGATTAGGGGTTAATAACTTTATTTAAGTGTCGGCGATGTCAGGACAGCAGATTAGGGGTGGTTAGACTTGGAGTTTTTGTTAGGGTGTTAGGTTTAAACGTAACTTTTTTTTCTCCATAGATATCAATAGGGTTGTGTTACAGAGATTTTTCATTCCGCACTTCAGGTGTTAGTTTTTTTTCTAACACTCTCTCCCCATTGATGTCTATGGGGGAAAGTGTGCATGAGCATGTCAAAGCAGCCTATGGATTTTGTGCGTAATGGAGCTAAATGCACCATATTGCACAGCACAAGGAGGTTTTTCAGTAACTCGTAATGGCAGCGCTATGGAGAGTGAAATAATGCAACTTTTTTTGGCGTTATTTACACACCCTGTTTAGCCCGAAACTCGTAAGCTAGGTAAATGTTATTTAATTTTCATTAATTATTAAATGTTTAGAGAATTATATTTCACGTTAATAATCCGAGCTAAAATCTATTTTGTAAGCTGGATCTATAATATAAAATAACATATTATAGTGGAACATAGAAAACTCAAATATTTCCCACAAAGACTCGTTGGTACAGTCTTCTTGCTGTTGTGCGATGCCTGATGATTGTCCAAGGCTGGATTAGTATGGCACAGAAGAGATTATAGATGATTTTATATGTTACTGTACACTAAACTATACAATTGCTACACATACACTTCTAGTTATCAATGACATGTCTCACAAATAGAGTTTAATTTATTATGATCACAATACTTGTTTTTGTAATTAGCGGGAGAGAAGGAAGAGATTCTACCTTCTCTATGGGCAAACTGTATTACGAGGTGAATGCCCCAATCGTTTATATATATATATATATATATATATATATATATATATATATATATATATATATATATATACAGTATATATATATACAGTATATATATGTATATATATATATATATATATATATATATATATATACAGATGTGCTCATACGTTTACATACCGTGACAGAATTTATGATTTCTTGGCCATTTTTCAGAGAATATGAATGATAACAGAAAAACTTTTCTTTCACTCATGGTTAGTGTTCGGCTGAAGCCATTTATTATCAATCAACTGTGTTTACTCTTTTAAAATCATAATGACCACAGAAACTACCCAAATGACCCTGATCAAAAGTTTACATACCCTGGTGATTGTGGCCTGATAACATGCACACAAGTTGACACAAATGGGTTTGAATTGCTATTAAAGGTATTTTTGAGGTTTGGCTGGATGGTGGATTTTACTTTTGGGGGGACTTTGTATTTTTTTATAGTTAAAAGAGCTGTTTAACTGAGGCAATTCCTTACAAAAGACCTTTTCAAGGGCTATTGGTAGTGTATTGTAAGCTAGGGGGTGTTATTATTTTTGGGGGGCTTTTTTATTTTTATAGGTCTATTAGATTAGGTGTAATTGTTTTTATTTTTGATAATTTTGTTTATTATTTTTTGTAAGATTAGTGTTTTTTATTTTTCGTAATTTAGTGTTTATTACTTTTTGTAATTTTCCATTTTTAATTTTTTTTCGTAGTGTTAGTTTTTTTTAAGTTAGTAAATTCGGTTTTTTAATTGGTAGTATTTTTTATTTTATTACAATAGTAATGTTAGGTTAATTTATAGTTTAATGTTAGGTTTATTTTTATTTCACTGGTAAGTTTTTATTTATTTAAATATAGTTATTTTGTCATTTTAATTTTAAAGGGACATAATACTCATATGCTAAATCACTTGAAACTGATGCAGTATAACTGTAAAAAGCTGACAGGAAAATATCACCTGAGCATCTCTATGTAAAAAAGGAAGATATTTTACTTCACAATTTCCTCAGCTCAGCAGAGTAAGTTCTGTGTAAAAAGTTATACTCAGCTGCTCCCAGGTGCAGGTAAAAAAATAAAAAAAATGAAGAAATGAACAGCAGCCAATCAGCATCAGCAGTGCTGAGGTCATGAACTCTTACTGTGATCTCATGAGATTTGACTTAACTCTCATGAGATTTCATAGTAAGCTTCCTTTACCTGATTGGTGAAATAATATGAGAGTGCACGATGCTAGTCCCTTCAGATGTCCCAGGACAAACACACTAAAATGCTGCTTAGAAATCCTTTACAATGGGAGGTGGCTACTGAGGAACTTTTGAGGTAAAATATCTTTCTTTTTTACATAGAGATGTTCAGGTGATATTTTCTAGTCAGCTTTTTACATCTATGCTGCATCACTTTCAAGTGTTTAAACATTTGGGTATTATGGCCCTTTAAGTAGGTCTATCATAGTGTCGTCGATGTCGGGGAGTGGCAGATTACGGGTTAATAACTTTTATTAGTGTCGGCGATGTCGGGTAGCGGCGGAATATGGGTTAATATATTTTATTAGTGTTGGCGATGTCGGGAGTGGCAGATTAGGGGTTAATAACTTTATTTAAGTGTCGGCGATGTCAGGGCAGCAGATTAGGGGTGTTTAGACTTGGAGTTTTTGTTAGGGTGTCAGGTTTAAACGTAACTTTTTTTTCTCCATAGATATCAATAGGGTTGTGTTACAGAGATTTTTCATTCCGCACTTCAGGTGTTAGTTTTTTTTCTAACACTCTCTCCCCATTGATGTCTATGGGGGAAAGTGTGCATGAGCATGTCAAAGCAGCCTATGGATTTTGTGCGTAATGGAGCTAAATGCACCATATCGCACAGCACAAGGAGGTTTTTCAGTAACTCGTAATGGCAGCGCTATGGAGAGTGAAATAATGCAACTTTTTTGGCATTATTTTCACACCCTGTTTAGCCCGAAACTCGTAAGCTAGGTGAATGTTATTTAATTTTCATTAATTATTAAATGTTTAGAGAATTATATTTCACGTTAATAATCAGAGCTAAAATCTATTTTGTAAGCTGGATCTATAATATAAAATAACATATTATCTTCCTCTTATAGTGGAACATAGAAAACTCAAATATTTCCCACAAAGACTCGTTGGTACAGTCTTCTTGCTGTTGTGCGATGCCTGATGATTGTCCAAGGCTGGATTAGTATGGCACAGAAGAGATTATAGATGATTTTTTATGTTACTGTACACTAAACTATACAATTGCTACACATACACTTCTAGTTATCAATGACATGTCTCACAAATAGAGTTTAATTTATTATGATCACAAGACTTGTTTTTGTAATTAGCGGGAGAGAAGGAAGAGATTCTACCTTCTCTATGGGCAAACTGTATTACGAGTATATATATATATATACACAGATGTGCTCATACGTTTACATACCGTGACAGAATTTATGATTTCTTGGCCATTTTTCAGAGAATATGAATGATAACAGAAAAACTTTTCTTTCACTCATGGTTAGTGTTCGGCTGAAGCCATTTATTATCAATCAACTGTGTTTACTCTTTTAAAATCATAATGACAACAGAAACTACCCAAATGACCCTGATCAAAAGTTTACATACCCTGGTGATTTTGGCCTGATAACATGCACACAAGTTGACACAAATGGGTTTGAATTGATATTAAAGGTAACCATCCTCACCTGTGATCTGTTTTCTTGTAATTTTTGTGTGTGTATAAAAGGTCAATGAGTTTTTGGACTCCTGACAGACCCTTGCATCTTTCATCCAGTGCTGCACTGAATATTCTGGATTCTGAGTCATGGGGAAAGCAAAAGAATTGTCAAAGGATCTGCGGGAAAAAGTAGTTGAACTGTATAAAACAGGAAAGGAATATCAAAGATATCCAAGGAATTGAGAATTCAAATCAGCAGTGTTCAAACTCTAATAAAGAAGTGGAAAATAAGGGGTTCTGTTGAAGCCAAACCACGGTCAGGTAGACCAACTAAATTTTCAGCCACAACAGCCAGGAAAATTGTTCGGGATGCAAAGACAAACCTACAAATAACTTCAGGTGAAATACAGGACATGTGGTGTGGCTGTTTCAAGATGCACAATAAGGAGGCACTTGAAGAAAGATGGGCTGCATGGTCGAGTCACCAGAAGAAACCCATTACTACGCAAAAGCCACAAAGTATCCCGCTTACAATACGCCAAACAGCACAGAGACAAGCCTCAAACCTTCTGGCACAAAGTCATTGTGAGTGATGAGACTAAAATTGAGCTTTTTGGCCACAACCATAAATGCTACATTTGAAGAGGAGTCAACAAGGACTATGATGAAAGCTACACCATTCCTTCTGTGAAACACGGAGGTGGATTGCTGATGTTTTGGGGATGTGTAAGCTACAAAGGCACAGGAAATTTGGTGAGAATTGATGGCAAGATGAATGCAGTATGTTATCAAACTGAATGCCTCATTTTCCACTTCTTGATTAGAGTTTGATCACTGCTGATTTGCATTCTCAATTCCTTGGATATCTTTTTATATCCCTTTCCTGTTTTATACAGTTCAACTTCCTTTTTCCTATGACTCAGAATCCAGAAACGTCAGTGCAGCACTGGATGGAAGATGCAAGGGTCTGTCAGGAGTCCAGAAACTCATTGACCTTTTATACACACACACTAATTACAAGCAAACAGATCACAGGTGAGGATGGTTACCTTTAATAGCCATTCAAACCCCTTTAAGTCAACTTGTGTGTATGTTATCAGGCCAAAATCACCAGGGTATGTAAACTTTTGATCAGGGTCATTTGGGTAGTTTCTGTTGTCATTATATTTTAAAAAGAGTAAATACAGTTGATTGATAATAAATGGCTTCAGCCAAACACTAACCATGAGTGAAAGAAAAGTTTTTGTGTTATCATTCATATTCTCTGAAAAATGGCCAAGTAATCATAAATTCTGCCAGGGTATGAGCACAACTATCTATCTATCTATCTATCTATCTATCTATCTATCTATCTATCTATATATATATATATATATATATATATATATATATATATATAAAAAAAATATAGAATCTAAAACAGGCACGCATGGATGCTGCTTCCTACCACCATCGTATCAGGCTCACCTGAAACATAAGTTAAGAAGCAGCGGTCGGAATTATTGGCACCCCCTGCTAGCGGCCGATTGAGTGAGCAGGGGGCGGCATTGCACAAGCATCTCACTAGAAATGTTTGTTCAATGTTATGCTGACAGCGTATGCTGTCGGCATTTTGCGAGGTGGAGCAGACATGATTTGCTACAGCGAATCATGTCCGCTCCCCTTTTGTTAAATCTACCCCCAAATATAGATTTATGTACTTCCAGGCCTAACTATAACTGCTCTCACTCTTGTTTCTGCCCTCTGCTCCAGGGAATTGCTGGCCAGTGTATCCAAGTGGCTCTAGGCTTGTGTTTGCCCTCCTCCCTTCAAGGTTTATCTCTAAAGGTTTATGTACTGCGATGCCTATCTAGCTCAGTACATCTGCTGTCTCCTGCTGTCACTCCTGCTCCTGTCTTCCCTGCTCTGTGAGGGTCAACATCCATCAATGCCAAATTCTCAGGGAGCTGCTAGCTGCTGTACACAAGGATCTCTAGGTACGAACCAAAATATTCACCCGTGCAAAAGTCTTGTAAATTATAAACACTTGTATGCATGTATATATGTGTGTGTGTGTATGTTTGTATATATATATATATATATATATATATATATACACGCTGTATTTATATATATATATATATACATATATATATGTGTGTGTATATATATATATATATATATATATATATATATATATATATATATATATATATACAGGGAGTGCAGAATTATTAGGCAAGTTGTATTTTTGAGGATTAATTTTATTATTGAACAACAACCATGTTCTCAATGAACCCAAAAAACTCATTAATATCAAAGCTGAATAGTTTTGGAAGTAGTTTTTAGTTTGTTTTTAGTTATAGCTATTTTAGGGGGATATCTGTGTGTGCAGGTGACTATTGCTGTGCATAATTATTAGGCAACTTAACAAAAAACAAATATATACCCATTTCAATTATTTATTTTTACCAGTGAAACCAATATAACATCTCAACATTCACAAATATACATTTCTGACATTCAAAAACAAAACAAAAACAAATCAGTGACCAATATAGCCACCTTTCTTTGCAAGGACACTCAAAAGCCTGCCATCCATGGATTCTGTCAGTGTTTTGATCTGTTCACCATCAACATTGCATGCAGCAGCAACCACAGCCTCCCAGACATTGTTCAGAGAGGTGTACTGTTTTCCCTCCTTGTAAATCTCACATTTGATGATGTACCACAGGTTCTCAATGGGGTTCAGATCAGGTGAACAAGGAGGCCATGTCATTAGATTTTCTTCTTTTATACCCTTTCTTGCCAACCACGCTGTGGAGTACTTGGACGCGTGTGATGGAGCATTGTCCTGCATGAAAATCATGTTTTTCTTGAAGGATGCAGACTTCTTCCTGTACCACTGCTTGAAGAAGGTGTCTTCCAGAAACTGGCAGTAGGACTGGGAGTTGAGCTTGACTACATCCTCAACCCGAAAAGGCCCCACAAGCTCATCTTTGATGATACCAGCCCAAACCAGTACTCCACCTCCACCTTGCTGGCGTCTGAGTCGGACTGGAGCTCTCTGCCCTTTACCAATCCAGCCACGGGCCCATCCATCTGGCCCATCAAGACTCACTCTCATTTCATCAGTCCATAAAACCTTAGAAAAATCAGTCTTGAGATATTTCTTGGCCCAGTCTTGACGTTTCAGCTTGTGTGTTTTGTTCAGTGGTGGTCGTCTTTCAGCCTTTCTTACCTTGGCCATGTCTCTGAGTATTGCACACCTTGTGCTTTTGGGCACTCCAGTGATGTTGCAGCTCTGAAATATGGCCAAACTGGTGGCAAGTGGCATCTTGGCAGCTGCACGCTTGACTTTTCTCAGTTCATGGGCAGTTATTTTGCGCCTTGGTTTTTCCACACGCTTCTTGCGACCCTGTTGACTATTTTGAATGAAACGCTTGATTGTTCGATGATCACGCTTCAGAAGCTTTGCAATTTTAAGAGTGCTGCATCCCTCTGCAAGATATCTCACTATTTTTTACTTTTCTGAGCCTGTCAAGTCCTTCTTTTGACCCATTTTGCCAAAGGAAAGGAAGTTGCCTAATAATTATGCACACCTGATATAGGGTGTTGATGTCATTAGACCACACCCCTTCTCATTACAGAGATGCACATCACCTAATATGCTTAATTGGTAGTAGGCTTTCGAGCCTATACAGCTTGGAGTAAGACAACATGCATAAAGAGGATGATGTGGTCAAAATACTCATTTGCCTAATAATTCTGCACACAGTGTATATATATATATTTATATATGAGTGTGTGTGTATATATACACTCACCCGCCACTTTATTATGTACACCTGTTCAATTGCTAATTAGCCATTGCTAATAAGCCAATCACATAGCATCAACTCAATGCATTTAGGCATCTAGATGTGGTGAAGACGACTTGCTGAAATTCAAACCATCCCATCAGAATGGGAATAAAGGGGATTTAAGTGACTTTGAACATTGCATGGTTGTTGGTGCCAGATGGGCTGGTCTGAGTATTTCAAAAACTTCTGATCTACTGGGATTTTCACATACAACCATCTCTAGGGTTTACAGAGAATGGTCCGAAAAAGAGAAAATATCCAGTGAGCGACAGTTGTGTGGATGATAATTCCATGTTGATGTCGGAGGTCAGAGGAGAATGGGCAGACTGGTTCGAGATGATAGAAAGGCAACAGTAACTCAAATAACCACTCATTACAACCAAGGTATGCAAATTGCCATCTCTGAATGCACAACACCTGAAACCTTGGAGCAGGTGGGCTACAGCAGCAGAAGACCACACTGCGTGCCTCTCCTGTCAGCTAAGAACAGGAAACTGAGGCTACAATTCGAACAGACTCACCAAAATTGAACAATAGAAGATTGGAAAAACGTTGGCTGGTCTGATGAGTCTTGATTTCAGCTGCGACATTCAGATGGTAGGGTCAGAGTTTAGCAAAAACAACATGAAAGCATGGATCCATCCTGCCTTGTATCAATGGTTTAGGCTGGTGGTGGTGGTGTAATGGTGTGGGGGATATTTTCTTGGCACACTTTGTGCCCCTTAGTACATATTGAGCATTGTTTAAACCCCACAGCCTACCTGAGTATTGTTGCTGACCATGTCCATCCCTTTATGACTACAGTATACCCATCTTCTGATGGCTACTTCCAGCAGGATAATGCACCATGTCACAAAGCTCAAATCATCTTGAACATGACAATGAATTCACTGTACTACAATGTCCTCCACAGTCACCAGATCTCAATCCAATAGAGCACATTTGGGATGTGATGGAATGGGAGATTTGCATCATGGATGTGCAGCTGACAAATCTTAAGAACACTTTTACTTTACAGGTCTCAAGTCACAATAACTTTTTAAACGCTTTTTGGTGTTTGGTGCAAAACTTGACTTTCAACTTGTAATATGAGCAATGTTTAGTGCAGTCTCGTTATCTATTGAAAGAATAGGGCATGCTAAAGGAATTTCGGCTGCACTAAACATTCTCTATTAATTCTTCTTTACCAAGTTCTTATCATATTGATTTGCTTGCTAATCCTAGCAGCTCCAGCGATATTGATAGCACACCCTAAGCTATCAATAGTGCTCCACTTGTAATCTGGGCCTATGTCAGTAACATATTTTTCTCTAAAGATATATAGATAATATTTTGCATTTTATATGTTTATTAATTATTTATATTTTTTTATTTTAAACAAAAGTTATAGCTCAAAACCTGGAGCCCATTGGTCATTATATTTTGTCTATTATTTTCAAAAATGCAAAAAAACTAACAATATATAATAAATATATATTTAAAATATATATATATATATATATATATATATATATATATATATATATATATATATATATATATATATATATATATATATATAATATATATTTAATTATATATATATTGTTTCATAAAACAAACATGAGTGGCAAACCAATTCTGAAGAGATGTGCATGATTTATAGTCCATTTAACAAACTGGATGAAACAATCTGTTTGGAAAACTAACTTGTCATGAAGGTGGAAAAACAAAATGGTTTGCACTTAAGTAGCATGTCAAGATTACATGTGATTTATTAGTCACAGAATATGAAAGACAATGCTCAAGCTTGTCAGGGTTATTTAGAATGTGTTCCATTGGGAGACTATTTCACAGTTATACTCTGGTTTTATATAAGTATTAGGCATTATTTAAAGACCTAACATACTGCAGTCTTCAGGATCATGTCTACTTTAGCACAGGTACATTAATAGTAGACCTGTACATTTGATTATGCACAAATGCACACAATCACTCTTTTTTTCTGTATTGTTCCTATTTCTTTAAAATAGAAAAAATAAGTGTCCTCTTTAACAAATAAACTGAAGGACGATTAAAATCTCAGCAAGAAATAAATTCCTTCATTCATGCAGTTAAAATTGTTTTATGAAAGGATTCAAAAGTTCAGATTTACACTATTTAAAACTATATTGAGCAATGTCCTTGTCAGTTTCCTGTGTCAGACAAAAAGTATGTAAGCCAATGCATAAAAAAACAAAAACAAAATATATATTTTTTATGCTGCAGCAGTTTCTGCTGACTTGTAGCAGTAGCATTATCTACTGCTTTAACTTTATTTAAATTTAAGCTGCTGTCCAGCTGCTCAACTTCTGCCTTGAAAATGTTTCTTATAGGAAATAAGGAGGTAATGAATTTGCATTAACAAAAGGATAATGTCATCTGATTCATATGATATTAAATACTAATCTTGGACAAAGACATTTTCTCTATGAATATTTGTCCAAAATAAATATTTTGCCCATGCACAAGTATAGTTAATATCTAACATTATTTAATCATTCAACACACAGAACAACTCCGTAAAGTGAATGTCAACTCAAGAATGAGTGCCCGGTTTTTAAAAATACTATTAAAAACAGGTGCACTTTCATTCATGAAAGCTTACATTTCACCGGTTTTGTTAAAATACGTACCTTTTCTTCTTGAAGCCAGAGAAGTGATTCCCCTTCTCTGCTGCTCGTCACTTCATACATCAGCAATAACGAATCCGGCTTCCTCCAATCACGATGTTGCCTCAGCCAATGATTCCCCTGGGGGGAAGCTGTGATTGGAGGATGCCGTATTTGTCATTCTGACGTAAGAAGAGACGAGCGACAGGAGGGGGAATCGCTTCTCCGGCTTCAAGAAGAAAAGGTAAGTATTTTAATAAAACCATTGACATGTAAACTTTCATGAATGAAAGTGCCCCTGTTTTTAATAGTATTTTTAAAAACCGAGCACTCATTCTTGAAAGTTGATATTCACTTTAATGTGAATAGACAGTAAACACTTTCGCCTAGATTACGAGTTTTGTCGGTAAAGACCTGCGGGGCTAACAAGCCTTTTTTTTCCAGCGCACACTTTAAACAACGCTGGTATTACAAGTTTTCTGAATGGCTGCGCTAGCCTCAGAAAAGTGAGCGTTGAGCAAATTTAGCGCCACTTCTACTTGTAATACCAGCGTTGCTTACGGTAGCGGTAAGCTGGCAAAACGTGCTCGTGCACGATTTCCCCATAGGAAACAATGGGGCTGAGCTGGCTTGAAAAAAACACCTGCAAAAAAGCAGCGTTCAGCTCCTAACGCAGCCCCGTTGTTTCCTATGGGGAAAGAAAAAATATGTCTGCACCTAACACCCTAACATGAACCCCGAGTCTAAACACCCCTAATCTTACACTTATTAACCTCTAATCTTCCACCCCCAACATCGTCGCCACCTGCATTATACTATTGACCCCTAATCTGCCGCTCCGGACACCGCCGCCACCTACATTATCCCTATGAACCCCTAATCTGCTGCCCCTAACATCGCCAACACCTACATTATATTTCTTAACTCCTAATCTGCCACCCCTAACGTCACCGCCACCTACCTACACTTATTAATCCCTAATCTGCCGACGGGACATCGCCGCCACTATAATAAATGTATTAACCCCTAAACCACTGCACTCCCACCTCGCAAACACTATAGTAAATTTTATTAACCCCTAATCTGCCACCCCCAACGTCGCCACCACCTACCTACAATTATTAACCCCTAATCTCCCGCCCCCAACTTCGCCGCTACTATAATAAAGTTATTAACCCCTAAACCTAAGTCTAACCCTAACCCTAACACCCCCTAACTTAAATATAATTTAAATATATCTAGATAAAATTACTATAATTAAATAAGTTAATCCTATTTAAAACTAAATACTTACCTATAAAATAAACCCAAAGATAGCTACAATATAATTAATAATTACATTGTAGCTATTTTAGGATTTAGATTTATTTTACACACAACTTTGTATTTATTTTAACTAGGTACAATAGCTATTAAATAGTTAATCACTATTTAATAGCTACCTAGTTAAAATAACTACTAAATTACCTGTAAAATAGATCCTAACTTAAGTTACAAATACACCTAACACTACACTATCAATAAATTAATTAAATAAATTAAATACAATTATCTAAAATAAAATACAATTAAATAAACTAAACTAAATTACAAAAAAATAAAAAAATATTACAAGAAGTTTAATCCTATTACACCTAATCTAAGCCCCCTAATAAAATAAAAAAGCTCCCAAAATAATAAAATTCCCTATCCTAAACTAAATTACAAAGTAATCAGCTCTTTTACCAGCCCTTAAAAGGGCTTTTTTTGTGGGGCATTGCCCCAAAGTAATAAGCTCTTTTACCTGTAAAAAAAGAAATACAATACCCCACCAACATTACAACCCACTACCCACACACCCCTACTCTAAAACCCACCCGAGCCCCCCTTAAAAAAACCTAACACTACTCCATTGAAGATCACCCTACCTTGAGTCGTGTTCATCCAGCCGAGCACCGATGGGGCAGAAGAGGACATAAAGAACGACAGAAGTCTTCATCCTATCCGTGCAGAAGAGGACATCCAGACCAGCAGACATCTTCATCCAGGTGGCATCTTCTATCTTCATCCTTCTTGAGCGGAACGGAGCCATCTTCTATCCAGCCGACGCGGAGCCATCCTCTTCAATCAAAATCCTAACGAAGAATGAAGGTTCCTTTAAATGACGTCATCCAAGATGGCGTCCCTCGAATTCCGATTTGCTGATAGGATTCTATCAGCCAATCGGAATTAAGGTAGGAAAAATCAGATTGGTTGATTTAATCAGCCAATCGGATTGAAGTTCAATCCGATTGGCTGATTGAATCAGCCAATAGAATGCGAGGTCAATTCTATTGGCTGATCCAATCAACCAATCAGATTGAACTTCAATCCGATTGGCTGATTAAATCAACCAATCGGATTTTTCCTACCTTAATTCCAATTGGCTGATAGAATCCTATCAGCCAATCGAAATTTGAGAAACGCCATATTGGATGACGTCATTTAAAGGGACCTTCATTCTTTGTTAGGACTTTGATTGAAGAGGATGGCTCCGCGCCGGCTGGATAAAAGATGGCTCCGCTCCGGAAGGATGAAGATAGAAGATGCCATCTGGATGAAGATGTCTGCCGGTCTGGATGTCCTCTTCTGCCCGGATGGGATAAAGACTTCTGCCCCAACGGTGCCCGGCTGGGTTAACACGGCTCAAGGTAGGGTGATCTTCAATGGGGTAGTGTTAGGTTTTTTTAAGGGGGGGTCGGATGGGTTTTAGAGTAGGGGTGTGTGGGTTGTAATGTTGGGGGGGTATTGTATTTCTTTATTTTACAGGTAAAAGAGCTTATTACTTTGGGGCAATGCCCCGCAAAAAGCCAGTTTAAGGGCTGGTAAAAGAGCTGATTACTTTGTAATTTAGTTTAGGATAGGGAATTTTATTATTTTGGGGGGCTTAGATTAGGTGTAATTAGATTAAACTTCTTGTAATATTTTTTATTTTTTGTAATTTAGTGTTTGTTTTTTAATATAGTTTAGATTATTTAATTGTATTTTATTTTAGATAATTGTATTTAATTTATTTAATTAATTTATTGATAGTGTAGTGTTAGGTGTATTTGTAGCTTAGGTTAGGATTTATTTTACAGGTAATTTTGTACTTATTTTAACTAGGTAGCTATTAAATAGTTATTAACTATTTAATAGCTATTGTACCTAGTTAAAATAAATACAAAGTTGCCTGTAAAATAAATATAAATCCTAAAATAGCTACAATTTAACTATTAGTTATATTGTAGCTATATTAGGGTTTATTTTATAGGTAAGTATTTAGTTTTAAATAGGATTAATTCATTTAATTATAGTAATTTTATCTAGATTTATTTAAATTATATTTAAGTTAGGGGGGTGTTAGGGTTAGGGTTAGACTTAGGTTTAGGGGTTGTAGCGGCGACGTTGGGGGCGGGAGATTAGGGGTTAATAATTGTAGGTAGGTGGCGGCGACGTTGGGGGTGGCAGATTAGGGGTTAATAAAATGTACTATAGTGTTTGCGAGGCGGGATTGCAGCAGTTTAGGGGTTAATACATTTATTATAGTGGCAGCAATGTCCGGTCGGCAGATTAGGGGTTAATAAGTGTAGGTAGGTGGCGGCGACGTTGGGGGCAGCAAATTAGGGGTTAAGAAATATAATTTAGGTGTCGGCGATGTTAGGGGCAGCAGATTAGGGGTTCATAGGTATAATTAGGTGGCGACGATGTCCAGTCGGCAGATTAGGGGTTAAAAATATTTATTTTAGTGTTTGCGATGTGGGGGGGGCCTCGGTTTAGGGGTTAATAGGTAGTTTATGGGTGTTAGTGTACTTTTTAGCACTTTAGTAAAGAGCTTTATGTTCCGGCGTAAGCCCATAAAACTCTAAACTACTGACTTTTAAATGCTGTAGGAGTCTTGGAGGTATAGGTTGTACCGCTCACTTTTTCCAAGACTTGTAATACCAGCGTTAGGCAAATCCCATTAAAAAGATAGGATACGCAATTGATGGGGATTTGCGGTAGCCTCGAGTCACGAAAGAAAAGTGAGCGGTAGACCCTTTCCTGCCTTACTCGTAATACCAGCCAGCGTTAAAAAGCAGCGTTAGGACCCCTTAACACTGCTTTTTAAAGCTAACGCCAAACTCGTAATCTAGCAGTTTGTGATTGTAATATAAAACATTTATGTGTAGGAAAACAACTTTGCAATACACTCATTTAGCCCCTTATTGTGTGGAAATCTAAATAAGCTACATCTAAAGCTCTAGTTAAATACATCAATTAGATAAGTCTGTCATGATCTTCCTAATGTAAAACAGTGTTGCTTTTGATCCTGTAATTGCAAGTCAGAATTATTTCCTTTAAAAGAGTTTATTTTACTGAGGTTAGACTGCCAAGTCTGTAGGTTCCATAATCTTCCCTACAGCCCCTTTCATGGAAGGAACTTCGATATTAAAATGATCTCTTTTGCAGCAAATACAAATATGACTCTAATTTCCCTTTATTTATTTGATAACAGAATTTTAGCTCGTTTACTAGCAATAGTGCAACCATGTGACCTTGCAATGTTTGTGCATTTAAACTGGAAATATCATTCCTTTTACCGTATATTAGAAGGACACTTTTTTTCAATTGTTTCTGAAAATGTTAATTCTCTAGCACCTGGTTAAGGGACATTATGAATTTTTGAATAGGAACAGCTTTGCAGTGTGCACGTCTATTAACGGAAATGCTTTTACAAAAAGATATCACTGAGTGGCATATGCACACAGGCATTCAAACACCATGCCAGCTCACAGAGACGGCGGTGGCTTGTATGATTTAAATTGTCATTGCTGACATGATTCACACCACAACGTTGTCTGAGCAGGTGCAGTGTATGAATGAGGTTGCACAGGGCATGCACAGCATATATGTGTATGCTATTCAACCAGACAGGTTATATGAGAGGAATTTCTGATGATACAAGTAGAATGTAGAAGGGCTTCTATTTAAAGGGACACTGAACCCACATTTTTTCTTTCGTGATTCAGATAGAGCATGCCATTTTAAGCAACTTTCTAATTTACTTCTATTATCAATTTTTCATCATTCTATTGGTTTCTTTATTTAAAAGCAAGAATGTAAGTTTAGATGCCGGCCCATTTTTTGTGAACAACCTGGGTTGTTCTTGCTGATTGGTGGATAAATTCAACAACCAATAAAAAAGTTCTGTCCAGGGTCTGAACCAAGAAAATTGCTTCTTTTTCAACTAAAGATAGCAAGAAAACGAAGAAAAATTGATAATAGGAGTAAATTAGAAAGTTGCATAAAATTGCATGCTCTATCTGAATCACGAAAGAGAAAATTTGCGTCCAGTGTCCCTTTAAAAATAAATTTCATTTATGCACATTTGAAGTCTCATTAGGGGCCTAATGATCAAAGATTCTCCTGCTTGGAGACAAATTGTAGCGCAGAGTTCACAGGAACCAAACTCACTGAATGCACAAAGAAAAAGGGCAGAACTCTCCAGCATTGTGAGATCTCTCTCATTTCTGCGTGTGAAGGGGACACAATCCGAGTGCTTGTAATTTTTTTTTTATCCCAGAGAGCTTTATTACTTTCTATGGAAGGCATCTCTCATCTCTCTGGGTCTTCCAGAATATTTGCTTATGGGGTATATAGAAAGTATTGAAGCGCTGTGGGAAAATGAAGCTTTCAGTTTTTCAGTTTTATTTTAAATAGAAGGAATTTTTGATACACATAAATATACAAAGTGTGGTCCTTGTTTGTTAAAGTTACACAGAAACTGTGGAAGCATAATCAGAATTTGTAAAATCACACTCCTAAATACACTTTATACAAAATAAAATCAAAAACAGAAAGGACAAAGTTTAAATGTAGCAAAAATGAATCTGAAGCAGAGACACTTGCATTGCAATATAATGCTAAAAATAATCAAACATTTGGCAGCATTTCTCTCCATGCCTTCAAGCTTTCAATCCTGAATTGGATACACCTTTTAATTCTTGATCAGCTGAAGGATACGCAGTTACTAATTTCCTTATTGGTTAAGACTGACACGGCTGTATTTATGAGTTATCTTTATTGCTGGATAATTCAGAAATAGTTGATAAAACCTATAATACAACTTAGATTTAACTGCCATTTTGATTCTTAGAGCTAGGGTCCATACACACAGTGTAGAACCATCATTAAGATGACAGGTCCAAGTCTTAAAGGGGCAATGTAAAATGTTCAAGCTAGGGAACCTGTCTCACTACTATTGAAGTTGATGCTTGTCCTCTGCCTGCATTTATAATTTCTGAACAAGCATATGCTTTTGAGAGGTCACAGCTTTTGAGAGGTCTCTGTATGTGTCCCTGCTTGTGTCTCCTTGCTCCTCTTAAAACATCCCTTTAATTCCTGCTTAATATCTCTGGTATGTGTCCCTGCTTGTGTCTCCTGGCTCCTCTTAAAACGTCCCTTTAATTCCTGCCAAATACCTCTGGTATGCATTTCCTCTGTCTCCATGTTGTCTACCTGTAATCAACTCTGTATAACTAATGCATCCTGCCCCCCCCCTCTAATTTGCAAGTGTGTAACTCCTCGCTAGATAGACTGCTGGTAACAGCTGCCCTTAATCAGTTCATTACTCTCACTCCTACATATAGAAGGCCCCAAGGCTCATCTGGGCCTTGGCTCTCTGATTCTAAGTGGCTCTGTTAAAAGTGGCAGAGTTACTCACTGGAGTTAGAAACTGGAGGTGGAAACTACAGTCCCCCTAACAGGTAAACTTACTAACTATACATCTACACAATGCTCTCTATGTCTTTACTGCTCTCTCTGTCTGCCCTTCTCCTAAAACTCACTGCATGTCCCTATAACAACAACCCCCACACTATCCATATCTCACCCTCCCTTCTCTCATCCCCTATGCTGTCCTCTCATGAACTACTCTGTCTCCTTAGAAACACTTCCCCATCTAACTCTCCTGTGTCTAGTCATACGCGCTCCTAGAAATCTCACTCTCACCTTCTGTCACTCTCACTGCTACTTCTGCTTGCTGCTGGTGATGTCTCTGCTAACCCTGGCCCTGCAGCAATCAACACACTTTTACACTCTCGCTCTGTTTCCCACTGCAAAAACCCTAGGTCATGCAATACCAATAATCTCATCTCTATTAACCCACAGCGCATATCCCCTCCCTTTACTTGTGCCCACTGGAATGCTCGCTCTGTCTGTAACAAACTTACAACCGTTCACAACCTGTTTATTTCCAACTCTTTCAACCTTTTAGCAATTACTGAAACCTGTCTATCGTCCACTGTTTTCATTGCTGATCTCACACATGGTGGTCTTCACTTTAGCCACACACCTAGGCCAGGTGAGAGACACGGTGGTGGGGTTGGCATCTTACTCTCCCCCTCTTGCTCCTATCAGTACCTATCTCCATTTCCATCTCTCTCCTTTTATTCCTTTGAAGTCCACTGCATTCGCCTGTTCTCCCCCTTCTCTCTCAGAGCGGCAGTTATCTATCGACCCCCCTGGACCAACCTCCCAATTCCTTGACAACTTTGCTGCCTGGCTTCCTTACTTTCTCTCTACAAATACACCTACTCTAATTATGGAGGACTTCAACATCCCCATTGACAACCCATCTGCCCCTGCTGCCTCTAAACTTCTCTCACTCACAAACTCCTTCGGCCTATTACAACCCACCCTATTCCCTACCCACCGTGATGGACACTCTATTAATTTGGTATTCTCCTATCTCTGCTCTCTGCCTACTTCTCTTCTCTTATATCCACTTTCAACTCTCTTCTCTACCTACCTGCACCCCCCCCCTCATCTGTGTTCATTGCTCAAGATCTGGCTGAATACTTTTTAAATAAAACACTTACCATCCGAAGAAACATCCCAACACAAGCCTGCAATCTCCAAACTTCACTCCCAGCCACCCCCTCTGCCACTCTCTGCATCCTCCTCCCAACTACTGAGAGTGAAGTGGCTTCCCTATTGTCGTCTTCACACCTCACTACCTGCCCACTTGACCCTATTCCTTCGCATCTAATACCTTCTCTGTCTCCCACCCTCACTCTGTCTCTTACCCACATATTCAACCTATCCCTTTCTACCGGCTCATTCCCTGCCTCCTTCAAACATGCAAAGGTCACCCCCATCCTCAAAAAACCCTCCCATGACCCTAAATCTCCTGCATACTACCGCCCCATATCACTGCTCCCGCTAGCTTCAAAAATCCTTAAAAAACTAGTTTTCGATCGCCTAACCCACTTCCTGTCCTCCAACTCACTGCTCGACCCCCTGCAATCTGGCTTCTGTCCCCAACACTCAACTGAGACTGCCCTCACCAAGGTTACAAACGATCTCCTTTCTGCTAAAAACAAAGGCCACTACTCTATACTCATCTTACTTGACCTCTCTGCTGCCTTTGACACTGTTGACCATCCCCTTCTCCTACGGACTCTCAGCTCTCTTGGGCTCTGCGACACTGCACTCTCCTGGATTCACTCTTATCTCTCTAACAGATCCTTCTCCGTCTCTTTTGCTGGTGGCTCCTCCTCTCCATTGCCTCTGTCTGTTGGAGTACCTCAAGGCTATGTCCTGGGTCCTCTATTCTTCTCTATTTACACTTCTTCACTGGGTAAACTTATCAACAGCTATGGCTTCAACTACCACCTCTATGCAGATGACACCCAGATCTATCTTTCCACCCCTGCACTCTCTCCTTCTGTCAATTCTCACATCAGCGACTGCTTATCTGGCATTTCCTCCTGGATGGCTTCTCACCACCTAAAAATAAACATGGCCAAGACCCAACTACTTCTAATTCCCCCCTCTAACTCTACTACAGTTTCTACTGTTTCCTTTATTGTTGACAGCACTACTATCTCCCCATCACCCCAAGTCTGCTGCCTTCGAGTCAAACTTGACTCAAATCTGTCCTTCATTCTCCACATCCAACTGCTCTCTTCATCCTGCCGCAACCACCTACGCAATATCTCCAAAATTCATCCGTTTCTGAGTGACAAAACTACTAAACTGCTTATCCACTCCCTGGTAATTTCCTGACTTGACTACTGCAATAACTTGCTAACTGGCCTCCCTCTCTCCCACCTTTCTCCCCTTCAATCCATCCTAAATGCATCTGCCAGGCGGATCCACTTCTCTCAACACTCCGTTTCTGCTGCACCTCTCTGTGAGTCCCTTCACTGGCTCCCCATTCACAGCAGAATTAAATTCAAAATACTCACCCTGACCTACAAAGCCCTCACCAATGCTGCCCCACCCTACCTGTCCTCACTCATCAGCAAATATACTCCAGCCTGCCTCCTAAGATCTAACAATGACCTGCTCCTTGCGTCCTCTACCATCACCTCCTCTCATGCTAGACTACAGGACTTCTCTCGTGCCGCACCAACACTCTGGAATGCAGTTCCTTGAGCCGTCAGACTCTCCCCTAATCTCTCCTGCTTTAAATGTTCCCTAAAGACCTTTTTGTTCAGGGAAGCCTATCACCTGACTCATTAACAAATTAACTTCACTAACCCAACAGTTGCCCTCATCTCCCCACTAATATCATTCCCACCTTTGCAGTCCCCACCTCCTGTTTCCCATCCTCCTACCTATCTAGATTGTAAATTCCCACAGGAACAGGGCCCTCAATTCCCCCTGTATCTGTCTGTAAAATGTTGTCTTTTATTGTATTGTTTCTCTGTCGTACTTCTGGCCTTGTACCCATGGGCAGCGCTGCGGAATCTGTTGGCACTTTATAAATAAAGAATAATAATAATTAGCGGGATTTAACTCCTTCACCTCTGAGGTAGCAGAGAAATCACTGGCAGTCTTACGCTTCTTCTTAGCTAGTGGTTAAGCAAACTCCACAGCTTGATTTCTTAAGCCCTTTGTGCTTAGGCATTGGATAACACATTGCTATATGCAAGCAATATGGCATTTTCTATTTTTCCACTTTTATGTCCCTTTAATAAATGTAATAAATGAACTGGCCGCCAGGGAAATAGGTGTCAAATAAGAGATGTGGGTAACAGAAGCAAATGAAGAGAGAGGGATACTGAGTATCAAATCAACTGTAATGTTAGAGATATGTAAGTATCAAAAATGTTTTTCAACAGTGCAAGAGGAACAGACAAAATCATCCTATATATAATTGAATGGGCACCTCTGTTGTAGAAATATTTCAATAAAGCAAAATGAAACATGATTAAAATCACAAAGTGAGAAACATCAAGCCTCAAAATTAAATTAACATTTCCGGCTACAGAAATCCATTCAATTCGTAATTCATTTGTCTACTGACCTTGATAACAAGGACAATAATTAGTTTTTGTTCTGGATTAGGGAAGCACACTAGTGTTTTATTACTGCATATATAATACATAGCAAGTCTGATACAATATGATATCATTACCAACTAACTCCAGAGGTTAAACAAACATCATGTTAAAATATTCTACACAACTCATTATAAAGGCACTTACTAAAGCACTAGCTGTAGAAAAATATAAAAGAAAAACGATTTTATAAAGTAATTTAAAACTATTCATCTAGGTCAATTAAATCTTTAACACATTGGGGCTGATTTATCAAAGTCTGTCGGACATGATACACTGTAGTGTATCATGTCCGCCAGACTACTGAATGCTGACAGCATAGACTCTCTGCATTTAACATTGCACAAGGAGTTCTAGTGAACTGCTTGTGCAATGCCTACCGCTGCAGATTTGCGGCCAATCAGCCACTAGCAGAGGGTGTCAATCAGCCTGATTGTACACAATCGGGCTGATTGATGTTCGCAGCCTCAGAGGAGGCGGACCAGTTAAGGTGCAGCGGTCTTAAGACTCCGAAGGGAGTCTTATTCTGATGTCGTCATACATCACATCAGAACTTCAGCGCAGCATAGGGGGTAAGTAGCTCAGCGATGGGAGCTATTTTAAATATACAGTATATGAATATGAGCATAAATACATTTATTTACTGGGTACACACAGCTCTCATAGACCGCAATTTAAAGGAACTTTTCAGTGCAGGTTTTTTTTTCTAACACCCCACTCCCACCAACTTTAGCCCCAAAATACTGTCTAGTGCAGTAATTTTATTGAAAAATAAAGATGCTGCTCCCTTTTTCTTTTTATGAAATAAGCTATTTAGGGCACATTTATAAAATTAACCAGAGATCTGATATCTGAAAAACAAAAAAACAAAAGCTCATCCAAGATTCACAGTAATATTTATTAAAACATCACAAGCATCCACTAAAAATGCACTTGCAATGTATTAGAAAGAAAAGGCTTATCTGTTGAAAGTCATCCCAAGTCCCAGGAGATGAAACCAAATCCATCAGCCTGCAGCCAGCGGTTCTGTTCAGGATGCAATATCCACTGGGTTGTTGCTGAGATCAATCCGCCCAATCATGGGCTACGAAACACACCGATCTTGGAAGACAAGAGAACTGATTCTCCCGGTGTTGTCCAAAAATGCTACTCTGCAAAGCCCCCCCCCCCCCCCAACTTTTGTTTTCTACCTCGCAAACTTTCTCAAAGGGTCTTAGAAGCAGACAGTATTGTTCACTAATTCCGGTTTAAAAAAGTTAGTGCTGGCCGCCTTTCATGACTTTAAATATTTGTCACATAGGGGCCAATTTATCAAGGGCCTGATACCCCTGATACCCCTGTTTCCGTGTGAGCCTTCAGGCTTGCCGAAAACAGCAGTTATGCATAGTTCTTGCACCCAGACCTGTTTGAGGTTAACTGCATGTGACTCTGGACACAGCACAGCTTTCTATGAGTGCCAGTGAGCACCCAGGACTCAGCATGTTGCAGGGTCATGGGATGTGTACCCAGTCCAGTCTGAGAGTGCAGTCCCCTTCTGTGTTTTGTGTATGTCTAAGGTGATTGCTTACATAAGCCTGTGCACCCTTCACTTGTTCCCAGTTTGTTGTATTAAGAGCTTGCATTGTATGGCTGTTTAAGGGTCCCAGGTTTTGAAAGGGACTTTGACATGGTACTTGGGCTTGTCCCATTTGGCCAGATGTGGTAACTAACCCTTCCATTTTTGCTTTTAATCTTAGCTGAGAGCTTGTAAATGCTGGACTTTCTCTGTGTGTTGTATTAATTTGTTTTGTAATTTTCCCTATGGTTCTTGCACCCAGAACTCTCTGGGGTTAACTGAATGTGACTCTGGGGACAGCACAGCTTCCTGTGAGTGCCCGTGAGCACCCAGAGCTGAGTCATGGGATGTGTACCGAGTCCAGTCTGAGAGTGCAGTCTCCTTCCATGTTTTGTATATGTATAGGGTGATTACATAAGCCTGTGCGCTCTTCACTTGTTCCCAGTTTGTTGGATTGAGAGCTTGCATTGTGTGGCTCCCAGGTTTTGTAAGGGACCTTGACGTGGTACCTGGGCTTGTCCCATTTAGCCAGATGCTGTAACTAACCCTTCAATTTTTGCTTTTAATCTTAGCTGAGAACTTGTAAGTAAGTGCTGGACTTTCTCTGTGATATATATATATATATATATATATATATATATATATATATATATATATATATATATATATATATATATATATATATACATACAGTTGTGCTCATAAGTTTACATACCCTGGCAGAATTTATGATTTCTTGGCCATTTTTTAGAGAATTTGAATGATAACACAATTTTTTTTCTTTCACTCATGGTTAGTGTTTGCTAAAGCCATTTATTATCAATCAACTGTGTTAACTCTTTTTTAAATCAAAATGACAACAGAAACTACCCAAATGAACATGATCAAAAGTTTACATACCCTGGTGATTTTGGCCTGATAACATACATACAAGTTGATATAAAGGGGTTTGAATAGCTATTAAAGGTAACCATCCTCACCTGTGATCTGTTTTCTTGTAATTAGTGTGTGTGTATAAAAGGTCATTGAGTTTCTGGACTCCTATGTCTTGTTTTTCCTTGCCCGCATTGTGATTGGGCTACAGTGCTGCACCCTCACACGCATGAATTATAATTATAATTATGATTATTTGCTTTGTTAATTGGTGGGATATATTTGTCCTTCTCTATGCGGGGGGGACACTGTAACCTAACTACAACTCGAGTTGCTGTGTGGCCACTACCTGATAGTGACTTCTAGGTCCGTTGCCTATCAATAATGTCCCGGACTCCCGGGCTCCCAACGTCCTGATTGGATTAGATTACCGTGTCCTTAGAGTCAGTTGAATTATATTACACTTGTGGTTCACTCCGTAGTTGCAGCGCGGTGTTGTGACATGATGGGAATCCGATCCTCATATGTATGGGCGCAAGTTTGTTTTGATGTAATGTTTTCACTGTATTTCATCTGATTGTATACTATCTGAGTCTGTTAGAAATTTATGTTTACATTTTTACATGCTCGTAACACGGACCTTTT
Organism: Bombina bombina; assembly: GCF_027579735.1. Classification (NCBI taxonomy): domain Eukaryota; kingdom Metazoa; phylum Chordata; class Amphibia; order Anura; family Bombinatoridae; genus Bombina; species Bombina bombina. The sequence goes on from NC_069505.1 coordinate 216,330,132, forward strand.
GTCTTTCCCATTGGTTGGTGATGGGCGCTCCTCTATTTTTGTAGATATCTGATTGGCTGTGAGATGCCATACCCATTGCTTTGGGGGCTGTATGTTTGTATGGTTGCTATGACAACCTCCCGAAAGCCGCAATCTGCCTGGGGCACTCATGACCTCTCACGTACTATTAAATCGCTATACTTTGGTCTTTTTGATTAGAAGATCTTCTGTATATATCGTATATGTGTATTTGGTATAGGTTGTTTGGGTGATTTAGGTTTATAAGCTTCACGCAATGGGAATACAGTATGGGGATCTTCACCTGTTGTTTTTCCAGTGGTAGTGGCAACATAGGGGTTGACCTGGAACTGTATCACTGGGGTTACTTTAAAAGGCACTGTATTTTGCATGTTGAACATTGTTATTTTGTCTTGTCTGACGAAGGGGATAATACCCTGAAACGTTACATTAAATGGTAGCATTGAAAAATCCTGGCGAGTGCATTCTCATTTCCTGACTTTATTCATATAATGGAAGCACCCTGGGTGGATGAACCTGTAACCGTGATTGCTGCCCTACCTGCTATATATATATACAGTATCTCACAGAAGTGAGTACACCCCTCACATTTTTGTAAATATTTTATTATATATTTTCATGCGACAATACTGAAGAAATGACACTTTGCTACAATGTAAAGTAGTGAGTGTACAGCCTGTATAACAGTGTGAATTTGCTGCCCCCTCAAGAGCACTCAACACACAGCCATTATGTCTAAACCATTGGCAACAAACCATTGGGCCCAAAGTGTCAATATTTTGTGTGGCCACCATTATTTTAGAGCACTGCCTTAACCCTCTTGGGCATGTAGTTCACCAGAGCTTCACAGGTTACCACTGGAGTCCTCCTCCATTCCTCCTTGATGACATCACAGAGCTGGTGGATGTTAGAGACCTTGCGCTCCCCCACCTTCCGTTTGAGAATGCCCCACAGATGCATGGCCAGGCCATCACCTTTACCCTCAACTTCTTTAGCAAGGCAGTGGTCGTCTTGGAGGTGTGTTTGGGGTCGATATCATGTTGGAATACTGCCCTGTAGTCCAGTCTTCGACAAGAAGGGATCATGCTCTGCTTGAGTATGTCACAGTACATGTTTATGTTGATATATTATGTTTGTTACTGGAACCTTGGAGCACAAAAAATAATGAAAATTAAGATATAACCTTTATTTATAAAGTTTAAAAAGACAGCATTAAATATGTGTGTATGCTGCCCTGGAAATGTTAAAAACACACTCCCTGTTTGTCAATCAGTATTCTGCATTTGCAGTACTATATGTAAAGAGCACTTAGTGAAAAATCCTAAAACATAGGTTAGATTACAGGCATAGATATATTTGAATTTATAGTGGGTCTATGTGGCCTTGAGTCTGGCCTATCACATAGATTGCCACTAAGTAATTTTAGTGCATTAATTACATGTATTTTTATGCCACTGTGACCTATTATTGTTATTTTACTTCTGTTTTAGCTCATAATTGAGCAACACTTAACCAAAAAGGTGTGTGGCTCAGCTCACTATTATTGTAGGTATTACATATAAATACTCTCACACCTTTTATTGCTAGAAAGTAGAACTGAACACAGTAGGATAATACTAGTAATGAGTGTAGATACCACTCTCAATAGTATACGATTTTTGATTGTTTGTAACTGCCAGTAAAGGGCTGATTTATTAATATTATATGAGCATATCACATAGTATTGTTTAAGCCAAGTGGTAGATAGTTGGATGTCTGTAGCTTCTAATATATTGCCAGACAAATGCTAATATTTAATTGTGGTTATCTGCACCTTTAAGTAATGCAAGTGATTGTATCAAGCATTGATAACAATATATAAATATTACTTCAATGTTAACAAGATTCATCTGGTGATAGCTGACATGATTTTAAAAATGTTATCAATTGTATACTGGGGCTAGATAGCAGTTGTGCTGCTATGAGTATATGGTATCTCTTCACTATAATTGTTGAATTATCGTAGTGCTATCTCATAACCCAATTATGTTACTGGTAAGACAAACCTCGTATTTAATACCACTTTCAACTGGTAAGTTAGCTAGTGCACACTGCTGCTCAAATAAGCGGATCGTATAACCGCTATATATTAATAAATAACACCCCTTTAGGAGCTTTAGCTGAAATATTGTGCTCATACAAGTTACGGTTCTATCAGCTTGTAAATAGAGATAGGTTAGATGTAACTATAATTAACTATTGGTACACCAACGATTGTTAATATAATTTGAGCTGAGGTGAATCACAGGAAGTGCTGCCCGTGCCGATAGAGAGCTTCAACAACTAAGTGCTAAGTTTAAAGTTACTGATCATGCTAGAGTTTTGTATATTTTTTGTGAATATCTTTATGTACAAAAGTACATAAAGATATTCACAAACCTCCAGGCCGGCCCATTGTGTCAGGCAACGGCAGTCTTACTGAAAAACCCAGCCAATATATAGACCAGCGGCTAAGAGAGTACCTATACACGTTACCTTCGTACGTAAAGGACACTATGGAGGTGTTGCAAAAATTAAATAATATGACATTATCTCCTAACTCTTTTATAGTAACAGCGGATGTGGGATCACTGTACACTAACATAAAACATCATTTGGGTGAACAAGCCATTTCTTATTTTCTAGGAACAAATGCCAAAGACAACCAAGATCACAATCAGTTCATTAAAGATCTACTACATTTCGTGTTACATCACAACTATTTTACATTCAAAGATCGCTTTTTTCTGCAAACACAGGGTACCGCAATGGGTACAGCATGCGCACCTACGTATGCCAATTTGTTTTTAGGGTGGTGGGAGAATCTAACAGTATTTACAAGTGATAATGACAGATATATGCAGTATATCCCCTGTTGGATCCGGTATATAGATGACATTCTGCTTATCTGGGAAGGTCCAGAATCAACATTACTGGAGTTCATGAATGTTTTGAACAACAACATGCTGAACATAAAACTCACATATGATTATAGTCAACAGTCGGTCAACTTCTTAGATTTACAAATACAAGTGGATCTAGAAGGCAGAGTGAGTACAACTATATACAGAAAGAAAACGGCCACTAACACCCTATTACATCACACAAGTGCCCATGCCCCTTGTACCCTTAATGCCATCCCAAAAGGTGAATTTATCAGGTTGCGAAGAAACTGCTCTGATTTAAGCACATTTAAACAAGAGGCATCCAAATTATCCAACAGGCTCCAAGACAGAGGCTACAGTAAACGGTCCATTAAAAAAGCAAAAACACAGGCCTTACAGGAAGACCGCCACCGGTTATTACAACCACACCAGAAAAAGATGGACAACAAACCAAGATTAATCACAACATATAATCCTCAAATCAAACAAATAACAACTATTATAAATGATCATTGGCATATCTTAAAGAATGATCCCCTACTAGCAACCCAGATTGGAGACAGGGTCTCTATTGGATATAAAAGACCGAAAAATCTGAAAGACACTCTGGTCACAAGTCACTATACTCATATGCCTAAAAGAGCCTGCCAATCAAAAGGCATGTTTCCATGTGGTACATGTAGTACATGTCCAAAGGTGTGGAAAATTAAAGACATAGACGACAAATACGCAAACAAACATGTACTATCGGCTCACTTCTCCTGCACCACGGTAGGAGTTGTCTACGTCCTCCAGTGCCCATGTAATTTGTTCTATGTCGGAATGACGACACGCCAAGTAAGAACAAGAATAATGGAACATAGTCGGAACATCAAAAATACTCACAAGGACATGGAGAAAAATAGACCTATAACAAGTGTAGCTAAACACTTTTATCTCAAACACAACAGTAATGACTCTTTGCTCAAATTTTCAGTCCTACAAAAGGCAACCCTAGGCATAAGAGGTGGTAACTTAGAGCAAACATTACTTAAGATGGAGTGTATGTGGATACACCTACTGAATAGTGTGAAAACCCATGGACTCAATGATAACAATAACTATCATGTGTATTTGTAATAATTAATTTCGGCTCACATCTAAGCTACATCATACAGTCTTAACAATAATAAGTCTATATAAGAGTATATAATATATACTGTTATAATACATTAATAAATATTTGATTCTAGAATAAGGTTTTGACTTTACTTAATTGTCTAATTTAATCATAACATTAAGCATACTAATGAGTCACTCTTTAAAAAAAAAAAAATTAGTCACTTATGGAACACACTACCAATATATATTTTTTTTTTTATATTTATTCATAGCACACTATTTACAAGCCACATCACTCTAAACTATTAACACACTATGGCCTAGATTTAGAGTTTTGTCGGTAACGACCCGCGTAGCTAACGCTGGCTTTTTTCTGGCCGCACCTTTAAAATAACTCTGGTATTGAGAGTCCACAGAATGGCTGCGTTAGGCTCCAAAAAGGGAGCGTACAGGCATATTTAACGCCACTGCAACTCTCGATACCAGAATTGCTTACGGACGCGGCCAGCCTCAAAAACGTGCTCGTGCACGATTCCCCCATAGAAAACAATGGGGCTGTTTGAGCTGAAAAAAAACCTAACACCTGCAAAAAAGCCGCGTTCAGCTCCTAACGCAGCCCCATTGTTGTCTATGGGGAAACACTTCCTACGTCTGCACCTAACACCCTAACATGTACCCCGAGTCTAAACACCCCTAACCTTACACTTATTAACCTCTAATCTGCCGCCCCCACTATCGCTGACACCTACATATTATTTTTAACCCCTAATCTGCCGCTCCGTAAACCGCCGCTACTTACATTATCCCTATGTACCCCTAATCTGCTGCCCCTAACACCGCCGACCCCTATATTATATTTATTAACCCCTAATCTGCCCCCCACAACGTCGCCTCCACCTGCCTACACTTATTAACCCCTAATCTGCCGACCGGACCGCACTGCTATTATAATAAAGTTATTAACCCCTAATCCGCCTCACTAACCCTATAATAAATAGTATTAACCCCTAATCTGCCCTCCCTAACATCGCCGACACCTAACTTCAAACATTAACCCCTAATCTGCCGACTGGAGCTCACCGCTATTCTAATAAATGTATTAACCCCTAAAGCTAAGTCTAACCCTAACACTAACACCCCCTTAAATTAAATATAATTTAAATCTAACGAAATTAATTAAATAACTTATTCCTATTTAAAGCTAAATACTTACCTGTAAAATAAACCCTAATATAGCTACAATATAAATAATAATTACATTGTAGCTATTTTAGGATTAATATTTATTTTACAGGCAACTTTGTAATTATTTTAACCAGGTACAATAGCTATTAAATAGTTAAGAACTATTTAATAGTTACCTAGTTAAAATAATAACAAAATTACCTGTAAAATAAATCCTAACCTAAGTTACAATTAAACCTAACACTACACTATCAATAAATTAATTAAATAAAATACCTACAATTACCTAAAATTAAACCTAACACTACACTATCAATAAATTAATTAAATACAATACCTACAATTATCTACAATTAAATAAACTAACTAAAGTACAAAAAATAAAAAAGAACTAAGTTACAAAAAATAAAAAAATATTTACAAACATAAGAAAAATCTTACAACAATTTTAAACTAATTACACCTACTCTAAGCCCCCTAATAAAATAACAAAGACCCCCAAAATAAAAAAATGCCCTACCCTATTCTAAATTACAAAAGTTCAAAGCTCTTTTACCTTACCAGCCCTGAACAGGGCCCTTTGCGGGGCATGCCCCAAGAAATTAAGCTCTTTTGCCTGTAAAAAAACACATACAATACCCCCCCCAACATTACAACCCACCACCCACATACCCCTAATCTAACCCAAACCCCCCTTAAATAAACCTAACACTAAGCCCCTGAAGATCTTCCTACCTTATCTTCACCATACCAGGTTCACCGATTGGTCCAGAGTCTTGATCCAAGCCCAAGCGGGGGGCTGAAGAGTGATGTCCATCCTCGGGCTGAAGTCTGGATCCAAGCAGCGGCTGAAGTAATCCATCATCGGGCTGAAGTCGGAAGTCCATCATCGGGATGAAGTCTTCTATCAAGCCGCATCTTCAATCTTCTTTCTTCTGGAGCGGAGCCATCTTCTTCCAAGCCGACGCTGAACATCCTCTTCAACCGACGACTAGATGACGAATGACGGTTCCTTTAAGGGACGTCATCCAAGATGGCGTCCCTCGAATTCCGATTGGCTGATAGGATTCTATGGAATCAGCCAATCAGAATCAAGTTCAATCCGATTGGCTGATCCAATCAACCAATCAGATTGAGCTTGCATTCTATTGGCTGTTCCGCAATTGACGTAAGGGGATCTGTGGTATGGAAAAGTCGCGGCTGAAAAGTGAGCGTTAGACCCTTTAATCACTGACTCCAAATACCGGCGGTAGCCTAAAACCAGTGTTAGGAGCCTCTAACGCTGGTTTTCACGGCTACCGCCAAACTCCAAATCTAGGCCTATATTAGGGAAAAAAAATTTTTTTATCATGTATTGTTATAGTTTATATTTTGACAAATGTTTGACGCAAATAGTTCGGTTTTTCATGGTACTGTAACAGCACCTTTAATAAAAATATTTTATCACTTATTTTCACAATTCCTAAGTTATCACATTATCACCAATGTCCACAAACACTAAATTAATATGATTTAAGTAACCTCTTAATATTTTTACACTCTAACACTAATAACGATATAGTGTTATATATTGCTTCACTATCCCACTTCATTATTCATTAATAATTAAATCTTTCTTTTTTTCCATGTTCTTTTCACTTTATTTCACATATGCATATTTACACTCTCACGACAATTTAGTTTTCCTTCACGTAGACAATCACACATTAACATACACACAGCACTATATTTAGTATTTATGTTAAATATTGCCAGCATAAGTTACAATTTAACATTTTATAACAACCTCTCATAAATATTTAGGCACATCTAACAATTTTAGGCCTAGATTTGGAGTTCGGCGGTAGCCGTCAAAACCAGCGTTAGAGGCTCCTAACGCTGGTTTTGGCCGCCCGCTGGTATTTGGAGTCAGTGATTAAAGGGTCTAACGCTCACTTTGCAGCCGCGACTTTTCCATACCGCAGATCCCCCTACGCCATTTGCGTAGCCTATCTTTTCAATGGGATCTTTCTAACTCCGGTATTTAGAGTCGTTTCTGAAGTGAGCGTTAGAGCTCTAACGACAAGATTCCAGCCGCCTGAAAATAGCAGGAGTTAAGAGCTTTCTGGCTAACGCCGGTTTATAAAGCTCTTAACTACTGTACCCTAAAGTACACTAACACCCATAAACTACCTATGTACCCCTAAACCGAGGTCCCCCCACACCGCCGCCACTCGATTAAAATTTTTAACCCCTAATCTGCCGACCGCCACCTACGTTATACTTATGTACCCCTAATCTGCTGCCCCTAACCCCGCCGACCCCTATATTATATTTATTAACCCCTAACCTGCCCCCCACAACATCGCCGCCAGCTACTTAAAATAATTAACCCCTAATCTTCCGACCGCAAATCGCCGCCACCTACGTTATCCCTATGTACCCCTAATCTGCTGCCCTAACATCGCCGACCCCTATATTATATTTATTAACCCCTAATCTGCCCCCCTCAACGTCGCCGACACCTGCCTACACTTATTAACCCCTAATCTGCCGAGCGGACCTGAGCGCTACTATAATAAATGTATTAACCCCTAATCCGCCTCACTAACCCTATCATAAATAGTATTAACCCCTAATCTGCCCTCCCTAACATCGCCGACACCTAACTTCAATTATTAACCCCTAATCTGCCGACCGGAGCTCACCGCTATTCTAATAAATGTATTAACCCCTAAAGCTAAGTCTAACCCTAACACTAACACCCCCCTAAGTTAAATATAATTTTTATCTAACGAAATAAATTAACTCTTATTAAATAAATTATTCCTATTTAAAGCTAAATACTTACCTGTAAAATAAATCCTAATATAGCTACAATATAAATTATAATTATATTATAGCTATTTTAGGATTAATATTTATTTTACAGGCAACTTTGTTATTATTTTAACCAGGTAAAATAGCTATTAAATAGTTAAGAACTATTTAATAGCTAAAATAGTTAAAATAATAACAAATTTACCTGTAAAATAAATCCTAACCTAAGTTATAATTAAACCTAACACTACCCTATCAATAAATTAATTAAATAAACTACCTACAATTACCTACAATTAACCTAACACTACACTATCAATAAATTAATTAAACACAATTCCTACAAATAAATACAATTAAATAAACTAGCTAAAGTACAAAAAATAAAAAAGAACTAAGTTACAGAAAATAAAAAAATATTTACAAACATAATAAAAATATTACAACAATTTTAAACTAATTACACCTACTCTAAGCCCCCTAATAAAATAACAAAGCCCCCCAAAATAAAAAATTCCCTACCCTATTCTAAATTAAAAAAGTTACAAGCTCTTTTACCTTACCAGCCCTGAACAGGGCCCTTTGCGGGGCATGCCCCAAGAATTTCAGCTCTTTTGCCTGTAAAAACAAACATACAATACCCCCCCCCCAACATTACAACCCACCACCCACATACCCCTAATCTAACCCAAACCCCCCTTAAATAAACCTAACACTAAGCCCCTGAAGATCTTCCTACCTTGTCTTCACCATCCAGGTATCACCGATCCGTCCTGGCTCCAAGATCTTCATCCAACCCAAGCGGGGGTTGGCGATCCATAATCCGGTCCAGAAGAGGCTCCAAAGTCTTCCTCCTATCCGGCAAGAAGAGGACATCCGGACCGGCAAACATCTTCTCCAAGCGGCATCTTCGATCTTCTTCCATCCGGAGCGAAGCGGCAGGATCCTGAAGACCTCCAGCGCGGAACATCCATCCGGACCGACGACTGAACGACGAATGACTGTTCCTTTAAGGGACGTCATCCAAGATGGCGTCCCTCGAATTCCGATTGGCTGATAGGATTCTATCAGCCAATCGGAATTAAGGTAGGAATTTTCTGATTGGCTGATGGAATCAGCCAATCAGAATCTAGTTCAATCCGATTGGCCGATCCAATCAGCCAATCAGATTGAGCTCGCATTCTATTGGCTGATCGGAACAGCCAATAGAATGCGAGCTCAATCTGATTGGCTGATTGGATCAGCCAATCGGATTGAACTTGATTCTGATTGGCTGATTCCATCAGCCAATCAGAAAATTCCTACCTTAATTCCGATTGGCTGATAGAATCCTATCAGCCAATCGGAATTCGAGGGACGCCATCTTGGATGACGTCCCTTAAAAGAACAGTCATTCGTCGTTCAGTCGTCGGTCCGGATGGATGTTCCGCGCTGGAGGTCTTCAGGATCCTGCCGCTTCGCTCCGGATGGAAGAAGATCGAAGATGCCGCTTGGAGAAGATGTTTGCCGGTCCGGATGTCCTCTTCTTGCCGGATAGGAGGAAGACTTTGGAGCCTCTTCTGGACCGGATTATGGATCGCCAACCCCCGCTTGGGTTGGATGAAGATCTTGGAGCCAGGACGGATCGGTGATACCTGGATGGTGAAGACAAGGTAGGAAGATCTTCAGGGGCTTAGTGTTAGGTTTATTTAAGGGGGGTTTGGGTTAGATTAGGGGTATGTGGGTGGTGGGTTGTAATGTTGGGGGGGGGGGTATTATATTTATTCTTTTACAGGCAAAAGAGCTGAAATTCTTGGGGCATGCCCCGCAAAGGGCCCTGTTCAGGGCTGGTAAGGTAAAAGAGCTTGTAACTTTTTTAATTTAGAATAGGGTAGGGAATTTTTTATTTTGGGGGGCTTTGTTATTTTATTAGGGGGCTTAGAGTAGGTGTAATTAGTTTAAAATTGTTGTAATATTTTTATTATGTTTGTAAATATTTTTTTATTTTCTGTAACTTAGTTCTTTTTTATTTTTTGTACTTTAGCTAGTTTATTTAATTGTATTTATTTGTAGGAATTGTGTTTAATTAATTTATTGATAGTGTAGTGTTAGGTTAATTGTAGGTAATTGTAGGTAGTTTATTTAATTATTTTATTGATAGTCTAGTGTTAGGTTTAATTATATCTTAGGTTAGGATTTATTTTACAGGTAAATTTGTTATTATTTTAACTAGGTAACTATTAAATAGTTCTAATTATAGTTAATTATAGTTACATCTAACCTATCTCTATTTACAAGCTGATAGAACCGTAACTTGTATGAGCACAATATTTCAGCTAAAGCTCCTAAAGGGATGTTATTTATTAATATATAGCGGTTATACGATCCGCTTATTTGAGCAGCAGTGTGCACTAGCTAACTTACCAGTTGAAAGTGGTATTAAATACGAGGTTTGTCTTACCAGTAACATAATTGGGTTATGAGATAGCACTACGATAATTCAACAATTATAGTGAAGAGATACCATATACTCATAGCAGCACAACTGCTATCTAGCCCCAGTATACAATTGATAACATTTTTTAAATCATGTCAGCTATCACCAGATGAATCTTGTTAACATTGAAGTAATATTTATATATTGTTATCAATGCTTGATACAATTACTTGCATTACTTAAAGGTGCAGATAACCACAATTAAATATTAGCATTTGTCTGGCAATATATTAGAAGCTACAGACATCCAACTATCTACCACTTGGCTTAAACAATACTATGTGATATGCTCATATAATATTAATAAATCAGCCCTTTACTGGCAGTTACAAACAATCAAAAATCGTATACTATTGAGAGTGGTATCTACACTCATTACTAGTATTATCCTACTGTGTTCAGTTCTACTTTCTAGCAATAAAAGGTGTGAGAGTATTTATATGTAATACCTACAATAATAGTGAGCTGAGCCACACACCTTTTGGTTAAGTGTTGCTCAATTATGAGCTAAAAACAGAAGTAAAATAACAATAATAGGTCACAGTGGCATAAAAATACATGTAATTAATGCACTAAAATTACTTAGTGGCAATCTATGTGATAGGCCAGACTCAAGGCCACATAGACCCACTATAAATTCAAATATATCTATGCCTGTAATCTAACCTATGTTTTAGGATTTTTCACTAAGTGCTCTTTACATATAGTACTGCAAATGCAGAATACTGATTGACAAACAGGGAGTGTGTTTTTAACATTTCCAGGGCAGCATACACACATATTTAATGCTGTCTTTTTAAACTTTATAAATAAAGGTTATATCTTAATTTTCATTATTTTTTGTGCTCCAAGGTTCCAGTAACAAACATAATATATCAACATAACTGTGTATCAGTGTATATAAGCATTCTTCTTTTTGAACTTACTTGCTTACCCAGCAAGTATAGTCCTATTTTGTAAACATAATACCCTTCATGCTTACGCACTGCTCCTTAAGTGTTTAGTTATTTACCTCAGATATTGATATTTATATTATTAAAACTAACTAACACTGACAAAACACTTAGGCAGACATATTTTAGTCTTTCACTATATATGGTTCCAAATTCTTTCTTAAATACATGTCACAGTACATGTTGGCATTCATGGCTCCCTCAATGAACTGTAGCTCCCCAGTGTCGGCAGCACTCATGTAGGCCCAGACCATGACACTCCCACCACCATGCTTGACTTTACTCCTCACCTGGTTGCCGCCCCACACACTTGACACCATCTGAACCAAATAAGTTTATCTTGGTCTCATCGGACCACAGGACATGGTTCCTGTAATCCATGTCCTTAGTCTGCTTGTCTTCAGCAAACTGTTCACGCGCTATCTTTTGCATCATCTTTAGAAGAGGCTTCTTTCTGGGATGAGAGCCATGCAGACCAATTTGATGTAGTGTGCGGTGTATGGTCTGAGTACTGACAGGCTGACCCCCCACCCCTTTAACCTCTGCAGCAATGCTGGCAGCACTCATACGTCTATTTCCCAAAGACAACCTCTGGATTTGGCGCTGAGCATGTGCACTCAACTTCTTTGGTCAACCATGGCGAGGCCTGTTCTGAGTGGAACCTGTCCTGTGAAACCTCTGTATGGTCTTGCCTAACGTGCTGCAGCTCAGTTTCAGGGTCTTGGCAATCTTCTTATAGGCTAGGCCATCTTTCTGTAGAGTAACAATTCTTTTCTTCAGATCCTCGGAGAGTTCTTTGCCATGAAGTGCCATGTTGAATTTCCAGTGACCAGTATGAGATAGTGTGAGAGTGATAACACCAAATTTAACACACCTCCTCCCCATTCACACCTGAGACCTTGTAACACTAACGAGTCACATGACACGGGGAGGGAAAATGACTAATCGGGACCAATTTGGACATTTCTACTTATGGGTGAACTCACTTTTGTTGCCAACGGTTTAAATATTAATGGCTGTGTGTTGAGTGATTTTGAGGGGACAGCAATTGTACACTGTTATACAGGCTGTACACTCACTACTTTACTTTGTAGCAAAGTGTCATTTCTTCAGTGTTGTCACATGAAAAGATATAATAAAATATTTACAAAAATGTGAGGGGTGTACTCATGTTTGTGAGATACTATATATATATATATATATATATATATATATATATATATATATATATATATAGCTAAGGCAATTGTAATCTAGCCCTATTCAGAAGATAGCAAGGTCGGCTACTTTCTATCAGACTGAGATAACAATTTCCCTTCACTGTACAGTTCAGCTCCTGTTCCCTTTATGAACCTTCAGAATTAAGGTGAGTCACATGCTCTGCAGGGCATGTGTGTTTAATTATCATGGGCCTCTTGTATATTTATAGGAAGTAAAGAACTTATATTGCACAGACTGTAACTTTTATTTTTTCAAAATAAAGGGCAAGTTGAAAATGATAGCATCAGCGTTGCTACATATCAAAAAACTATATTACTTGTTGTTTGCAGGCAACTAGCATGTTGTTGGCAGTTATTAGCCTACAAGTTCAAAGCATGAGTCCAAAATGAATTAGTAATCATTATTCACTGTTATGGGAGCCACAAAGCAATGATAGCAACAGCCCTGGCACTCAAAGCAAAGGCACTACCTGCAGAAATGCTCCCGCACTGCAGAGTGTGTCTGGAGGAAATCTTGCTCTGAACCTGATTTCATCCACTATGGGCTTGATTTATCAAAGCCCTATGGCTGCAAGTTCTCACAAGAACTTGCTCACCGTATTTAACAAGCAGCGGTCACCAGACCGCTGCTTCCCTAACCTCTTTGCCACCTCTAAGGTAGCGAAATTCAATCTCTGCGGTCTAGTCCGACCGAGGAGATTGACAGCTCCTGCTCGTGCGTGATTGACTGTGTGCGGGCAGGGGGCAGGATTGCACGTGAGCGCAAAATTGTGCTCGTGTGCAATGGAGAATTCCTGCGGGTAAATTCGCCCCTCCACAGGCAAGCTGAGGCATACAGGGGCATGTATATGCACCCCTGTCCACCTCAGCTTTAATAAATCAAGCCCTATAAGTTCATTTTTCATTCTTACACATCTGCATTTCACTTAAATAAGCAAACCTACGTCTCTTATATCTACTCACTTTTCAAACCCTAGACATCCCTTCTCTAATTTAAACTCTCTTATCTACCCACCTGCACCACACTCATCATCTGCCTTTAGTGCTCAAGACCTGGCAGACTCCCTTCACATATTATACCTTCTATGTCTTCAGCTCACTCCAGCTCTTAAATCTTCAACCTATCATTTTCTACCAATTCATTCCCACATTCTTTAAAACATGCAAAGGCTACCCCCATCCTCAAAAAATCCTCCCTTGACCCTAATTCTCCTGCAAACTACCACTTCATATAACTGCTTCCACTAACTTCAAAACTCCTTGAAAAAGTAGTTTTTGACCACCTAACCCTCTTCCAGTCCTCCAACTCCTTGCTTGACTGCCTGCAATCTGGCTTCCGTCCCCAACACTCAACTGAGACTGCCCTCACCAAGGCTACTAACGATCTTCTTTCTTCTAAAAATAACAGCCACTACTCTATACTTATCTTACTGGTACCTCTCAGCTGCCTTCAACATTATTGACCACCCCCTCCAACTACAGACTCTCAGCTCACTTGTCTCTGTGACACTGGCCTCTCTTAGATTCCCTCTTATTTTTCTAACAGGTACTTTTCTGTGACATTTTCTGGAGACTTCTCTTTAATGCCTTTTTCTGTTGGAGAACCTCAAGACTCTGTCCTGGGTCCTCTACCTTTCTCTATTTATATTTCTTCACTGGGTAAAGGGTAAACTTGCCAACATCTATGGCTTCAAATATCACCTATATTCTGAAGATACTCAAATTTACCTCTCAAATCCTGCTCTCCTCTCTGGCATGTATTATCTGGATGGCCTCTCACCACTTAAAGATTAACATGTCCAAGACTGAGCTCTTTCTAATTCCCCCCCCCAGCTCTACTCTAATGTCTATATTTTTTGTCACTGTTGGTGGGTGGTGGCATCATAATCTCCCCATCACCCTACATCTGCTGCCTCAGAGTTACACTTGATTCCAATCTGTCCTTCTTCACCACATCCAATTGCTTTCTTCATCCTGCCACAACCACCTATGCAATATCTCCAAAATTCTTCTGTTAATGAGCGCTGACACCACTAAGCAACTAATCTACCACCTGGTGGTAATTTCCTGACTTGACTGCAATAATAACTTACTAACTAGACTTCCTCTTGCCCTCCTTTCCCCCTTCAATCCTAAATACCTTTTCCAGATTAAACCAGCTTTCATGTCGCTCTGTATCTGCTGCCCCTCTCTGTGAGTTCCTTCTCTTGCTCCCCATTCATTATAGAATTAAATTAAAAATTCTCACCCTCACCTACAAAGCCCTCACCAATGCTGCACCCACCTGTCCTCACTCATCAACAAATAAACTCCAGCCTTCCCCCTAAGATCCAACAATCACCTGCACCTTGCATTCTCTACTATCCTTTCTCTTTGCCCTAAAGATCTACTAACAAATAAGATTTAACCAATAGAATCTACCCCTTGTTATTAGTAACCTTAACAACATTAAACCCCTGTCCAACTAGACCAAACTGACCAACAATATAAACCCCTAACACCAAAGCTCATTAAGCTCATTCTATACACCCAAGAAACCCCACAGTTTGATTTTGACAGTGACCACTGCAGGCTATGTTAGTTCATCCCTTAATTAGGATTGGTTTACAAATGTAAAACAAAAACAAAAATAAAGAAATAGGAGGGAACACAAGGTAAAGCCCTAATGAACTGTGAGGAGGAGGAGGAACTAAATGGTGTCTGTTGTAGTAGCCAGAAGATGCTGAAGATTGATGACTGAACATGATTTAAGGTATGGGAAATTGACTTTAGATGTGTGTACAGTTTTTGTGTGATCTAGTGTTTGCAAGAGGACTGAAATGCTGGCGGAAATGTCATACTGGGGCACCTGGGCATTGTTTGGAGACTAGTGCTAGGAGTTATGAAGGATTGGGGTATATTACAATAAGCAGCGTATGTATAGTGGCTATAGAAATTTGCATACATTTGTGATTTGTTATTTTGTTTCTCAAATTAATAACAAAAGTACCAAAAATGTGTTCAGTTCTGGCAAAAGATATCATAGAACAGAAGTGCAGCTCAAACTATCTGTTCTAATAAATCTTGTATCAGGACTAAACAAATGCCATAAAGGGTTATTTTGTATTTTTGTATTGCAGGGTCAATAACAAAATGAGAATTTATACACACGTCCAAAAAGGTGTTAAATAATGTCAGTGTCCTTTTAACATCTTAAACCACAATTTACTTTTAGAAACATTACTTAAGGCATTTTTCACATATCTTTCAGCTAAAAATGATGTCCATAAATGTGTCCCCAATCTATTTTCTATTATAAATGTTACAGACGTTTAAGGACCTGTCCATTATCTGATACAGGACGGCCACGTGGATAAAAAAAAAAAAAAAAAGTAGCACAATTGTGCTGGAAACTGACATTTTAAAAAAAAAAAAGCCAGGAAATGAATTGGCACACATGGTGAAATGAAACAAGTGCTATTCAGTGAAATATTTTTGCTATTGGCAGATATAGTGTGTTATTATTGTGTTCTTCCCAGCAGGTTCCTTTTCCATTTCTATTTGTATTTTGCTATTACAGTACTTTTGAAATCCACATCTCTTTGCAGCAAAACCTAGATATTTGATGGCTCTGGGCTGGCTGATTATTTTTCTCTCTGTCTGCTTGTTTGTAGTAATGACACTGTGTTTATCTCATGCCTCCGTCTTGGGAGAAGTTGATCAAATTCCAAAGGTTTTGCGTTTTAAAGGTGCAGCCCCAGTTATTTGATACAAAATGTCATTTTTTTCTACAAATTGCTTTTACTAAACCTATTTCCATTTGCATCACATCATCAATTGTAAAAGCCTCACAAGCTTCTGAAATGAAAATGCTCAGCCCTACAGTTGCATTTTGAAATTTTAGAGTAAAACGAGGTCCCTACTATAAAGCACTGCTAAGCATTTTAGTATTTTGGACTTAACATTTCAATAGGTTGCTAGGTAACTTCCATCTTGGTAATGCTAAACAGGGTTAATGTCTAAATATTTATATTTCCAACACAAGCTCTAAAACCTGCATTTGTAAAATAGATATCACAAATCTCTGTTGGATTTCTCAAAGCATTTGAAAAACAAAAGATTTATGTTGCTAAATTTAACAATATGGGTATCATTCAAAAGCCATCTATGCATGTGGTGTACTATATTGTGATTTTATTTTTAACACATATGTCTAGACTTACTGTGCAAGATATGATATAGTGAGAATGGCTGAATACAACAACAAGTAACATTACTAAAGTGACCAAAATTAAAGCCCTCTGACCAACAGCAACTGCTTTTAAAAAAAGGACCATGACTGGTAGTGTAGATGGGACTAGAGGAGTTAAAGGAACATTCCAATCCAACAATTGCATGGAATCCTTAAAGTTCCCAAGTAGGGGAAGGCGGTCAGCCAATCAGTAGTTATAGTCTGATGAACTCACTTTTCCCTAGCTTGTAGCTCCTAAACTGGCCTTTACCTATGTGTTTAAAAGGAACAGTAAACATGATTGTGCAATATGTGTCCAGTGAAAGTTTGTTATGGGGTACTCAACCCAAAGCCACTTCCATTCCATAGCTTCTATAAAAGTTTTTTTTTTTTTTTTTTTAAATAAGAGAGCATCATGGGATTATCTTGTGATATTGCAGGTGTCACTCATTTCAAAGCAGCATGTTAATGTGCAAGATGAAGGAATCGGCCCCATGGAACAGAAGGGCTGCTTTATGTCTGTGTGTCCCTTCACTTCTAAGGGTTACATTAAGGTGAAGGGTGAGAAGATATGGCTTCTAATTGGCCATAACACCCTTTGAGGAATCTGTTTTTACAGACATGCAGCTATCAAGGGTGAACAGTGGCAGATTTAGCAACTAATATCTTGAGAAAAAA
This sequence comes from Bombina bombina, assembly GCF_027579735.1. Lineage (NCBI taxonomy): Eukaryota > Metazoa > Chordata > Amphibia > Anura > Bombinatoridae > Bombina > Bombina bombina. The sequence goes on from NC_069505.1 coordinate 216,347,675, forward strand.
AATAAGTTTAAAAAAGGTGAATGCTCAATAAACTTTTAGTGGGTACATACTGTACTATAGTGTAAGACTATTAGCAAGGCATTGTCCTTTTAACACATTTGCAGTGGGTATGTAATGCAAAAAATACACACTCTAACTAACTGTTTGCATTCAAATGTCCCTTTAATGTTTTAGGGGAAGGAAGTATATGAGAGGAGTGTGAGTGAGATGAATAATGTTGCTATTGTGTTAGTTACTCTGTGTTCAGGGGAGGTCCTAGACCACATTTGGGTAGAAAACATTGACCACAGAGAAATAATAAGAAATAATTGTTAGAAAACATTGACCACAGAGCTAAATATGAAGGGTGCAGGGAGTACAGATAGGGAACCTCTCTATCTACTAGCTACGCCTAGAGTTATTTATTTATTTATTTATTTATTTTTTCCTTTGAGGTTCAAACATTTGTACAAAGCAAATAAAAATAATTGACTGATATACTGGTGTACATAACATTTAAAATCCAAACAAAACACAGCATTGCATAAATATAAATATACACATTCAAAGAAACATTTATTTAGGTTAAAAAACTACTTTCAACAGATGTAAACAGGATGGAACCTGTGATTATTAATTTTATAAGATGAATATCTCTCAGCAAACTGTCAAGGCCACTCTTGACCTAACTTTTTGTATAAACTTTAGAGGTAAATGAAAAGAGATTACCAGAAAAGAGTCACTCTTAAACAAATAAAACGTTCTTATTAACAAGATACATATGGGATCTATAACATTTCTTCCTCTAGATGCCTATAACTGAGCTTTCAAACCATTAGGACTATCATTAAAGGGGTTCTAAACCCAATTTTTTTCTTTCATTATTCAGATAGAGCTACAATTTTAAGCAATTTTCTAATTTATTCCACTATCAATTTTTCTTCATTCTCTTACAATCTTTATTTAAAAAGCAGGAATTTAAAGCTTTGGAGACAGCCCCATTTTAGGTTCAGCACCCTGGATAGCCCTTGCTTATTGGTGGCTACATTTAGCAAACCAATAAGCAAGCGTAACCCAGGATCTCAACTAAAAATGGGCCGACTCCTATTAGATTAGATTAGATTCCTTTTATTGTCATTGCACAAGTAGAAAAAAAAGTAGAGAACGAAGACAAATTGATAATAGGAGTAAATTAGAAAGTTGTTTAAATTTGCTGCTCTATCTAAATCATGAAAGAAAAAATTGGGTTTAGTGTCCCTTTAAGCTATAACATCCATTGAATCTAAGTAGATTGCTACAACTATTTTGTGGTTGCAGTTTAATAAAATACACCTAGATTACAAGTTGTGCGTTCGTGTTTTAATGCTGAAAAAATTGTAATTTCAGCATTTAAAGAGCACCGCAGCCATTAAAAGCCTTGTCGGTATAGCTGTACCGCAAACCTTTTAGCCTGTAACGCGACGTCAGTCCCGCACTCATACAAATGACTAGGCTAAAAAAACCTGCATTAGACCCTAAAACGACAAGATCCGTACCACCATCTAAAAGCAGTAACATAAAACTCATAACTAAACTGCTACAAAGTACACTAAACATCCATAAACTACCTATTAACCCCTAAACCGAGGCCCTCCCACATCGCAAACACTATATTAAAGTTATCAACCCTTAATCTGCCGCTCCCGACATAGCCGCCACTAAAAAAATTATTAACCCCTATTCCGCCGCTCCCTGACATCGTCACCACTATTATAAAGTTATTAATCCCTAATCTCCCGCATCACAAACACTATTTAAATATTATTAATCCCTAATCTGCCGTCCGCCCCCACTATACCCAAATGTTTTCTTTCGTGATTCAGATAGAGCATGCAATTTTAAGCAACTATCTAATTTACTCCTATTATCAATTGTTCTTCATTCTCTTTCTATTTTTATTTGAAACATAAGGCATCTAAGCTTTTTTTGGGCTCAGAACTCTTGATAGCACTTTTTTATTGGTGGATGAATGTACCCACCAATCAGGAAGAACAACCCAGGTTGTTCACTAAAAATGGGCCGGCATCTAAACTTACATTCTTGGATTTCAAATAAAGATACCAAGATAATGAAGAAAATTTGATAATAGGAGTAAATTAGAAAGTTGCTTAAAATGTCATGCACTATCTGAATCACGAAAGAAAAAAATTGGGTTCATTGTCCCTTTAAGTATTAAGCCCTTCACCGCCGCCACTAAAATAAACCTATTAACACCTAAACCGCAAGCCCCCACAACAAAATATATTAAAATAAACTATTAACCCCTAAACCGAAAGCCCCCCACATCGCAATAAACTAAATTAAACTAGCAACCCTAAACCTAACGGTCCCCTAATTTTAGATTAAAATTACAATTTCACTATCTTAAATTAAATTAAAATTTACCTGTCAAATTAAATAAACTAACAATTAAACTAATATAATTATTAAACTAACTACCAATTAAATTAAACTAAACTGCACATTAAAAAAATCCTAATACTACTTTAAAAATTACAAAGTATCTAGTTACAAAAAAATAAAAAAGACTAAATTAAAAAAATAACAAACACTAAATTACGAAAAATAAAAAACAAAATTATCCAAAATAAAAAAGAATTACAAAAGCCCACCCACAATAAAAAAATCCTAGCCTACAATAAACTACCAATAGTCCTTAAAAGGGCCTTTTGTAGGGCATTGCCCTAAGTTAAACAGCTCTTTTACCTGTAAAAACCTCTCAACCAACCCCCCAAAATAAAAAACCTAACTCTAAAAAAAACCTAATCTACCTATTGCCCTGAAAAGAGCATTTTTATGGGCATTGCCCTTAAAAGGGCATTTAGCTCTTTTGCTGCCCAAACCCTAAACTAAAAAAAAACAACCCAAAAAACCCTTAAAAAAAACACTAACCCCCTGATGATCCATTTACAGTTTTTGAAGTCCCGCTTGAACGATCTTCATCCAGGTGGCGAGAAGTCTTCATCCAGGTGGCGAGAAGTCTTCATCCAGGCAGCTTCTTCAATCTTCATCCCGGTGGCGAAGTCCTCATCCAAGCGGCGAGAAGTCTTCATCCAGGCGGCCTCTTCAATCTTCATCCAGTCGGCATCTTCTATCTTGATCCCGGCGGCGTGGAGTAGGTCCATCCTGAAGACATCTGGGGCAGAGCATCATCTTCATACGGTTGCCACCGTACACTGAATCTTCAATGCAAGGGAGCCATTTCAAGATTGCGTCCCTTGCATTCCTATTGGCTGAAAGAAGATAAAGATTGAAGAGGCCACCTGGATGAAGATTTCGCGCTGCCTGGATGAGGACTTCGCCGCCAGGATAAGGATCATTCAAGCGGGACTTCAAAAACTGTAAGTTGATCGTCAGGGTTAGTGTTAGGCTTTTTTTAAGTTTTTCTTGGGTGGGTTTTTATTTTAGTTTAGGGTTTGGGCAGCAAAAGTGCTAAATGCCCTTTTAAGGGCAATGCCCATACAAATGCCCTTTTCAGGGCAATGGGTAGCTTAGGTTTTTTTAAGATAGTTTTTTATTTTGTGGGTTTGGGGGGTGGGGGTATGTAATGTTAGTGGGTGTTTTTTTTTACAGGTAAAAGAGCTGTTTAACTTAGGACAATGCCCTACAAAAGGGCAATTGGTAGTTTATTCTAGATTAGGTTTTTTTTTTTTGGGTGTTTTTTAAAAAAAAATGGGTATTTTTGATAATTTGTTTGTTATTTTGTGTAATGTATTTTTTTTTGTTTTGGGGTGGGTTTTTATTTTCAGTTTAGGGTTTGGGCAGCAAAATAGCTAGATGCCCTTTTAAGGGCAATGCCCATACAAATGCCCTTTTCAGGGCAATGAGTAGATTAGGTTTCGCTTTATTTTTATTTTGTGGGTTTGGGGAGTGAGGTTTGTATACTGTTAGAGGTTGTTTGTTTTTTTGTAGCAAAAAAGCTGTTAACTTTAGGGCAATGCCCTACAAAAGGCCCTTTTAAGGGCCCCCAAAATGCCCTTTTAAGGTGCCTTGGTAGTTTATTCTAGTTTAGGCTATTTATATTTTGGGGTATTTTTTGTATAAAGGGTATTAGAATAGGAATCATTTTTATGCATGATTTCATTTAGTTTTTTGTAATGGTAGATTTTTTATTTTTTGTGATTTTATTTCAATACATTTTTTATTGGGTGTTCATGTTTCACATCAAGGTTTCATACAATACACAGTGATATTGCAAACAGAGATAGGTCACAAAAGTATTGTCATTGAGCCCAACAGTTTTTAAATTTTTTTAAAAGGTGAGCTTATTAACGGAAATAATACGGCCGATAATAAATTGTGGGGTAGGGAGAGGAATAAAGGGGAAGAGAATGGGAGGGAACCAGGAGGGAAGGGGAGGGAAAACCAAAAACACGACTTTCTATAATGATTTCGTCAGAGCGTTAAGATGTAAATCCTAAATATATCTAAGTATTACCTATTTAGAGAGGTGTACGACATTGGTGTGATTTAATAGCCTGAATGCCCTGCTCCCAGAGAAAGAGAATGTCAGCTATAAAGTCTCGTTTGTCAATATAGTAGTAATACAATTTCTCAAGTGCTAAAATGTTCTACCTCGGACACCCATTGAGCATGTGTAGGAATTGTTTGGGTCTTCCATAGTCTCGGGATTAACCTTTTTGCACAAGCCAACATTAGTTGGAGTAACTTTGTTCGATAGATTCAGTGAAGAGGTGGAATGAGATTGAGGAGAACGAGACAAGGATTGAGGGTTATGTGAGTACCTAGAATTCTATTGATACTTTGCTCTATCTGTGTCCAAAAACCAGTGATGAGTGGACAGGACCACCAAATGTGGGTCATAGTTCCAATATCACCACACCGCCTCCAGCAATTAGAGCAAGCGGATGCGTAGATATGTCTGATATAGTGCGGCATGAGATACCAGTGAGCTAAAATTTTATAATTCATTTTGGACAAAATCAAAGAAGTGTAAGCTGAGTGAGAGGCCCTAAAACAACAACTAACTCCAATCATCATCACTGATGTTATCTTGTATTTCCGCATTCAATTTCCGCAAATATGTAGGTCGTTGATCAGGGAAAGTTCTCTTGAGCATTTTATATATTAATGAGAGATGTGCTCTTCAGGGTTCAGGGTTTGTGCATAGCCACTCAAATGCCATTAGCGGCCTTGTAACATTAGATTTGTAAATGCTATTGTACAGTGCGTGTCTAATCTGTAGGTATGAATACCAATTATGAAAGGGAGGTCCTAGATAATTATTTAATGATACTCTATTCTTCATCTTCCCTGAATCTAATAGCAGGTAAATGGGCAAGTCTTGTAAGCTTTCTATTACATTTGTGTGTGTAAAAGAGGTATGTTATAGAAAAATCTGATTATTTAGTAGTGGGGTCAAGGTAGAGACTGAAGTGGAAAATCCCTTGAAATGTGTGATCACATAATCCCACACATCTAGGGTAGCTTTGATATAGCTATTTTGATATGCTGAGGGTGGTCTATAGATTTTAGGAAGCCATATGATATCTCTCAAACACCTGATCCCCAACAGAGAACTCTCAACACCAACCTACAAAGATGGGAGTGGTTGCAAGAAATCACTCTGGCTAAGTGTACAGCCCTATAATAATTTAAGAGGTGTGGGACATTGAGTCCCCAATCTCCTTTGCCTAGGTAAAGCATATCCTGAGATATCCTAGGTTTTTTATATGACCAAATTAAGGAGTTGATCACACAAGTACGAGCCTGGCAGGGCCATCGGCAGTGTCTGGAAAAGATATAAATACTTTGGTACTATCATTATTTTAGTATTTATCATTCCCATCCAGGACATATGCCCCTGCCTGTGCCAGCTCTCCAGTAGAATCTGCACTGAGCGTTGGAGAGAAATATAGTTAGCTTTGTAGAGGTCTTGTGTATTTTGGGTAATCATTAGTCCTAAGTATTTAAATTTGCCAGTGATCTTAAATGCAGTGTGGTGCGCAAAAAAATCAACATCTTGTGGTGATGTATTTAGAATCATTATTCCTGACTTTCCCATATTAATGGAAAAGTGAGATACTTGACCGTAGTCTTTTAAAGTTTGTATCCGGACAGGGAGAGTAGTAGAGGGAGATCGGACGGTAAAGATTACATCATCTGCAAACAGCAAGCATTTCTGGGTAATGGTTTTGTATTGTATACCAAGAATATCTGCATTTCCCTATCTGTATAGCCAGAATTTCAATTGTTAAAGCAAATAGTAGTGGTGACAGCGGGCATCCTTGTTGGGTGCCGTTCATTATGGGGAAAGAATGTGAGACAGTGCCATTCACTCAGACCCTTGCTCGGGGTCCCGAGTAAAGTGCCTGAATTCTGGAAATGAAGACTTTGGAAAAGCCAAACTTCAGCAGGGTCCTCCACATAAAGTGCCAGTCAACCCTGTAAAAGCCTTCTCTGCGTTTGTTGATAGGAGAGTAAGAGGGGTCTTGTTGTCTTGAGCAGCCTTAAGGGAATGCAAAACTCTAATGGTATTGTCCTTTGCTTCTCTACCCCTGACAAATCCCACCTGATCCGGATGTATTATATTTGGTAGAATGGTGTTCATACGTTTTGTAAGTATTTTGGCATAGATCTTTATGTCAATATTTAACAGTGAAATAGGCCTGTAGCTACCCGCCTGATTGCAAGGTTTGTCTGTTTTCAGTATAACTGTAATGAGGGCTTCCAATAGTGGTTGTGAGAGAGCAATTTGTCCATCCGATCTGGAGGACTTACCATTAAGGAGTGTTTTAATAGTATCCTTGATTTCTTGGAGAGTTATAGGGGAATCTAATAAATGTCTATCCTCATCTGTGAGCTTCGGAGTGTGTAAAGTATCTAAGTATTTTTCAATATTGCTAAGTTTATCATGAGTTACATGTGGGTTTAGGTTATAGAGTTGGGAGTAATAGGAGACAAAAGTGTCCGCTATGTCCTCATTTTTGTTAACTAACCTACCCGACGGGTGTGAGATGGATCTGATGAAGGAGGTATATGTTTGCTTTTTGAGTGATCTGACTAATAGATGACCTGCTTTGTTGCCTTCTGCAAAAAATTTCGTCTTAGTAGTAAGAGCCCTCAAATGTGCATTTTGAATCAGGTACTGGTTGAGAGTATCCCTCGCTATGGAGAGGTTTAGTAGTTTTTAGGAAGAAGTCGGGTCATCTTTATGTGCGATCTCTGCTGTATTTAGGCTATTTGTTAAATGTGTAAATTGGGACGATCTAAGCTTCCGTTGTTTAACGGTATGTTTAATCAGGAATCCCCGAATATAGCATTTATATGCCTCCCAATTATTTGCGGTAGATGTATCTTCTGCTTTGTTTATGAGAAAATATTCATCAGTTGCCTTAGTCAACTCCTCCAATGTAGCTTGATTTGTTAAGATAGAGTTATTGAGCCTCCAATTCAGAGTATTTCTGGGCCTGGAGGACCAATTAAAGGAGGTGAGGACAATACTATGGTCGGACCAGGTTGTGTGTGATATTTTGGATTGTGCCAAATTTGTTAGAAAATCTTGATTGCACATTATATAATCCAATCGTGAGTATGAATGTTGGGAATGAGAGAAGAAGGTATAATCCCTTTGTGTGGGATGAGCTATTCTCCAGGTGTCAAATAAAGAGATAGAATGTAGCATAGAGCAATTAACTTTCAACAATTTGTTCCAAAGGTATGATTTCCCTGTGGAGGTATCTAGGGCAGAGTTCATGGGGAAATTAAAATCACCACCTAGTATGACTGGGCCTTTAGAAATATCCAATAATATATTAGTGACAGTTTTGTAGAAGGAAGGTGTAGGCCTAATCGGGGCATATATGTTAGCAAAAGGTGATCGGACTGCCATAGCAGAGCCCCACCAAAATTTAAAATTCTACCCTCCTTGTCTAAATGTTTTTGTATGAGTTCAAATGGGATATTGCGTCTAATAGAGATGCAGACGCCATTCTTCCTGTCTGGTCCTGAACTTAGAAAATGTTGGTCATAGTACCTTGTAGCTAATTGTGGTTCAGTACGTTTCCTAAAATGAATCTCCTGAGTCATAATGACATCAATATTCTTTTTGTAAAAGTCATAGTAAGCTATTGAACGTTTTTCAGCTGATAAGAAGCCTTTTACATTTTGGCTAGCTATTGTCAAGTTGCTCATTATAAAAGTCTGAAGTTATAGGATCAAGGTTGTGTATTACTGGTTTCCTTAGGGTGGTTCGTATATCTTCCACATGTCAACTAACTGTCAGTGTAAGTGGTTAGGGAATGGTGGATTATGGAAATCGGGGAGGAAGGGGAAAGAAGAAAAAAGGAAAAAGAGGGTATTGATATGTAATATAATGGGCAGAAATATGCTAATTTGTGACAATCAGACCCTCACACTTAAGCAAGAGAGGGTTATTAAAGATTACAAATGGTACAATATTTACAGAATGTGTAACACAAGGGGCTAATTAACAAACCGGGTGCACACAGAACAATGTGTCATTCAACCTTATATAAATCAAAATTGTAGGTATATGGATAGGTGTACAGATGAAAAATACAATTTATTATAAATGCGGAGATCCAGAGTACTCCTGCCTATGTCATCAGTATAAGGGCCTGTGTGATTAAAACCTATAAGGTTAACAGGTATCGCTCAGAATCTCCATAGGAGACATACGCTAAGCCCAGATTAAGATCGCAAGCACAGGACTAACCAGCAACAGCTGATTCTCAATACACAAACCTCCCGACTCATTGAGGATAACCCCTAACCGGTAAACAAACCTGACCAGATCGACGGGTTCCACTGGTTCCACATCTCTTTAACGGATTGCGGGTAAGCAAAGTATCCCTTCCTCTTTCTCCCTCAACTACCGCTACCTGCACTGGCTGATACAGATAAGGAATACAGCTCCTAATCGACAAGTTTACACCGCAATCACACCCTCTGTTTCAGCTGACTCTGCAGCAGACACTACGCTAAACACCCGCTGCTGTACCAGCATCGAACCTCAATTTGGAAGCAAGGTAAAATTCAATTCATATTATATTGTAAGGTGTTGCAGGACTGTAACTTCCCTAACAGTTTCATTTATAAAGCTTTAAACTGAGCAATAGTTAATTGGGAATCAGAGACTATTCCAGTAATATACAATAGCAGTCATACAACAGAGGAGGCTTTTTTCATGAACCTCTACGAATTGAATGTACACATAAAGAGGACTCAGCAACACTCTAGTTCAAGACTGAACTCAATCATTATTAAACCTCAATATATTTACAGAACCCTTTCTCCCAAACATACTTTTAAAAGGTACAACAACTAAGTTCCTTAAAAGGATATACTCCTTACACAATATCTGGGAGACACGTATGTAATTGTGGGGCCAAAACTTAATACTAACATTCTCTGATGAATCAGCTATACAATTTGCTGCACCTATATTGTTTAACAACATTAAGTGGGCAAGTCATATATGAAACTCTCATGGCATCTGTGATGGCATCAAAGAGAAACATTAGGATTAATATAAATAATAAAATGGAGTCATTTAAGAACAATCCAGTAAGTTCATATTTTAACCCCACAGACTCACAATCAAGAGACTCAGTTAGTCCCACAAATAAAGGGAAGAATACTCAAACATCTGAAATACAAGAACATACTGGAAATGATATGACACAGATACCCTCACACATATTATCAGCCCTTGCTCCGGCTAAGGATATTGCAGATACTATCAGAGCATGTCTGAGGGAAGAGCTCGCTGAGCTGAAACAGGATGTACACACCCTTGGATTTAGGGTAGAATCACTAGAAAATCAGGGTGACTTAGTCACCGAAGAGATTTCTTCCATGCACAATATTATAGATCAGCAAAGTGAACTCATATCCTCTCTTCAGGATAAGATGGAGGATATTGAGAATCGCAGTAGTAGAAAGAACATCAGGATCCGCGGGGTCCCCGAATCAGTACTACCTAAAGAATATCCAGTATACCTGCCTGCTCTGTTTGTCCATTTAACAGGATCTACCAACGCCGAAAATATAAAATGGGATCGGGCACATCGTGCACTGAGACCACGACCCCCAGAGAGTGCCCCGCCAAGGGATATAATAATAAAGTTTAAAAACTTTCTTGAAAAAGAAGAACTCATGACGGCCCCAAGAAAGAACCAACCCGTCAGAATCAGAGGTACAGTTCTACAATTTTATGCTGATCTTTCTTTACGCACCCTTCAAAGGAGAAAGGAACTAGCACCCTTAACAACATTATTGAGGAACAAAAAAATCCCCTACAGATGGGGCTTCCCATTCCACTTAGCTGTCATCCATGAGGACAGACGACTCTTATGCGAAAACATAGCTGAGATAGGCTCCATGTGCGAAGCTTTGGGCCTAGAACCACCAGAACTGCCGACTGCGTCAGAACACACACAGGGGGGTAGTTATCAAGCCGTCTACTTTTCTTGCTTCGCCGGCCCAATACGTCCGCCTAAGCTCGCCTACCTTCGCCGCCGCGGACCTTGAATACGTTCGCCTAAGTTATCAAATAAAGCTGTCAAAAAGCCGCGGGGCGATGAGCAGCGGACTGTGACAGTTATCACTCATCCGATCTCGCTGCCCTTCGGCTTTTTCCCAGCTTTATTGCTAGCCTGTCACTAAGCACTCACACTAAACTGCACTGTTCTGCCCCCTATACCGGCGCCCCCGGAGCCCCCCGCAACTCAATAAAGTTACTAACCCCTAAACCGCCGCTCCTAGACCCTGCCGCAAGTCTTATAAATGTATTAACCCCTAAACCGCCGCTCCCGGACACCGCTGCCACCTACATTATACCTAGTAACCCCTATCCTGCCCCCCCTATACCGTCGCCCTCTATTATAAAATTATTAACCCCTATCCTGCTGATCCCGCACCTCTCCGCAACTAAATAAATAGTTTAACCCCTAAACCGCCGCTCCATGAACCCGCCGCAACCTATAATAAATTTATTAACCCCTATCCTGCCCCCCACTACGCCGCCGCCACTGTAATAAAATGATTAACCCCTAAACCTAAGTCTAACCCTAACCCTAACGCCCCCTAACTTAAATATTAATTAAATAAATCTAAATAAATTAACTCTTATTAACTAAATGAATCCTATTTAAAACTAAATACTTACCTTTAAAATAAACCCTAATATAGCTACAATATAAATAATAATTATATTCTAGCTATCTTAGGATTTATATTTATTTTACAGGTAACTTTCAATTTATTTTAACCAGGTACAATAGCTATTAAATAGTTATTAACTATTTAATAGCTTACCTAGCTAAAATAAAGAGAAATGTACCTGTGAAATAAATCCTAACCTAAGTTACAATTACACCTAACACTACACTATACTTTAATAAATTATTCCTATTTAAAAATAAATACTTACCTGTAAAATAAACCCTAAGATAGCTACAATGTAATTAATACTTATATTATAGCTATTTTTGGATTTATATTTATTTTACAGGTAACTTTGTATTTATTTTAGCTAGTTAGAATAGTTATTAAATAGTTATTAACTATTTAATAACTACCTAGCTAAAAGAAATACAAAATTACCTGTAAAATAAATCCTAACTTAAGTTACAATTAAACCTAATACTACACTATCATTAAATTAACTAAATAAACTACCTACAAATAACTACAATGAAATACAATTACATAAACTAACTAAAGTACAAAAAATAAAAAAAGCTAAGTTACAAAAAATAAAAAAAGCTAAGTTACAAAAAATAAAAAATTAAGTTACAAACATGTTAAAAATATTACAACAATTTTAAGCTACTTACACCTAATCTAAGCCCCCTAATAAAATAACAAACCCCCCAAAATAAAAAAAATCCCTACCCTATTCTAAATTACATAAATTTCAATGCTCTTTTACCTTACCAGCCCTTAAAAGGGCCATTTGTGGGGGCATGCCCCAAAAAGTTCAGCTCTTTTGCCTGTAAAATAAAAATACAACCCCCCCACCAACATTAAAACCCACCACGCACATACCCCTAATCTAACCCAAACCCCCCTTACAAAAACCTAACACTAATCCCCTGAAGATCATCCTACCTTGAGTCGTCTTCACTCAGCCGAGCCACCGATGGAACTGAAGAGGGCATCCGGAACGGAAGAAGTTAATCCTCCAAGCGGCGCTGAAGAAATCTTCCATCCAATGAAGTCATCATCCAGGCGGCGCTGAAGAAGTCTTCGATCCGGCCGATGTCATCTTCAAAGAGGCGCTGAAGAGGTCTTCTATCCGGGCGAAGTCATCTTCCAAGCCGGGTCTTGAATCTTCCTTCCGCCGACGCGGAACCACCTTCTTCACCGACGGACTACGACGAATGACGGCTCCTTTAAGGGACGTCATCCAAGATGGCGTCCCCTCAATTCCAATTGGCTGATAGGATTCTATCAGCCAATCGGAATTAAGGTAGGAAAATCTGATTGGCTGATGGAATCAGCCAATCAGATTCAAGTTCAATCCGATTGGCTGATCCAATCAGCCAATCAGATTGAGCTCGCATTCTATTGGCTGATCGGAACAGCCAATAGAATGCGAGCTCAATCTGATTGGCTGATTGGATCAGCCAATCGGATTGAACTTGAATCTGATTGGCTGATTACATCAGCCAATCAGATTTTCCTACCTTAATTCCGATTGGCTGATAGAATCCTAACAGCCAATCGGAATTGAGGGGACGCCATCTTGGATGACGTCCCTTAAAGGAGCCGTCATTCGTCGTAGTCCGTCGGTGAAGAAGGTGGTTCCGCGTCGGCGGAAGGAAGATTCAAGACCCGGCTTGGAAGATGACTTCGCCCGGATAGAAGACCTCTTCAGCGCCTCTTTGAAGATGACATCGGCCGGATCGAAGACTTCTTCAGCGCCGCCTGGATGATGACTTCATCGGATGGAAGATTTCTTCAGCGCCGCTTGGAGGATTAACTTCTTCCGTTCCGGATGCCCTCTTCAGTTCCATCGGTGGCTCGGCTGAGTGAAGACGACTCAAGGTAGGATGATCTTCAGGGGATTAGTGTTAGGTTTTTGTAAGGGGGGTTTGGGTTAGATTAGGGGTATGTGGGTGGTGGGTTTTAATGTTGGGGGGGGGGTTGTATTTTTATTTTACAGGCAAAAGAGCTGAACTTTTTGGGGCATGCCCCCACAAATGGCCCTTTTAAGGGCTGGTAAGGTAAAAGAGCATTGAAATTTATGTAATTTAGAATAGGGTAGGGATTTTTTTTATTTTGGGGGGGTTTGTTATTTTATTAGGGGGCTTAGATTAGGTGTAAGTAGCTTAAAATTGTTGTAATATTTTTAACATGTTTGTAACTTAATTTTTTATTTTTTGTAACTTAGCTTTTTTTATTTTTTGTACTTTAGTTAGTTTATGTAATTGTATTTCATTGTAGTTCTTTGTAGGTAGTTTATTTAGTTAATTTAATGATAGTGTAGTATTAGGTTTAATTGTAACTTAAGTTAGGATTTATTTTACAGGTAATTTTGTATTTCTTTTAGCTAGGTAGTTATTAAATAGTTAATAACTATTTAATAACTATTCTAACTAGCTAAAATAAATACAAAGTTACCTGTAAAATAAATATAAATCCAAAAATAGCTATAATATAAGTATTAATTACATTGTAGCTATCTTAGGGTTTATTTTACAGGTAAGTATTTATTTTTAAATAGGAATAATTTATTAAAGTATAGTGTAGTGTTAGGTGTAATTGTAACTTAGGTTAGGATTTATTTCACAGGTACATTTCTCTTTATTTTAGCTAGGTAAGCTATTAAATAGTTAATAACTATTTAATAGTTATTGTACATGGTTAAAATAAATTGAAAGGTACCTGTAAAATAAAAATAAATCCTAAGATAGCTAGAATATAATTATTATTTATATTGTAGCTATATTAGGGTTTATTTTATAAGTAAGTGTTTAGTTTTAAATAGGATTCATTTAGTTAATAAGAGTTAATTTATTTAGATTTATTTAATTAATATTTAAGTTAGGGGGCGTTAGGGTTAGGGTTAGGTTTAGGGGTTAATCATTTTATTACAGTGGCGGCGGCGTAGTGGGGGGCAGGATAGGGGTTAATAAATTTATTATAGGTGGCGACGGTGTAGGGGGGGCAGGATAGGGGTTAATACATTTAATATAGGTTGCGGCGGGTTCAGGGAGCGGCGGGTTAGGGGTTAATACATTTATTATAGTTGCGGTGGGCTCCGGGAGCGGCGGTTTAGGGGTTAATATGTATAGAGTAGCTTGCGGTGGGCTCCGGGAGCGGCGGTTTAGGGGTTAATATGTATAGAGTAGCTTGCGGTGGGCTCCGGGAGCGGCGGTTTAGGGGTTAATATGTATAGAGTAGCTTGCGGTGGGCTCCGGGAGCGGCGGTTTAGGGGGTAATAACTTTATTTAGTTGCGGCGGTGTAGGGGGGGCAGATTAATGGTGTTTAGACTCGGGGTACATGTTAGGGTGTTAGGTGTAGACAGCTCCCATAGAAATCAATGGGATGTCTGTCAGCAGTAAACTTGTACTTTCGCTATGGTCAGACTCCCATTGATTCCTATGGGATCCGCCGCCTCCAGGGGTGGCGGATTGAAAACCAGGTACGCTGGGCCGTAAAAGTGCCGAGCGTACCTGCTAGTTTTTTGATAGCTAGCAAAAGTAGTGAGAATGTGCCGCACTTGTGTGCGGAACATCTGGAGTGACGTAAGAATCGATCTGTGTCGGACTGAGTCCGGCGGGTCGAAGCTTACGTCACAAAATTCTACTTTTGCCAGTCTCGAGCCTTTGATAACTAAGGCGTATCAGCCTCGCCACAAATACGCTGCGGAATACGCAGCGTATTTGAGGTTGACGGCTTGATAACTAGGCCCCACAGACAGCAATTAAAAGTAACCTAGAAAAATCTAAAAGAAACTGGGAACAGACCCCGCCAAGAAAGAGAGGGAAAACAACTACCACAAATTAAAAAAGGACAATAGAATGCAGAATAAATCAGCATCTATCCAACAGCAGATACCTCAGAATACTTCACCAGCTAAGGAACATTAAAATGGACGTTTGGGTAAATTACTAAAGCTGATTGTGAAATGTGTATATATAACCTTAAAATACAAACTTTGCAAGAATATATTTACTCTGTTAATATGTTAGACTTTTGTCCTCTGCGAGTACAGCGGAGTTTATTGAGTTACCTATCTGAACTTTAAGAATTGAGATTCTGCTTTTACATATAGTATGTTAAATAAGCTGAACTAGACATCCATTTGCTTGTTTAGAAATGTTGCTTAAAAATATTTCCTCCCCCCCGTTAACAGTGTTATAGTTGATATTTGTTATAGCACTGCCTGCTCTATACATAGTTATTGTGAGAATAGTAAACTATTACATACAGAGTATAATCTATAATTCCACATACTCAAAAACTAAAAAACTAACAGATAATTTGTTGTATTGAACTTCTTATATTTTTTAATTTTGTTTTTAAAGTGAGTGTTCTTAATATTATACTCTTCTATACAAGAGTTAATTGTACACGCAATGCATACCTCCAGTGATCAGTCAATTACAATTATTACCCAAAATGTTAATGAGCTGCCCTCATCGATCTGACAAATAAGAAAGCAGATATTTTACTATTGCAGGAGACACATTTTTGGCCACAGAAAGAACCCAGAAACTTTTCCCAAGCATTTACAACACACTTCCACAGCTCTCTTAATTCTAGACAAAATTTGGTGAGCATACTCATTAGGAAAGGGATTCCATTCCAAGAGATAGGAATAGATAGAGATAAAGAGGGAAAATACTTAGCGGTACAGGGTTTACTGTATGGAGGTTTAGTCACCATAATAAACATATACGCATCTACCCCAACACAGAAATTATTCTTTAAAAACCTTCATAAGAGAATATTGGACTTTGCCAAGGGCATGATCTTTGTGGGGGGCGACTTTAATCTACCACTTCACCCAGCGGTGGACACATCCTCATCATCATCTCAAATATCAAATAAAACCCTCAAATATATATGGAAAAATCTAGCAGACCTACACCTACACGATACATGGTGGTATTTCAATCCTAATAAACAAGACTACTCCTTTTTTTCTAACCCAAATAAGACATACTCCCGTCTGGATTATCTCCTCACAGATCAGTCAGGGCTACAACACGTCACTAACTCATTCATATCCCATACGGCGTGGTCGGACCACTCTGCTATGATCCTGACCCTGAAATGGCCAACAAAACCGAACTCCCCTTTCCTCTGGTGACTAGACGAAACACTATTAACTGACCCTGCTGTTACCAAATCACTGACAGATTTACTGACTGAATTTTATAACATCAATAACACAACTGATGTTAGCCAATCCTCTATATGGGAAGCACACAAGTGTTTTATCAGAGGTCACTTGATAAAATTGAAATCCCAAAAACTCAAACAGAAGAAAGAAAAATACAACCAGTTAGTTAAGTAATTTTCTAGAATATAATATCTACACAAACTACACCACACAGATGATAAACTCATGGCGCAACTTACGGACATTAGGGCATCTCTACAAGACCTTTTAAACCAAAAAGCACAACAAATAAACTTAAATTTGAATAGGAAATTCTTCCTAGAAAGTAATAAAACAGGACAATTACTAGCTAGAGCCCTTAAGAAAAAAACATTATCTTCTTATATACAAAAACTAAAACTTCCTAATGGGGAAGAAGATTGCTCCACAGAAGGAATTGCCAAAGTCCTTACCGATTACTATACTACACTATATAATATACCTGATAAATCCACAGATGCCAACTTTAGGGAACAATGCCAGAACTATATCCAGGAAGCAGACCTCCCATCACTTTCTCAGGAAATGAGAGAACAATTAGATGTGCCATTTACTGGAGAGGAGGTTAGAGAAGCTATCCAACAATTGAAAAATGGGAAGAGTCCTGGCCCTGACGGCTTCTCTGCGAAATATTATAAATCATTCGAGAATATACTATACCCCCAACTACTAACACTTTTCAAACACATTGATAATGGGCAGCCATTCCCTGCCACATTGTTAGAGGCGCGAATTACAGTACTCCCTATACAGGGCAAGAACCCGGAAGAACCAGCAAGTTATCGCCCAATATCTCTTTTAAATTTAGATATCAAAATTTATGCTAAAATCTTAGCCACGAGACTTAATAAATATTTGCCAAACTTACGGCTAGATTTGGAGTTTTGTCGGTAACGACCCGAAAAACTAACGCCGGCTTTTTTCTGGCCGCACCATAAAAATAACTCTGGTATTGAGAGTCCACATAAAGGCTGCGTTAGGCTCCAAAAAAGGAGCGTAGAGCATTTTTAACGCAGCTTCAACTCTCGATACCAGAGTTGCTTACGCAAGCGGCCAGCCTCAAAAACGTGCTCGTGCACGATTCTCCCATAGGAAACAATGGGGCTGTTTGAGCTGAAAAAAAACCTAACACCTGCAAAAAAGCCGCGTTCAGCTCCTAAC
This sequence comes from Bombina bombina, assembly GCF_027579735.1. NCBI lineage: Eukaryota > Metazoa > Chordata > Amphibia > Anura > Bombinatoridae > Bombina > Bombina bombina. The sequence goes on from NC_069505.1 coordinate 216,365,236, forward strand.
GCAGCCCCATTGTTTGCTATGCGGTAACCCTTCCTACGTCTGCACCTAACACTCTAACATGTACCCCGAGTCTAAACACCCCTAACCTTACACTTATTAACCCCTAATCTGCCGCCCCCGCTATCGCTGACCCCTGTATATTATTATTAACCACTAATCTGCCGCTCCGTAAACCGCCGCTACTTACATTATCCCTATGTACCCCTAATCTGCTGCCCTAACATCGCCGACCCCTATATTATATTTATTAACCCCTAATCTGCCCCCCACAACGTCGCCTCCACCTGCCTACACTTATTAACCCCTAATCTGCCGACCGGACCTGAGCGCTACTATAATAAAGTTATTAACCTCTAATCCGCCTCACTAACCCTATAATAAATAGTATTAACCCCTAATCTGCCCTCACTAACATCGCCGACACCTAACTTCAATTATTAACCCCTAATCTGCCGACCGGAGCTCACCGCTATTCTAATAAATGTATTAACCCCTAAAGCTAAGTCTAACCCTAACACTAACACCCCCCTAAGTTAAATATAATTTACATCTAACGAAATTAATTAACTCTTATTAAATAAATTATTCCTATTTAAAGATAAATACTTACCTGTAAAATAAATCCTAATATAGCTACAATATAAATTATAATTATATTGTAGCTATTTTAGGATTTATATTTATTTTACAGGTAACTTTGTATTTATTTTAACCAGGTACAATAGCTATTAAATAGTTAAGAACTATTTAATAGCTAAAATAGTTAAAATAATTACAAATTTACCTGTAAAATAAATCCTAACCTAAGTTACAATTAAACCTAACACTACACTATCAATAAATTAATTAAATAAACTACCTACAATTACCTACAATTAACCTAACACTACACTATCAATAAATTAATGAAATACAATTCCTACAAATAAATACAATTAAATAAACTAGCTAAAGTACAAAAAATTAAAAAGAACTAAGTTACAAAAAATAAAAAAATATTTACAAACATAAGAAAAATATTACAACAATTTTAAACTAATTACACCTACTCTAAGCCCCCTAATAAAATAACAAAGCCCCCCAAAATAACAAAATGCCCTACCCTATTCTAAATTACTACATTTCAAAGCTCTTTTACCTTACCAGCCCTGAACAGGGCCCTTTGCGGGGCATGCCCCAAGAAATTCAGCTCTTTTGCCTGTAAAAAAAACATACAAACCCCCCCCCCAACATTACAACCCACCACCCACATACCCCTAATCTAACCCAAACCCCCCTTAAATAAACCTAACACTAAGCCCCTGAAGATCTTCCTACCTTGTCTTCACCCTACCAGGTTCACCGATCCGTCCTGAAGAGCTCCTCCGATGTCCTAATCCAAGCCCAAGCGGGGGGCTGAAGAGGTCCATGATCCGGCTGAAGTCTTCATCCAAGCGGGAGCTGAAGAGGTCCATGATCCGGCTGAAGTCTTCATCCAAGCGGGAGCTGAAGAGGTCCATGATCCGGATGAAGTCTTCTATCAACGGCATCTTCAATCTTCTTTCTTCCGGATCCATCTTGCAGACCTCCGACGCGGAACATCCTCTTCTCCCGACGCCTACTAGCCGAATGACGGTTCCTTTAAGGGACGTCATCCAAGATGGCGTCCCTCGAATTCCGATTGGCTGATAGGATTCTATCAGCCAATCGGAATTAAGGTAGGAATATTCTGATTGGCTGATGGAATCAGCCAATCAGAATCAAGTTCAATCCGATTGGCTGATTCGATCAGCCAATCAGATTGAGCTTGCATTCTATTGGCTGTTCTGATCAGCCAATAGAATGCGAGCTCAATCTGATTGGCTGATTGGATAGCCTAAAACCAGCGTTAGGAGCCTCTAACGCTGGTTTTCATGGCTAACGCCAAACTCCAAATCTAGGTCTTCGTACATTGGAACCAAACTGGATTCATTCCAGGGAGGGAAGCACGGGATAATACTAATAAAGTTATACAATTAATTGAATATGCTAAACACACAAACGTTAAGATGGTAATTATGGCCATGGACACAGAAAAGGCCTTTGATAGGCTTGACTGGCATTTTCTGAAAAACACACTGTACGCTTTTGGCTTTAGTCAATTATACATCCAACGTATTTTTGCATTATATTCTAACCCCTCAGCAACTATTAAATTTAACAACTCGGTTTCTCCAAAATCTTTCATTAATAATGGCACAAGACAAGTGTGCCCCCTCTCACCACTTCTGTTCGCCTTAGCAATGGAAGTACTAGCCGCCCACATTCGGAAAAACCCCCTGATTAAAGGCCTTCAAATAGATAAAGAACAATATAAAATATCATTGTACGCGGACAACATTTTGTTTACCGTCACCTCCCCTTCCGAATCAATCCCCATAATTATGCAAGCCCTGGCAAGATATGGCCTATACTCCAACTTCAAAAAGGAGAGACAGGCATCCAAAGTAGATAAATAAAAGTTCCAAAATGTATTAGATTGGTTAAAAGGATAAACACAGCAATGGTCAGAGCAACAAGGGCGCAGCACTAGCAGGCATACACGTTTCTGACATATCCGTAGTCACAGCCTGTAGTGCTAGCCCGCAAATTTGTTTAAAAGGCATTAAAACAATAGTGATTGGTTGTACAAAAACACACACCCAAATGTATATTGACCAATAACAGTTTACCAAATTTAAACACACCCTCTATTACCTGCTTAGTGCTCAAATTACCATACTTAAATTCAATCTAACAAGCGTATGTTCAAAAATATTTGTAAAGAAATGCTAGAATATAGCATAAATGGAAATAAGTGTTATAAATGTTATAAAGGTGCTAGAACACTAGAGATTGAGTATTTACTGCTTCGGGGCATAATATTGTAAATGTTAATACAACATGACCTACACTTATAATCTTAACAGATCAATCTAAATACCTACAGCTAAATCCCTTCCATATAGCTAGATTTAGCTTGACATGAATAAATATAACAAGGTAAAGACCTTAAAAGGCCTAATTTTTTTCTGAATGGGGTAGCTTTTATATAAGTGCAACGGTCAAACATATAGTTAAGGGATGCCTTACCCATTATAAATGTAGCTGAATATGTTATAATATGGTTTGACTGGACAAGGATTTATCGAGATATTTTTGTTAGATGTGCAGAAATGTATATTGGTGTGCAAAAAATATATATATACCCAGAAGATCCAACCTATGTAAGTACATAGGTGAAGTTCAACTTTTTGATTAGTATTGAGGGAATATTCAAAACCCACTACAATAAACCCATTACATGATCTTTTCCCATTATAGACAAGGCATTACCCTATGACTCTCGTTTAAAGGTGCAAACTTAACAGAGAAAAAGGGCTTGCTTAAACTTTGTATATAAATGTAACAACATTAGTTAGGCATTAACATCCTAGAGCCTTACATTATTAGCCATAACATTTTTAAAAAAATAGCAGCATTTTTAAGGAGAATAGCATCACAGAGCACTATACACAAAGGTAAAGAATTTATTATTATTCTAGACTCCAACTTCAACATTAACCACTCTAAATCCGAAATCTTAGGATTAGGAATAGATCAGCAGACCCTCAATCATCTACATAATAAATACACTTTAACTATCCAAAAAGACTCCATGAAATATTTGGCATAGCAGAAATGTTAAATATAGAGATATAAGCCGCTCCCTAGATTGGGATTATGGAGGAAAATTGACATCACACACTGGTATGAGATATCCCCATTTTGTAATATAGAAGTTATGGAACCTAAAAGATACTGCACACAAAAATATAGAACACTCACCGAATCTTTAAATCTTTAAATTTTCATTTTTATTTTATTATTTTTATCCTGTAAAAGTTTAGGTTTACCACCTTTGTTATTGTTGTTCACTGCAAAACTCAGAGGATGGTTGTACAAGAGCTGTACTGAGCAAGAGGAGTAATAATACATAAGACTTTCGCCTTAAAGTATGGCAACAACTCCAGTGACTGGTCATGAAAAGAAATCATTGTTTTCTTATGTGAACTATGACACATGTGAGATTGTATTGATGATTGTTTTGTACTTCTCATTGCGACATACTGTATTTGTTTGAATTTTAATAAAATAATAAAAAAGTATAAAAAAAAATAGTAATTGTACCAATATAAATACAACTAATAAAGTAATTATACTAAATATAAATATAACTAATAAAGTAATTGTACCAAGTATAAATATAACTAATAAAGTAATTGTACCAAGTATAAATATAACTATTAAAGTAATTGTACTTAGTATAAATATGACTAATAAAGTAATTGTACTAAGTATAAATGTGACGGATCCCCGGCTATCCCGACTGGGTAGCTCCGCCAAAGGGGTCCTTCCGCTGCCTGGAACAAGCTGCTATGTAGCACAGGAAAGTGATTCTAGCAGGAGCCCACCTAAATGACTAGACTGACTAGCATTCAGGTGAAATAAGAACTGACTTTATTGGGACAAACACACATCTTTTATACATACAACTTATCTTGATAAGACATGAGACAATGCCACAGTTTTCCCGCCATTCCCGCATTTCCAGACAGGCTGGTGGTGGCCATAGCAGCCATGGTCCTAAAGATTCCAGTTCCCAGGGGTGGCGGTTTTCGGGGTGATCCCGGGGGAGCGGCGGCACTTCCAGGGTGTAAATTTAAAGCTCTCGATCCCCAGTCCAAAAAGCGACGTGATCCGTGGCTGGGGACCGGAATTATACTGGTTTAAAAATCCACCTGGAAGTCCAGGGAGAATAGGGGTTATAGGGGGAACCGGAACACCCGGTTCCCAAGGGAGCTCCCTTCAGGCAATCACCCCACCTCTGGCCCACCCTGAGAGGCAGCAAACCCCAGAAGAGTGGAGCTCTGGGACAAAAGGCCATTGGAGCAACCTGGGTCAAAGGGCACCGTTAATCCTGGATAATGCAGCTGACCGGTAGTTCCAGGGGCCTGGCCGGCCGAAGGAGAAATTGGCGGTCATTGACCAGCTCTTCCAAGATGACATTCAATACACAAAACAATTGGAACAGAAGGTCTGGGGAATCGTGGTTGCTCTGAGGAGCCCAAAACCGCCGAGAGACAGCAGGGGTGAGGTCATAGGGGGGTAAGGGGTCAATCCCTGCAGCCCAGTATCCGTGACAACTCCCCCCTTCCAGTTCGGCAGACCCAGCTAGATCCACATACGTGTCGGCCTGGGGATGTCCGAGGAATTTATGCAACTTCAGTCGGCCGGGAAAGTCCGTCAGCATTCCCATTGCTTTTTCCCAGTCAGTACTTAATGTCAAAGTTAAAAGGCTCCACCTCTACAGTCTCCCGTTGTCCCTGGAAACTTGGTTGAGCCATACAAGGGGATTATGGTCAGTGAGGATGGTGAAGGGTCTTCCATATAGGTAGGTCTGCAACTTCTTCAAAGCCCATACCAGCGTCAGACACTCTTTCTTGACCGCCGCGTAGCCTACTTCCCGGGGTAGCAATTTTCGACTGAGGTAGGCAACGGAGTAGTCCTTTCCTTCTTTGTCTGCCTGGCTTAGGATAGCCCCCAACCCGAACATAGAGGCATCTGTGTGGACAGAAAAGTGTTTGGCTGGGTTAGGAGCGGCCAATACTGGAGCAGAGATTAAGGCAGACATAAGACTCTTGAAGGCTTTTTCACACTCAGGGGACCACAGGACCTGTCGGGGAAGTTGTTTACGGGTCAGGTCAGTAAGGGGTTTTGCGAGGGTGCTGTAATTGGGGACAAACCTCCGGTAGTAGCCTGCAGTACCCAGAAAGGCAAGGACTTGGGTTTTGGTCCTGGGGGTGGGCCAGTTAGCCACTGCCTCGACTTTGGCCAGTTTGGGTCGCTGCTTACTGCAGCCGACTCGGTGGCCCAAGTATTGAACCTCCGAGTGCCCAATGGTACACTTATCTGGCTTCAAGGTTAGGCCGGCGGCTCGAAGATGATCTAAGATGACACCTAGGTGGACCAGATGGTCCTCCCAGGTCTCGCTATAGATGGCGATGTCATCCAGGTATGCACAGGCATAGTCCTGGAGGCCATCTAACAGGCGGTCTACCATTCTTTGGAAAGTGGCTGGGGCATTCTTCATTCCAAACAGCATGACCTTAAACTGGTATAAGCCGAAGGGAGTGATGAAGGCAGATTGTGGATGGACTCATGGTCGAGGGGAATTTGCCAATAACCCTTGCATAGGTCGAGGGTAGTCAGGAAGTGGTCCCGGGTGGTTCTGTCGTTGAGTCTATGGTAGTCAATGCAGAACCGGGTAGTTCCATCCTTCTTGGGTACTAACACTTTCGGGGAGACCCAGGAACTGTTGGATGGTTCAATGACACCGAGGTCCAACATTCCCTGGAGCTCCCTGTGCATACTTTCCCTGACCGTCTCTGGGACCCTGTAGGCAGCCTGTCGCAGGGGGGTCTGTCCTGGGGTCTCCAGCCGGTGGATGGCTTTGGTGGTAAACCCAGGGACAGTAGAGAACATGTCACTTCTCTGTTCCAGGAGTCGCCAGACCTGCTTTTTCTGTCCGGGCTCTAACCTGTCATCTAGGGATATGTTATCCACCCCCTGGGGGCGTCAGTAGGTCCGGGAAGCTCTGGCATTGGAAGACTTTCAGAGTCCTCCACTGCCGGCGCACAGATAGCGTCCACATATCTGGGTCTTTCTATGTATGCCTTCAACGTGTTCACATGAAAGGTCCAACGAATCCTTTCATCTGAACACTTCGCTACCAGGTATGTGGTGTTGTTCAGTTGTTTCGCAATCCAGTAGGGTCCTTGCCAAGAGGCCTTTAGCTTGTCTGTTTTGACAGGCTTCAGGGCGAGGACCTTCTGTCCCACTATCAGGGTTCGGGTACGGGCATTGCGATCGTACCATCGGTTCTGTTTGTGTTGAGAGGCCTAAAGGTTCTCACGGACCTGGGCAGCCAGGTCCTGCAGCCAGTCCCTGAGCTGGAGTACATACCCCCCCCCATGGCTCCCTCCCAGTGGGCTCATACCAAATCTAGCGGGCCCCTAACCTTTCGACCATACAGTAGTTCAAAGGGAGAAAAGCCCGTGGATTCATGAGGCACCTCTCGATATGCAAAGAGGAGGTGCGGCAGGAATTTTTCCCAGTCCCTGTGAGTGGCCGAGAACGTCCGAAGCAGTTGCTTTAGGGTCCCGTTAAACCTCTCACACAGCCCATTTGTCTGGGGATGGTAAGGGGCGCTGTGCAGGGGTTTAATCCCGCACAACTTCCAGAGTTGTTGAGTGATTTCCGCAGTGAATTGTTATCCCTGATCGGAAACCACTTCCTGAGGGAAACCTACCCTGGTGAATATCCGGAGCATTGCATCTGCTATGGTATCCACCTGGATATTGGCTAAGGGCAATGCCTCTGGGTATCGGGTGGCATAGTCTACCACTGTAAGGATGTATTTCTTTCCTGAGGGGCTGGGCCAAGCTAATGACCCCACAATGTCTACTGCTACTCAGCTAAAGGGTTCATCAATAATGGGCAGGGGATGGAGGGGGCTTTCGTATGGTCTCCCGTCTTTCCTATCTTCTGTCAAACCTCAAAGGATTTACAGTATTCCTTAAAGGGACAGTCTACCATAGAATTGTTATTGTTTTAAAAGATAGATAATCCCTTTATTACCCATTCCCCAGTTTTGCATAACCAACACAGTTATATTAATATACTTTTTACCTCTGTGATTACCTTATATCTAGGAACCTTCTTCCAGCCCCCTGATCACATGACTGTGACTGTTTATTATCTATTGTCTTAAATTTAGCATTGTGTTGTGCTAGATCTTAAATAACCCCCTGTGCCTGAACACAGTGTTATCTATATGGCCCACGTGTACTTTCTGTCTCTTTGTATTGAAAAGAGATTTAAAAAGCATGTGATAAGAGGCAGCCCTCAAAGGCTTAGAAATTAGCATATGAGCCTACCTATGTTTAGTTTAAACTAAGAATACCAAGAGAAAAAAAGCAAATTTACAAGCCTATATCTTGAATCTCTGGAGGTATAAGGACTAGAGTGATATACGGTCATTCTTGGACCAAGATGTAAAATAATAGTGATTATCAACTGAAGAATATATGTACTTTGAAGCAAGTAACACACTTTTAAATATAAAGAACTGGTATATATCCATGGAAACATAAATATGTATCTTGAAATAGCGGACCAAAGCCGCTCTATGTAAATCCCAGCCTAAATGCTGGGTGATGGTGTTGCTACGAAATATATTATTAGGTGTGGGTATGGGGAGGGGGAAGGGGGGGAGTGGTGCAGAGAGTAATAAAGCTCCCTCTAAAGTATTGCTCTGCAAGTAAGACCATTTATGAACTTGCTTCCAACCGTGCGATTACACGTGGGACAGGAGAAAATGCCAGCTAAAGATAACAAATATGTGTATAAATTATTGCCCAATAAAAGTATGTCTATAAATCCAATTTGTGCTTTCAGAAGCCATTCTTAGCTATAAACTTTATCTGGATAAGCAGAATATTAATTGTAAAATCTGCAGTAACACTCAATTGTGCCTCCCCTCATCGTTGTTAAAGCAAATAGAGCCCAATCCGCTGGCTCGGCCGCAACCAGCAGAATAGGGTTAGGCAAACATATATAACAGTGAGGATTTTGTCTCCTAGGATTCTTACTTCCTACCGCTGGTAATTTGCATGTGTGGTGCTTCTGCCTTGGACTAGGGGAACCTAAAGACAATTGAAACTCAGAGACACCCCAATAGAAAGCACAACACCTACCTAACAGTTGCAAAGCATAAAAGTCAGAGGAAAAGTAACACTGATCTTGAACAATAGTGTAGGTACATTACAAATATAGGACATACTAATACAATAATTAACACAGTTGAATAATGTTATGTCAACTATGAAAAAATAAACAGTCACATGGTTTAAACGAGTCCAGTTCTGGATGATACAGCAGTAGGCTAACCCTGTCGCCAGTCCATTCCTGCCTCTCGGGGAACCAGGAGTTATAAAGTGACAAGATTTCTGCGTCTGCATTGGTGGGGTGAAGACTCAAATAGGTCCCTCATGAGCGATATTAAAACTAACACATAACAATAACCATAACAATTTAGTATAAAACCTAACATTCTGTGCTTAAACTGCAATAAACTGCATAACATAGAAGACTATTGTCTTGTTACCTGGAGCCATGCACCGAATACATAGCTAATATGAGAAAAACTTTCCCAACAGTAAATTTAGGGACATCCAACTGCCTAGTTAGCATTTATCAGCTTAAATAGACAGTAGCTCAGGGTGGATTCCAAATACAGGCGTATGTTCCGGCAATCCAATCTATTTAACCTATACCTGCTGGAGCATAAGAACAAAAGTCTCCATCTTGCTCTACGGTTCTCTGCGGCTGTGATCCACCTGTCACAGAAAACAGTGGTATGCCTGGGCAATATTTCAGGTTAGGAAATGCACTCAGAGCTCGTAACTCCATGGACACATCCGTGTTTGCAGATGTAGCTGCCAGCACTACTTTCCTCTGTTCAGGAACCAATTCTCCCCTCCACTTATTATGGGCATGTAGGGTGCCTACCCCAATGGGCGGTTGACGCCGAGATCCTATATCACGGTAGCAATCATTGGAGGATACTTGCAAAGCTTCGGTAGGTACTTCCTCCCGTGGAAAGCTGACTGCAGCCTTTAATGTCTTTATACAAGAGAAATAATGCCTGTCTAGGCGCTCGGACAGTTCACATAAGAGGAAAGTTATAGACTCCATGGCTGTAGATCTTGAGTTTATTTTCTTATCACATATCCAGTCCAGACCCACTCTGTACAGTGCTTGTTATGTGCTGCGTGCTTAGAGCATATGAGCCATCTAGATAAATGAATTATAGTACATTGTCTGCATCACCTCAACCTTCTTCTCTGTCATGATCACTCCGATCTGTTCTAGCAGTCTCTCTTCACAAATCTTTTTGTAGCTTAAGCCTCCATCTTTAGCGTCTCTGACTCCAAGATCCCAGCATGGATTCCCCATGGCCTGTATCAGGTCTCATATAGAAGATAAGAGGCTTTTGTATGCTCCCGAACTCATTCATACAGTATCCCCTCTAGGTAGGACTTAACTTTAATTACTTCAGGCTGATAAATTAGGTAAATAAATCTCTTTTTTGTGAGTCTTGAATCAGAAGCTCTGTAAAGATGCAGCCATCCACATTGGCGGTTAGCTCCACCCCCCAAGGGGGTCATTTTAAAGCTCTCAGTCCCTAGAATCTACAGTCCAAAAAGCCACGTGATCCGTGGCTGGGGACCGGAGTTATGCTGGTTTAAACGTCCACCTGGAAGTCCAGGGAGAATAGGGGTGATAGGGGGAACTGGAACCCCCGGTTCCCAAGGGAGCTCCCTTCAGGCAATCACCCCACCTCTGTCCCACCCTGAGAGGCAGCAAACCCCAGAAGAGCGGAGCTATGGGACAAAGGGCCACTGGAGTGACCTGGGTCAAAGGGCACCGGTAATCCTGGATAATGCGGCCGACTGGTAGTTCCAGGGGCCTGGCCAGCCGAAGGGGAAAGTGGCGGTCAGCAACCAGCTCTTCCAAGATGACATTCAATACACAAAACAACGTGAACAGAATGTCTCGGGAATCACGGTTGCTCTGAGGAGCCCAAAACTGCTGAAAGACAGCAGGGGTGAGGTCATAGGGGGGTAAGGGATCAATCCCTGCAGCCCAGTATCCGTGACAATAAATATAACTAATAAAGTAATTCAGTGTTTTTTCATAATTAAATGCATGAGATGTTTGAATGTGCTGCTATATTATTTTTTAAATCTCTAATTCAACCACAATAGCCAAAAATATTATGTAGATGCTCAAAGAATCTAGATAATATTCATATGATTTGTTAAGTGACTTTTTGGCAGTGAGTCCTCGGAGTCATCTACGAAAGTTTTGGTACAATAGAAAAAGAAGACTCTACTGACAAAAAGTACATACAGCATCCTTAACAACCCTGAGATAAATCCTAGCTTGAGATAACTCCTAGCCTGATATAACTTCTATCCGGAGATAACTGAGTGTCACTTAGACATGTGCATTTTGTTTTGGACAAATTCGGAATCTGACAAAATTTTGGCAGATTCAGCGATTCGGATGGATCTGAATTTCCGAATCGGCACATCCCGAAAAAATCCAAAAATGAATAAATATGTTTCTGAATTTTCGGATCCATTATTCATATTCGGAATTTTTAATTCTTCCTTCCTAAACCACAGTTCCCCGACACTAACTCTAAGTCTATAATAAAGGTATTAACCCCTAAACCACCGTTCCCCAACATCGCTGACACTAACTAAACCTATTAACCCCTAAACCGCTGTCCAGAAACATCCCCAACACAAACTAAACCTATTAACCTCTAAACCGCACCCCCCCCCACATCACTGACATGAACTAAAAATATTAACCCCTAAACAGCACCCCCCTATATCGCCGACATGAAATAAACCTATTAAGCCCTAAATCACCGTTCGGAAACATCGGCGACGCAAACTAAACCTATTAACTCCTAAACCGCACCCCCCACATCACAGACACAAACTAAACCTATTAACCCCTAAACAGCACTCCCCCCACATCTCCAAAACTAACTAAACCTATTAACCCCTAAACCACCGTTCCAAAATATCGCCAACACTAACTAAACCTATTAACCCCTAAACCGCCGGCCCCCACATCACAACAGCCTAAATTAAACTATATTAACCCCTAAACCTAACACCCCCTAACTTTAAACCTAACCCTAAACCTAACACCCCCTAACTTTAACATAATTAAAATATAACTAAATTAAAGTTACAATTATTAACTTATAATACCTATTTAGATCTAAATACAAAGTAACTTACCTATATTAACCCCTAAACCTAACACCCTCTAACCTTAAACCTAACCCTAAACCTAACTCTAAACCTAACACCCCTAACTTAAACATAATTAAAATATAACTAAATTAAAGTTACAATTATTAACTAAATAATACCTATTTAAAGGGACACTGAACCCAGTTTTTTTCTTTTGTGATTCAGATAGAGCATGCAATTTTAAGCAACTTTCTATTATACTCTTATTATCAAGTTTTCATCGTTCTCTTGCTATCTTTATTTGAAAAGAAAGGCAGTTAAGTTATTTTTTGGTTCAGAAACTGGACAGCACTTGTTTATTGGTGGGTGAATTTATCAACCAATCAGCAAGAACAACCCAGGTTGTTCAACAAAAATGGGCCGGCATTTAAACTTACATTCTTTAATTTCAAATAAAGATACAAAGAGAATGAAGAAAATTTGATAAAAGGAGTAGGAAAATGACGAACCAAACTCTGTGGAACATAAATCAAAAACAACTTATAGAGGGGTTAAAATAGAGACCAACTACCTGGGCCGTTACTCATGCAACAAGCAGCTAGTGAGAGTAATGGCAGTAGATATTAGTTCATGCTGCAGAGGTGTATAAGCGAGTAAATATGCGATGTATCAAACTTCAATAGTCACTAAGGTAAAATGGCATCCAAGCTTTCACATATAAAGACAGCCTTTTCACAGCCTTTTATCCAAGTTTTCTCACTTGTCAGTGCATGTAGTGTGGCATATTACCATGGATTCACAGTTCTCATCTAACAGATCTCCTCTTACTGGATAATCCGTTTGTCTGTGTTCAGTCTGCACTCAAACCACCGGCCACAGCTCCTCCTCATGTACTCGCAGCTCAATGCAGCCTCCTCGGATTTCCTCTTACCCGCTTGCCAGCGTTAATAGCAGCAAGTCTTCTGCAGCGTGCAGCCTCCGTATACCTCTCACGCTGCACAGCCCAGGTGCTCCTCCCCTTCCAAGTTCCAGTTCAAAGATATAAGCTGTTTCCAAAGCAGGAGCCTTCACACATAAAGATGAATGGAGTTTGTGTACTTTGCGCTCTTTATACTGACACCAATGCAGAGATTAAAAAGTAGAAAAACTTTATTCAGGTTAAATCCATAAAACACAGGAGTAATCCTAAAGAGTAAAAAATGTGTACAAAAAAGTTTGACCGGTTTCGGTCACTGGGACCGTAGTCATAAACCATTTATGACTACAGTCCCAGTGACCGAAACCGGTCAAACTTTTTTGTACACATTAGACAAGTCAGCGATAACATGGCTGCAAAACTCACAAAATACTGCAATTTCATATAGAGGCCTTGGAGTTACAGATGGCTCTTTTAAGTATCTAGGCATTCGCATACATATTAATCCGAATAAGATATACAAATTGAATTATGGGGACACCGTTAAACGTGTTATCCAGATGCTTGTTGGATGGGCGAAATTGCCGATCTCCCTCTCAGGCAGGGTTCATCTTTTTAAAATGGTGGCGCTCCCTAGGCTTCTATACCAGTTACAGATGCTTCCTCTTCTCCTCACACATCGAGATACCAATTCTCTACAAGCAGCTATGGGACACTTCATTTGGAAGGGGAAAAAGCCTAGAATAGGAAAATCCTTTCTTTTCATGCCATTCAACAGAGGTGGACTCAGGCTTCCAAATATTGTATGGTGCAATTGGGCGACTTTAGCTAAACTGACAGTGGACTGGCTTGTAGGAAACAATCATTTTACGATACCTGCTCTTGAGGCATGCCTAATCAATCCAATAAATATTGTGTTTCTCCCACATGCAGATTTCTCCTCTCTGCCAATATATATACAGACACATATCCTATATCGAGACCCCCTGAGAGCCTGGGGTAGGATCTGTAAAAGTTGGGGTATACAAAAGGCTGTGAGTAAATACTTGCCAATACAAGGTAACCTACAATTCCTCCCGGGGTACACTACAGAAGCATTTAGAACGTGGCAGCAACTTACCAAACTTAGACAGTTAATTAACCCGCTGACTTTAGATATTATACCTTTTCAGGAGTTACGGAACATGTTCAATCTCCCTAGCACTCACAGCTTTGCTTTCTTCCAATGTAGACATTACTTACTTAAGATGAAATCCGAGGGTATACTAACCACGGACGTGACCAACATAGATAAGCTATGTGTTTTGGCTAGGATGGGATCTTATGCTATTGCTAATACCTATAATCTATTACTCCAACGTTGTGAGGGCCACATAGAGCAAAGGATTGTATCCAAATGGTCGGGGTTCACAGATCTAGCAATAAATGAAGAAGTGATCAAGGCTAGTTTGAATAAGATCCAGTCCATAACTATCTCAGCGACCCTGAGGGAAACCCATCTAAAAATTGTACAGCAGGCATATATAACTCCTAATTTGCATTCTAAATCGATACCAGGGGCCAAGGATATTTGTATAAAATGTAGTCTCCCCTCCCCAGACTGGATTCATTTGTTTTGCAATTGTCCCAAGTTGTCTAGTTTTTGGAAGAAAGTCTCCTTCTGGTTATCTAAACTGGTTAAAACACAGATACGTTTCTCCCCTCAGCAAATTATATTCCTAATTTCAGGAGGACAAAAGCACAATTTTGACGATTTCATTTCTACAGTCATTATCTTAGCAAGGCAGTCAATTTTGTCTGGTTGGGCAGAGAATAAATATCCCCCCTTTCAACACTTAAAACAGAAAATTCACCTTCAAATGTTAATAGAACAAGCAGATGTTAGGGGGGACCCGGAGAGGAGAATTAAAAGATTTCTGCATAAATGGGAACCATATTTATTAAGTCTGCCAGCAGCCGTCAGAGACAGAGTAGTTTATCCGAAATAGCCTTTATATCCTTAAAGAAAATCTTAGAGGTAACTAGTGCGTTTCAAACAGCCCTAATTAATCTCCCCCTCTAAACGAATCGTATATTATTGTCTCGGGTCCCGGTCTGCGGAGGAAGGTCTGGGGTTGTTGTGGGTAAGTTATTCTTTATTTTTTTATAATTTTGTTTATGTTTTGTATTGTTTGTTTTCTTGTTAAAAATTGTTTAAAAAAAAAGGATCCAGGTCGCTCTTTGATGTTTCAATTGTTGGACCTTCTGTATCATGATTCTTACAAAAGAAAAAAGGATGTTTAGACTGTGATATATGTATAAATAGTCTCAGAGGGTCAAACCATGTATGACACTAGTCGTAAATATGCTTCATCAGATCGAAAATTTTTCCAATTGTATCCATGCTATTTCTTTGTACGACTTGTTTTGAGTGTAATGGTTCCTACTACTATAAATAAAGTTATAAAAAAAAAAATTGTTATTAAAGGGACACTGAACCCTGAATGCAGAAATTGTTTTTTTTTTATATCTTACACTCTGTTAGGAAATAAGAAACATTGTGTTCTCCCATTACTAGCAATTAAGTAATTATCTTCTACATATTCTTCATAAAATTAAGAATTTTGGATATTAAGAGCTACAACTATCTATTTTTGTGATTTAAGTATATAGTTCATATCTCTTATATAGAAGTATATAAGCACATATCTTATATTAAGTAGCAGAACCCAAAACGCCTCTCACTGACTGAGAGGGCAGTTTTTAAGTATAAAAACTACTAGGGGGAAAAAAAAAAAAAAATCAGCTTACTCTATTTTGTCTGAAATAAATATAATAGTCTACTTTGGTAATTTTGGATATAATAACTGAATTTAAGTCTTTTTTACTTGACACAATTTGGTCACTTGTGGTGTGACCAATGATACGATAATCCCATCATAAAGGATCCCCCTAGAATACAAGTCTGAGGCGAACTAAAATACCAAAATTATATTTAACCCCCTAGAGCAGAGCTTTCCAAACTTTTTATGTTGGTGACACACTTTTTAGACCTACATCATTTCGCGACACAGTAATTCAGTTGTACTAGCAAACAGAAGGTTAAACTAACTTGTTTTAAGAGATACGGACATATACATAAATTATATAATAATTAAATGTATTTACAAGTAACAGTAAGTACGTGCAAGAATAAAAAAAGTTTAATAACACCAATAGCTACTTACTATTTTAATGGGATGTATGAGGTTGATGGGATGAACGCAGTTTTTGAATATTTGGTGGAATATTAGATAAAGACACTTGCATTTCATCATCAAGCATTTTTAAGCTTCCACTTCCTATCCATATATCAAGAGCAGGAGCAGCAATGCACTACAGGGAGCTAGCTGCAGAAAAAAAAACCCCACTGACTTCAGCTCAGCATTTAAGCTGCTGCCCTCAGAGCTCGTTGAGTCCGAATGACTACTGCCCACGCTGCAAACTCACTGCTGTCACACTCACTGACTACACATGCAGTCACGAGCCAATTAAGGATACTACACGTGCAGTCACGAGCCAATGTGCTGCCAAAGCCGCCAATGGAAATAGTTTCAGCTCCCACTAAGCTGTGCCAATAGGCTAAGATGATCTGTGTTCCCCTAGGTATCAATCACGTGTCAACCAAGTGATATGCGTAGCAGGCAGGCGGAAAGTCAGAAACCAAGAAACAAAATATTTAAAATATTTGTGCTGAAGCAGGGACACACCTACACACTGCTGCCGACACACTAGTGTGTCCCGACACACAGTTTGGAAAGCAATGCCCTAGAGAGTGTTTTTTATTGCTTGGTCTTTAGTGCTTGGTCTTCGTTTTTTCTTTCTGCCTACCCCCACATTGATTCACGACCCCTCACCTGACTCTAAGGTAGTCCACGATTAATTAAATTACCCCACATCCTTCACTAACTCCTTTCCCTCACGGTCCTTCAACTTAAAGTAAAATTCTTTTCAATCACTTTTTTATTCACCCAGGGAATTTTGTTTTTTTCCCCCTTCACTTTATCAAGTAACCCGCCACCCATCACAATCCTTACGGTTACAACCATATGGATAAATTTTTACATCCTCACTCCAAAACATCACTTTCCCCCATGGCGGCTAGACAGAGAGATAAGCGAAATAAAAGCACTCTTGGTCCTTCTGCTGAGACACAGTCCTCTATCACCAGCACTCAAACATCAATAGAATCTATGGACATTCAATTCTTGGTTTCTAGAATATCTGAGGCCCTTGCGCCTAAATTCGAAATTTTGAAAAATGAGATCAAAGTAGATATAGCACAATTAGCATTAGAAGTTAAACAATTTGCTAGCAGGCTGACAGAAGCAGAGCAAAGGATATCCGATCTTGAAGATGCCATGATAGAAAATAATACTAGGTCTGAAGTCTCCTTTACTACTATATCTAAACTACAGCACAAAATCGAAGATCTTGAGAATCGCACACGTAGGAATAATTTAAGAATAATCGGGGTCCCCGAGGAGCAACAGTATGAGGATTTATTTAAATTACTTGCATCTACAATTCCCCAGCTTTTAAAGATCTCAGAGGGATTCCCCAAAACTTTTATAGAAAGAGTGCATAGGATAGGTTCTATCTCCCCTGGTAAAACAAATACAAAACCCAGACCAATTATTGCTAAATTTTTAAACTACCAGGACAAGGTTACATTTATGCAATCATTTCGTAAGCATCAACCTATATTTTTAGGGGACAATAAAATCCTCCTCTTTCAGGATTATTCACTAGAGACAGTCACAAAGAGAAGGGAAATATCCCCAATATGCACAAAGTTTATTCAAAAGGGAACACGAGCAACTATCATATACCCCGCCAGACTTAAAATATACTCTGATAACCAGACATATTTTTTTGACTCAGCCGTAGAGGCTGGAAGGTTTTATGCTAAGGAGTTCCCTGCAGGTTAAGGAACTGTATAGCTAATAACAGGAAGGTAATTGACTAATGTTTGCTAAAACTAATCCAAAGATAAAGTCTTGCTTATACTGGGTACCAGAGAGCCTAGATGGCATGGGCTCTCTGAAGTGTCAAATTCCCCCCCCCCCCCTTTTTTTTTTTTCTCTCTTTTTTTCCTCTCTCCTCTCCCTCCTTTCTTCACTCTCATATCTCTCATATAGAGAATAGTCATGTCTGAGGAGTTTAAAATTACCTCATGGAATATTGGAGGTTTAACCTCTCCCATTAAAAGAAAAACAATACTATCATACTTAAAGAAAATTAATACCTCTGTTGCATTTTTGCAAGAAATGCACTTAAAAGCTGAAGAGATTCTCAAACTCAAGTCTTCATGGGCTGGAGGAGTTTTTTTCTCTACAGGTATTAATAGAAAGGGGGGAGTAGCTATCTTAATAGGTAAAAAGGTTAACTATGAAATAATTCAGGTAGATCCTGATCCTGAGGGGAGATTTATAATTGTTAAAGTTAAAATTGATAATATACTGTATACACTATGTAACTTATACGCCCCAAATGTTTTTGACCTGGTGTTTTGGGAAAATCTACAAGCCAAGCTCATGACATGTATTGAGGGTTACTGTATTATGGGAGGGGATTTTAACATGGCTCCAAAATATCCGCTTGATAGGCTTAGAAAGGATCCTGTTCCAAAAAAGACAAAAAGGGACAAACTAGAGTCAAAACTCTTTTCTAGATTATTTATTAACCTGAAAGTTAGGGACGTGTGGAGGTTGCAAAACCCTGATTCTTGCAATTATACTTGCCTTTCAAAGGCACATAAATCACTTTCAAGGATAGATTTATTTCTATTAGATGAAAGGCTATGTAAAACACAAGTCCAAGCACATATATTACCTATTGTCATATCGGATCATGCCCCTATTTGTCTAGATTTTCGCGCGAATAATTTGGCACGAGGCCCTAGGCGATTTTTATTTCCCACTTTTCTCGTGAAAGACCTCAAATTTAAAAATTGTTTGGAAATTAAATTTAAAGACTATGCCCACTTTAATCATGATTTTGTCTCTCGCCCGATGTTATTTTGGGAAACAGCCAAGGCAGTATTAAGGGGAGAAATATTAGCCTATAGTGTGAAAAGATCTAAAAAAATTAAGCAAAGAGAGGGAGAGTTAGTGCGGGCAGTCTCAAATGCTTACAATTTGCATTTACTTGAAAACTCTTCGCGAAGCTGGGACAAATATACTTTAGCTCTTCAAAATAGAGATTCTTTCTTACTTTATAAAACAACTCAAAAGGATACCAGGGTTCAATCTAAACTGTATCGATACGGCAATAAGACGGGGAAATTACTAGCAAACCTTCTAAAAATTGAGAAAGGCTCTCAATTGATAGATCTCATAAATACAGAAGCTCAGACTTTTAAAACGTCAGAGGAACTTTTACAAGTCTTTCACGATTATTATACTGATCTTTATTCATTACAAAGTTCGGACACATTACAACGCGAGGAATTCTGGAACAGGATTTCTCCTCCCCCATTAGATCCAGAGGCATTGCAAGATTTATATGCCCCTATAACTGAGATAGAGGTGAATAAAGCTATCCAAAACCTTCCACACAATAAAGCACCAGGCCCAGATGCGTTACCTAATGAATTTTACCAAATTTTACACTCCCCTATCGTACCATATTTAACTTCTTTATTTAATGATATTTATATAGAGGGAAAAGAGCCAACAGCTAATTTCTCTGCATCTTGTACTTCTTTAATATTAAAAGCAGGTAAGGATCCAACAAAAAAAGAATCCTACAGGCCTATTGCACTACTCAATACAGATTATAAAATTTTAACATCTATATTAGCATCTAGGCTACAAAACATTCTGCCTTCTATTATTCATCCTGATCAAGCAGGCTTCATACAGAATAGAAACTCAGCTGCCAAAATACGTGAACTTTTTCTTGTCATTGATTATTTCGAGTCACTTAGGACCCAGGAAGGGCCGGGGGGAGAGGACACCCCTGACAGGGCGGTAATATCTATAGACGCAGAAAAAGCCTTCGACTCAATACACTATGACCATCTTTTGTTCACCCTAGATAAATTTGGTATAAGGGAAAACTTTACTAGGTTTGTAAGTAATCTCTATCAAAATGCTTCTACGAAACTGGTGGTTAACGGTTATCTATCACAGGATATAAAATTACAGCGAGGTACCAGGCAGGGATGTCCTCTCTCCCCGCTTTTGTTTGATATATCTATTGAACCCCTTGCCATTGCAATAAGACAACAACTTGATGGCATAAAGATAGGCAAGAAGGAGTTAAAAATCGCTTTATATGCGGATGATGTCCTTATTTTCATGACTAATACAAAAATAAATATTCCTGCTTGTCTGTATAATACAACAGTTTGGATCCTTTTCAGGATATAAAGTTAACAACACAAAATCTGAATTGTTTTGGATTACTCATGTAGTAGATTCCCTGGCAAATATACCGTTCTCTATAGCTCAGACCTCTTTTCGTTATCTGGGCATTAATATCTCGTCTACTCCAGACACTTGGTATACTCTTAATATTACTCCTGTATTAAACAGAATTAAGGATACATTCAAAAATTGGCAAAATCTCCCTCTTTCTTTATCTGGACGAATAGCAGCTTATAAAATGATGATTCTGCCTAAACTCTTATATATTTTACAAAATATCCCTCTTTTCCTTAAGAAAAAAGATATTGATTATTTGAATTCCATTTTGAGACTCTTTATTTGGCAGAGTAGAAAACCCAGAATATCCCTTTCTAAATTATCGCTTCCTTTGAAATATGGTGGTCTTGCCTTGCCAGATATAGGGGTATATAATCAAGTTTTTTTGGCACGAACAGTCATTGACTGGATATTTCTGCAGAATTATGTAACAGATAACGATTTGGAGAAAAGTATAACACATCCTTTATACCCAGTGGCACTTATACATTGCGATACTAATGCGATACCGCCTGAAATAAAGAAATTAAAATCGATATATAACCCAATCCTTGCCTGGAAGAAAATTTGTAAGTTATTAGTAGTAGATCATCATATCTCTAGGTTTATCCCATTTCTGGGTAACCCCCAATTTCAAGCAGGACTTCAAACCAGAGTGTACCTAGAATGGGAAGCACTAGGATTTATTAATGTTCATCAGATCCTAGATTTTGAAAGACGATGCATTAAATCATTTGACTCTATTAGATCAGAATTTAAACTACCACATAAGAATTTTTTTGCTTATTTACAAGCAAGACACTTTGCTCTTAATCTTACACATGATCCTGGATGGGACTGGTCCCTGAAGGGTGTTGGCGATTGGCTTACCATTGCCAAAACTGGAAATTTATCAATTACTCCAGGATATTCAATTATGGTATCAGCAAAGGGCTTAAATAATTTGGAAAAAATACATAATAAATGGGATATACAGATTAATCAAGCACTGGATCCCCGAATACCTTATCTATCAATCCAAGAGACTGCTCGTGTAACTCTCTCCTCCTCATGGAGGGAATCCCATCTTAAATTATTATACATGACGTATTTCACCCCAGAAAAGGGATCCAAATATAGGAATTGTAGTTTTGTCACTTGTCCAAAATGTTCCTTCCCTGCAGCAGACCTTCGGCACATGTTATGGGCTTGTCCAAAGATCAGATATTTTTGGCTGAGGCTTCAATATTGGCTAAATAAGATACTAAATCCTATCGTAGTGACTTTTTCATTTAAAACTATAGTCTTTCTTTATCTTCACCCAGCGGGCAATTTAGGCATCAATAAAAAAATTATTAATATGACTATATTAGCCGGTAGGTATCTAATTTTCAGAAAATGGAAAATAAGAACTACTCCTAGCATAACTGAAATTAAGAATTATTTAAAGAAACAATACATTCTTGAACAAATCGATACCAATCAAGACAATGATCAAGAAATTAGGAGACTCTTCTCAAAATGGTCTCTCTTTATTAAGGATTTTACACCTAGTGAAATTGATTACCTGATATATCCCTTCAGAAATACAGAATTAGTTGAGCTCGGTATGTGGTGAACTCCGGAGGTGGGGGAGGGGGGGGAGAGAGGGAAATTTTTCTTTCTTTTCCCCTTTTTTTTTTTTTTTTGGTGTATGGTTGGGGGCCATACTGGCTATAGACAGGGAAAAAATATGAAAAACCCCAATTCAGTTACAGAAAATTAGGTGTTAATTGTATTGCTTCGTTATTAACTGTGATGTTATAATGTTAGGTTTATAAGCATTATTGTTAAAACTTTATTTATTGTTTTGAATGAAGCTGTAACTTTGAATTGGAATAAAATAAATATTTAAAAAAAAAAAGGGACACTGAACCCAACTTTTTTCTTTCGTGATTTAGATAAAGCATGCAATTTTAAACAAATTTCTAATTTACTCCTATTATCAATTTTTCTTCGTTCTCTTGCTATCTTTATTTGAAAAAGAAGGCATCTAAGCTTTTTTTCTTGGTTCAGACTCTGGACAGCACTTTTTGATTGGTGGATGAATTTATCCACCAATCAGTAAGGACAACCCAGGTTGTTCACCAAAAATGGGCCGGCATCTAAACTTACATTCTTGCATTTCAAATAAAGATACCAAGAGAATAAAGAAAATGTGATAATAGGAGTTAATTAGAAAGTTGCTTAAAATGTCATGCTCTATCTGAATCACAAAAGAAAAAAATTGGGTTCAGTGTCCCTTTAACTATTTACTAACTACCTAGTTAAAATAAATACAAACTTACCTGTGAAATATAAATAAAACCTTAGCTGCCTTACACTAAAACCTACCATTACAAAATAAAAAACTACCATTAAAAAAAAATTAAAAACACTAAAATTACAAAAAATAAAAAAACTACCATTACAAAAAATAACAAACAAAATTATACCAAACTAAAAATTATTCCCAAAATAAAAAAATCCCTAATCTATAATAAACTACCAAGGGCCCTTAAAAGGGCCTTTATGTAGGGCATTGCCCTAAAGATAACAACTCTTTTGCTAAAAAAGAAAAACACAAAAAGAAAAAGACCCACTAACATTACAAACTCCCATCCCCTAAACCCACAAAATAAAAATAAAGTTAAAACTAATTTACCCATTGCCCTGAAAAGGGCATTTGTATGGGCATTGCCCTTAAAAGGGCAGTCAGCTCATATAAGAGTGCGCACCCTAATCTAAAAAAAAACAACCCCAAAACGAAAAAAAAAAATACACAAAATAACAAACGAATTATCCAAAATAATAAAAATTATTCCTATTCTAACACCCATTTTAAAAAATAAACACCCCAAAATAAAAAACCTAATCTAGAATAAACTACCAATAGCCCTTAAAAGGGCCTTTTGTAGGGCATTGCCCTAAGTTAAACAGCTCTTTTGCTCAGAAATAAATACAAAGACCCACTAACATTACAAACCCCCCCAAAACTCACTAAATAAAAAAAACTATCTAAAAAACCTAATCTACCCATTGCCCTGAAAAGGGCATTTGTATGGGCATTGCCCTGAAAAGGGCATACAGCTCTTTTGCTGCCCTTAAAAGGGCATTCAGCTCTTTTAAGAGTGCCCACCCTAATCTAAAAAAGAAAACCAACCGCAAAAACCTTAAAAAAACTAACACTAACCCCTCTTTAGGTACTCACAGTTGTTGAAGTCTCGCTTGAACGATCTTCAGCCCTGCGGCTCCATCTTCATCTAGGCGGCTTCATCTTCATACATCGCGGGACCGGCATCTACTTCATCCCTGCGGAGGTGGAGCAGTGATGCACAAGAGGCGGAGGTCCAGGCGAATGTCCAAGGCGGAGGTCCAGGCGGAGGTCCATCGATCTGATGTGGAGGTCCTCTTCATGCGATCGTCCACCGCACACTGAGGATTGAAATGCAAGGTACCCCTTTTATACTGGGGGTACCATTGCATTCCTTTTGGCTGCAAAATTTTAATCAGCCAATAGGAATTAGGGCTGCTAAAATCCTATTGGCTGTTCAAATCAGCCAATAGGATTTAAGCAGCTCTCATTCTATTGGGAACGGCGCTTTAGGGGTTAATAGGTTTAGGCAGGGCTGGCGATGTGGGGGGTGCGGTTTAGGGGTTAATAGTTTTAGTTAGTGTCGGCGATGTCGGGGAACGTCGGTTTAGGGGTTAACACTTTATTTAGTGTTGGCGATGTTTGGGAACGGCGGTTTAGGGGTTAATAGATTAAGGTAGTGTTGGCGATCTGGGGGTGCGGTTTAGAGGTTAATAGGTTTAGTTTGTGTCGGCGATGTCGGGGGAACTGTGGTTTTGGGGTTAATAACTATTTCGTAATTTAGTTAGTGTCGGCGATGTGGGGGGGATGGCGAGTTAGGGGTTAATAGCTTTATTTAGTGGCGGCGTGGGTGGCAGCGGCGGTTTAACATAATTTTGTTTCAGCAATCGCGGGAACATTAGTTAGAAATAATGATTTGGTCCGTAATAAAGATTTGGTCCGACATTAATAATAATTCGGTAATGGTTTTGAATGACACAAATAAATTCAGAAACCGAATTACCGACTGTAATGTCTGAAAAAGAGACATAAGTTAGAGTGGACCACAGCTACTGATAAAACAATATATATATATATATAAATGGTGTAGCTAAGTGTGTCGCAGGGTGTCACATTAATATTACCCTTTAGTAATATGTGATAACCTAGCACACACACAAGTAGCAGTTGATATGTGAAGAAAGTAAGGAAAAATAAACAAAGCAGCAGCAGGCACTATAGCTGAAGTATCAAGTTTAATACAATTCAGCAGTGTAACTAGTTGCTTATAACCTCAGTTATGATATATTGTTAACGTTAAACCATGAAATTATATATGTTTGTGCACAAAACAAGGAGATGGTAAAGGATACTTGTAAAGTAACATGAGCTCTTATAACTAATGCACATAGAAGATTGCGGTAAGAGTACAGTATGAGCAACAAAAGCAAAAGAACCCCCTTAGTATTGGTACCTGATAGAGCTAGAGTTGGAGACTGGACTTCGGTATAACCGCAAGTAAGGTAAGTGCTGAGAGCAGTAAGATAGCAGCTGAATGTCGGCAGAAAGTGGTGTGTGACGTCACAGAGGCCGGAGTTCCGGTAGCGGAGCAGTTCACTTCACAGGGAAGCAGCTTGAATGAGACAGGCTCAGGAAGAGTAGCTGCACAGACTGCAGGTAGAGGGTGGAGCTCAGGACTGGTCCGGAATGAATCAATACCAAGCAATGAGTAAGTGAGGATTGTTGCTATTTATGGAAGTTGCTGGGGATTTAAAGGGCCAGTGAGATGTAACAATAGGTGAGGATAAGAAGCATGACAGAACACCCCCCTCCAGGAGCAGCACCGATGCTCAGGGTCAGGACGATCTGGGTGTCTTTGGTGGAATCTGGAAAGTAATCTAGGAGCTGAGATATTGGTGGATGGTTCCCAAGAGTTGTGCTCACTAGAATAACCCTTCCATTTAATTAGATATTGAAGGACACCCCTGAGACGTCTAGCATCCAAAATGTCCTCTACCTCATATTCCATGTTAGGGTCTACAGAAACAGAGTGTAGTATCCAAGGGTTGGTTACGTAAGGTTCGGTAAGGTTTAAGCAAAGATACATGGAATGTGGGATGTATTTTGAGTGAAGTAGGTAAAGTGAGTCGGACAGCATTGCAGTTGATAACCCACTGTACAGGGAATGGTCCAATGAAGAGAGGTGAAAGCTTCCTGGATGGAGTTGATAAGCGGAGATTTTTTGTGGAGAGCCAGATTAGATCTCCTACTTTGTGAATAGGAGGTGGAGTTCGACGGCGGTCATAATACTTTTTCTGTATAACCTTTGCGTCTTCAATTGCTTGTTTGATGGTTATGAAGTTAGAACTGATAGTGGAAGCTAAATCTGAAATGTGGGAATGATCCGAAACTAGTTCAGGCAAGTATTGGAACGTAGGATGGAAACCATAGTTGACAGTTGTTTAGTAGTAGAATGCAAAGTATTATTGAAGACAAATTCAGCGAAATGTAACTGTTGGGACCAGGAGTGTTGGTTGGTATGGCAATAAGTTTGTAGGAACTGTTCCACCCATTGATTACATCGTTCCGTCTGCCCATTTGTCTGAGGATGGTAAGATGAAGAAAGGGACTTTTCAATGGAGAACTGCTTGCAGAAGGCAGACCAAAGAGCGCTAGTAAATTGGGACCCTCGATCGGTCAGAATCTTCTTAGGTAAACCATGTAGCCTGATAACATGTGTTAAAAGTAGTTGTATGGTTTCTGCTGCTGTGGGTAGTTTGTGATAAGGTATCAGATGGATCATTTTGCTGAAAAGATCCACTACCACTACAATAGTGGTGTTTTTGTCAGATGTAGGTAAATCCACGATCTAATCCAGAGCGATTTCCTGCCAGGGTTTCTCGGGGGTAGGTATTGAGAGTAGAAGACCATAAGGTGGTCTTTTGTTCCTTTTGGATATGGTACAAGTGGGGCAAGAGTTTATGAACTGTGTTACGTCAGTCAACATGGTAGGCCACCAGTAAGATCTCTGTACCAATTGTCTAGTTTTTTTCAATCCACAATGTCCACCAAGAGATGAATCATGAGCGGATCTGAATAGTTGATCACGTAGAGATGGAGGGAGGTACAGTTTATTTCCATAACAGTAGAGTCCATCGTTGTTCTTCCTTAATAGATGTTCAGGTTTTGAAGAATCTTTTATTTGTTCAGTACGGAGTAAAGGAACAGAATCAATCATAAACAGAAGGAAATTTTCTTCTGGAATAATGTTCTGGGTTGTGGTTGTTGCTGATAACGTTTGTGGGAGACGAGAAAGCGCATCTGCCTTCCCATTCTTGCTGGCTGGTCTGTAGGTGATGAGAAAATTAAAACGTGAAAAGAATAAATTCCAACGAACTTGGCGGGCAGAGAGTGTTCTTGTGGACTTCAGGAATTGTAAGTTCCTATGGTCAGTGTAAACTACAGTTGGTGTTGTAGCACCTTCCAGTAGGTGTCTCCATTGTTCGAATGCGGCCTTTATGGCGAGGAGTTCCTTTTCGCCAACTGGATAATTTCTCTCTGCTGTTGTTAAGGTACGAGAATAGTAAGCTACAGGATGCAATGGTTGTTGTAGAGATTGTCGTTGTGAGAGGATAGCTCCAAGGGCGAAGTCAGAAGCGTCTACTTCAAGAGTATAAGGGAGTTCTGAATTAGGGTAGCGCAAAATAGGTGCAGAGGTAAAACGTGATTTTAATAAATCAAAAGTATTTTGGGTGGTAGTAGTCCAGGTGAATTTTATATTTTGTTTTGTAAGATCAATAAGAGGTTTAGCCAGGGATGAGTAGTTTTTTATAAATTTCCTGTAGAAGTTGGCGAATCCCAGAAAACTTTGTACTTGTTTTCTGGACGTAGGGACAGGCCAATCTACTACAGTTTTAATTTTAGTGTCATCCATACGTATACCGTTGTCAGATATTATGTACCCAAGGAACGGTATACTATTAGCATGAAAGGTGCATTTTTCAGCTTTTACATATAAAGAATTGCTTCTGAGTCTAGTCAATACCTGACGGACGTGGATTTTGTGTTCTGATAGCGATTTTGAGAATATGAGAATATCGTCTAGATAAATGACCACGTAAATATCCAATATATCCTTGAAAATATCATTTATCAGGTGCTGGAAGGTGGCAGGAGCATTGCAGAGACCGAATGGCATGACTACATATTCGTATAGCCCATAACGAGTACGAAATGCAGTCAGCCATTCGTCTCCTGCCCTCATCCTGATCAAGTTATAGGCGCCTCTAAGGTCTAGCTTAGTGAAAATTGTAGAGCCCTCTAGACGCTCAATTAATTTGCTGATAAGTGGTAGGGGGTAACGGTTTTTTATAGTTATTTTATTTAACTGCCTATAGTCCACTATAGGTCTTAGAGAAGCATCTTTATTTTTTACGAAGAAAATCCCTGCTGCTGCAGGAGAAGTTGATGGTCTTATAAAATCTTTTTTAAGGTTTTCTTCGAGGTAAGTTTTAAGATGTAGTAATTCTGGTTTAGGCAAAGGAAAAATGTGCCCACAGGGAATAACTGCACCTGGAAGTAAATCGATTGGGCAGTCATATGGCCTGTGTGGTGGGAGATTTTCTGATTGTTTCTTGCTAAACACATCAGTAAAATCGTCATAATCAATGGGCACATTTGTATGCAACCCTTCAGGAGAAGGTTGAAGTAACAGTTGGGGGTAACAGGTTATCTTGCATTATTCAGATCTAAATTGTAGAGAAAGAGATGACCAAGAGATATCAGGATCATGTTGCCTAAGCCACTGCAACCCTAAAATTAGAGGGAAATCGGGTGAGGTAATGACATCTAATTTGATATACTCCCTATGGTGACACTCTGTGGACATTAAGATGGGAGCCGTTTCAAACAGAACAGGTCCAGTGGATAAGACCTCTCCATCTATCCCTCTCAAATGAACAGGAGACAGTTTCTTATGCAGGGGTATTTTATTTGTTTCACAGAAAGTTACATCAATGTAGGAGAGGGAGGCTCCGGAGTCAATAATCCCTTGGACGGTCACCCGAGTTTGATCAAATGGTTGTCATAACTTTTACCCTATCAGTAGGATATGTATAGGGTTTGAGAGTAAATAATAAATAGCAAGAATTTTTGAATTCCCTAAAAATCTTCCTATCTCCAGAGAAAGGTTCAGGGGTACTAATCTGGGGTTCTAGAGGAGGGGGCTTCCTGTCAACTACCTCCTTGATATAAGTTTTCAAATTGTCATTTTCTAGTTTAAGTGCAGTAAGACCTTCAGTTAATAAATCTACTTTGTTAGTTAGTGTTTGTATGTGTGTATTCATATCAGTTGGGTTCATTTTAAAAAATTGGCTTGGTATTTCTGTAATGTCTGAAAAAGAGACATAAGTTAGAGTGGACCACAGCTACTGATAAAACAATATATATATATATATAAATGGTGTAGCTAAGTGTGTCGCAGGGTGTCACATTAATATTACCCTTTAGTAATATGTGATAACCTAGCACACACACAAGTAGCAGTTGATATGTGAAGAAAGTAAGGAAAAATAAACAAAGCAGCAGCAGGCACTATAGCTGAAGTATCAAGTTTAATACAATTCAGCAGTGTAACTAGTTGCTTATAACCTCAGTTATGATATATTGTTAACGTTAAACCATGAAATTATATATGTTTGTGCACAAAACAAGGAGATGGTAAAGGATACTTGTAAAGTAACATGAGCTCTTATAACTAATGCACATAGAAGATTGCGGTAAGAGTACAGTATGAGCAACAAAAGCAAAAGAACCCCCTTAGTATTGGTACCTGATAGAGCTAGAGTTGGAGACTGGACTTCGGTATAACCGCAAGTAAGGTAAGTGCTGAGAGCGGTAAGATAGCAGCTGAATGTCGGCAGAAAGTGGCGTGTGACGTCACAGAGGCCGGAGTTCCGGTAGCGGAGCAGTTCACTTCACAGGGAAGCAGCTTGAATGAGACAGGCTCAGGAAGAGTAGCTGCACAGACTGCAGGTAGAGAGTGGAGCTCAGGACTGGTCCGGAATGAATCAATACCAAGCAATGAGTAAGTGAGGATTGTTGCTATTTATGGAAGTTGCTGGGGATTTAAAGGGCCAGTGAGATGTAACAATAGGTGAGGATAAGAAGCATGACACCGACACATGCCGAATTATTACGAATGTCTCGAACCAAATTTTTTTTATGGTCCAAATCGAAACAAAGCGAATTAAATTTTTCGATCGCGCACAAGTCTAGTGTCACTAACTGTCTCTCTCATATCTCATCTTGGATGTCCTCTCACTACCTCAAGCTAAATCTCTTCAAAACTAAGCTCCTTATTTTCCACCCTTCTTCCAAAATCTCCACCCCCCATGTCTCTATAACTGTTGATAACTTCATCATTACCCCAACCTAACATGCCCCATGTCTTGGGGTCACACTTGATTCAGATCTTTCTCTCACTCCTCACATTCAGTCCTTGGCTAAAGCCTGCCACTTCCACCTTTATAAACATTGCTTAAATTAGACCTTTCCTTACACAAGACACAACTAAGATTTTAATCCACTCTCTCATCCTTTCCCGCCTCAACTACTGCAACTCCATCCTCTCTGGTCTCCCTAGCCGCCACCTAGCTCCCTTACAATCCATAATGAATGCCTCTGCCAGACTCATCTTCCTTACATGTCGCTCTTCATCTGCCGCACCTCTCTGTCAATCCCTTCACTGGCTTCCTCTTGTCTCCAGGATTTAACACAAAATTCTCACTCTGACATACATGCCCTCAATTGCATTGATCCCCTCTACATCTCAGACCTTGTCTCCAGATACTCTCCCTCCCGTCCCCTTCACTCCAACCATAATCTCCTACTCTCCTACTCTCTTGTTACCTCCTCACATTCCCATATACAAGATTTCTCCAGACTGGCTGCCATCTTATGGAACTCTCTGCCTAGCTCCACAAGACACTCCCCTAGTTTTAAAAGCTTCAAATGCTCCCTGAAGACTCTATTCAGGGACGCATACATCCTACACTAACCTTGAAATCTTCACTGCTATCCCCTTAAACCCCATAGCATGTAAGCCTATGAGCCCATCTGTTTGTAGCCCACCTTCATAAGAGCTGACTACAACAGTGCAACCCTCGGCAGGACCCTCTAACCATTCGATCCCTGTAATTGTTTTTATATACCACCTATGTTCATAGTGCTGCGTAACCTGTTGGCGCTCTACAAATACCTGATAATAATAACAACTTCTAGCCTTTGATACCTCATAGCCTGAGATAACTCCTTTCCTGAAATAACTCCTAGCCTGAGATACCTCCTAGCCTGAGATAACTCCTAGCCTCAGATATCTCCTAGCCTGAGATAACTCCTAGCCTGAGATAACTCCGAGCCTGAGATAACTCCTAGCCTGAGATAACTCCTAGCATGAGATAACTCCTAGCCTGAGATAACTCCTAGCCTGAGATACCTCCTAACCTGAGATAATGATCTTCCTTATGTAGCGTGTTCAAAACAAGATGACTTTGACAGATCATATGGTATCTCTTGACTATTTCCATGTCCTCCTATAACAGAAGTAAAAAGCTATGATTCTGTAGCTTAATTGCTTTTCAGCCTGTCTGGGTTCTATCTCTGTTTCATTCCCATCCACCAATCTCTTACCACCACTACATACTGGCCTAGCCCATTTCACCAGCTATTTTTCTTTCAGTAACGAACCTACTTAACAGAAGGCCCTGGTGCAAAATGTTTTTGGATTCCCAAAGGTAACTCAATAGTAAGCAATAGTAATAATGTAAATGCTGCTCTGTATAGTGATTTTTAGGATAAATAGATAACTTGCACTAATAAATGGCTTCCCTGTATAAGGGTTGTACACATTCTACACGTAAATGTATAGACCGGCAGGTATGGGCCCCAACTAGCACTTGGGCACCTGCTGCATCAATGGTAGTTCCACCCCTGGTTTCTTTCATCCCTCTGTCTTACCCAGGTTCAACTTCTTTGTTAGGCTTGCCCTTAGTCACTCTCCCTCACATTTGCCATGCATCAGTATTGGGCTCAATTGCTTCTTTCTTTCAACTTACCCCTGCGACTCAGTCTGTGCTCTTGGACTACCTTGTTCTAGATCTTCTCACAGGCTGTACCTCACTTGTCCTTCTCTGACATCCTTACCAAGCATTATTCACCGCAACTAATGTGTCTTGAAATTGAAGAATGCTTAGTTGATATTGATACTATGTTTTTTTTATGTAATGATACAAATAAATTTCCCCTTTATATGTTTTTTTTTTAATTTATTTTGTTATACTTAGATGTGTTTACACTTTTACCTTGTACTTAAACATTGATATTCCCCCTTCCCTAAGTGATGCAGTGTATAGATGAAGAGCCTGGTTACTCATGGCCATTATGTATAATTTTCTTTCATCAAAGATCATATAATCTGTCCCTTAGATGGATCAGATCTATGACTGAGTGCACCTTTAATGTAGTTAAATTAGGATTCTGGTGTTTGAAAAATTCCACTGTGCTTTACAGCACTCTCCAGTGAAGGTCATCAATATTATTTAAGTGTGTTGTCTTTCCACAACTTTATGCCGCAATGGCTTTGAACCTCAACTTGATCCTTTTAATGAGGATACATGAGAACATACATACCCAGATTTTTCATAGGTAAAAATAACACACACAGAAAATGTAGACATAGAAATCAAAACATATATTATTCTTTGTTTAAATATTATTATTTTACCATATTTACGTCATTTTACATACATTGTTTGATCAATATGAAATACATATATGGGAAAGGTCAGCATATAAAATAAACTGAAGCTATATATACAATAACCAAGTATACTGTATATGCATTCATTGTTGAAACAGATTCTTAAGTTTTTGCTTATTTTTCTTTTTTATATTCCCTTATATGTTGTTAATATCATATTGCCATCCATATTATATATATATATATACACAGTGGATATAAAAATTCTACACACCCCTGTTAAAATGTCAGGTTTCTGTGATGTAAAAAAAAATTAGACAAATATAAATCATTTCAGAACTTTTTCCACCTTTAATGTGACCTATAAACTGTACAACTCAATTGAAAAATAAACTGAAATGTTTTAGGTAGAGGGAAGAAAAAATCTAAAAATAAAATAATATGGTTGCATAAGTGTGCACTCCCTTAAACTAATACTTTGTTGAAGCACCTTTCCATTTTATTACAGCACTCTTTTTGGGTATGAGTCTTCTTTGTAAAAAACATTCCAAATCTGTCAGATTGTGAGGGCATCTCATGTGCACAGCCCTCTTCAGATCACCCCACAGATTTTAAAACTGGATTCAGGTCTGGGCTCTGGCTGGGCCATTCCAAAACTTTAATCTTCTTCCGGTGAAGCCATTCCTTTGTTGATTTGGATGTATGCTTTGAGTCATGCTGAAAGATGAAGTTCCTCTTCATGTTGAGCTTTCTGTCAGAAGCCTGAATGTTTTGTGTTAATATTGACTGGTATTTGTAACTGTTCATAATTCCCTCTATTTTAACTAAGGCTCCAGTTCCAGGTGAAGAAAAACAGCCCCAAAGCATGATGCTGCCACCACCATGCTTCACTGTGGGTATGGTGTTCTTTTGGTGATGTGCAGTGTTGTTTTTGCGCCAAACATGTCTTTTGGAATTATGGCCAAAAAGTACAACCTTGGTTTCATCAGACCATAACACCTTTTCCCACATGCTTTTGGGAGACTTCAGATGTGTTTTTGCAAAATGTAGCCTGGCTTGGGTGTTTTTCTTCGTAAGAAAAGGCTTTTGTCTTGCCACTCTACCCCATAGCCCAGACATATGAAGAATACGTGAGATTGTTGTCACATATATGTATGTTGCCAGATATTCCTGCAGCTTCTTTAATGTTGCTGTAGGCCTCTTGGTAGCCTCCCAGACCAGTTTTCTTCTTGTCTTTTCATCAATTTTGGAGGGACGTCCAGTTCTTGGTAATGTCACTGTTGTGCCATATTTTCTCCACTTGATGATGACTGTCTTCACTGTGTTCCATGGTATATCTAATGCCTTGGAAATTCTTTTGTACCCTTCTCCTGACTGATACCTTTCAACAATGAGATGCTTTGGAAGCTCTCTGTGGCCATGGCTTTTGCTGTGGGATGCGACTAAGAAAATTTCAGGAAAGACCAACTAGAGCAGCTGAACTTTATTTGGGGTTTATCAGAGGCACTTTAAATGATGGCAGGTGTATGCTGACTCCTATTTAACATGATTTTGAATGTGATTGCTTAATTCTGAACTCAGCTACATCCCCAGTTATAAGAGGGTGTGCTCACTTATGCAACCACATTATTATTATTTTTTTTTCTTCCCTCCACCTAAAAGATTTCAGTTTGTTTTGCAATTGAGTTTTACAGTTTATAGGTCACATTAAAGGTGGAAAAAGTTCTGAAATGATTTATCTTTGTCCCATTTTTTTTACATCACAGAAACCTTACATTTTAACAGGGGTGTGTAGACTTTTTATATCCACTATGGGGGCGATTTATGAAAGTCCGAGCGGACAGCATACACTTTCGGCATTTATCATTGCCCAAGCAGTTCTTCTGAACTACTTGTGTAATGCCACCCCTGCAGATTTATGGCCAATCAGCCGCTAGCAGGGGGTGTCAATCTGCCAGATCATATAGGATCGGGCAGATTGACCACTGCTTAATAACTGCTGTTTCCGGTGAGCCTGAAGGCTCACGCGGAAACAAGGGCATCAAGCTCCATTTGGAGCTTGATAATTCGGCCCCTATGTATCTCATCTTGACAATAATAAGTGATAAATTATATGATATCATATATCACCAGAAATATTTTTGGTATATGAATGTTTCTATCAATACAGAGAAGATTTTTCCTGAAGTATATCAGTCTGATGCCATCTAACAAGGTTAGTCCAGCCCTAAAATACCATGCAATTCTTCTCTGAACATGGAACATGAGAACCCCAGATGATCATTTTAGCCTGCTTTGGGCCTTGTCTGTGTGGTGCAGCCATATTCCCCAAAGCAGATTGGGTAAGGAGTTCAAACCTAGTTTCCCCCATTACCTTTAGGGAGACTTCCCTAGGGTCATATTACAAATACATTCAAAAAGAGAAGCACTCTGTTAGAAATGAACAAGAGTTCAATAACTTATTCTTTGGTGATTTACCACCTGGTAGCAGCCTCTTTTAGCCCAGCAGTGCTGTTCACAGAGGAGAACTTCCCAGATGTATATCATTCTGATCCTGTCTAACAAGATCAGTCTCGAAATACTAAGTAATCCTCCTCTGAACAAGGAACATGACAACCCTTGACAATTGTTTTGGGCTTCTTTGGGTCTTGTTAGTGCGTTGCAGCCATATTCCTCCTAGCACAACATCTGGTTTCCGCCATCACCAATAGGGAGACTTCCCCGGCAGGGCCGTCTTTAATATTGATTGGACCTTGGGCAAAAAATTTCTTGGGCCCCCCCGCCACCCCATGCAATTTTGCTCTCAACCCCAACATCCCAAAAAACAACTAAATCAATTTTTTTTATTATTATTAGCCCAGCGGTGGATCATCCACTGCTGGGCTAATCATTTAAAAAAAAAAATGCAATATGTGAAACTGGACCTAAGCAGTACTAATAAGTAAATAATTATATAAATTCCTCCACTGTGGATTCATTTAATATTGTTTTGAATGTGATTCTGGTGTGAGGTTAGCTGGTTAAAGAGATTTAGGGCAGCCAACAGGAGCAAAGCAAGGTAAAGGAGGAAGCATGGAGGTGAAGACAAATATAAGTTTACTGATTGGAACAGCAGAACTACTATGGGAAGCTGTAAAATCTGAGACAGAGAGAAAATAAAAACTATAAAAATAAACCTTACATTAATGTGTGAAGTATCAGCATGACGCTATACATCAGCCACACCAGCACATGTTGCTTCTTTGCTAGGAACAAGTTCCCTCTCACCCTGAACTAGACAATGCTGCATGGGGAGGGGCGTGTGTGCACTCACTTATTCTTCCCACTGACACCTTTCTACAAAGCACTATTCCCCTAACAAACTTCAGTTAGTTGATCTTAGGGCCACAGCAGAAAGAGCAGGGCTAAGGGGACCAGTAGACTGGATGCTGTCTGTCCAAGGCTGCATGGATACAGTGTGAGATGAGTCACACAGCCTCAAGACTGAAGAGAGCATTGTATGCAGCTGCACAGATGCTCAAATCCTCATGTGCCTACCGCTCCAGCTTTCTGCTGCATGCGCCTACAGTCAGCCCTACCCAGAAACAATCCCCACCACCAGAGCAGTAACCTGGTAACAGTGGTAACCCCAGTAGGACCTTTTCTGATGCAGTGGGAAATGGCTGGATGCCGAGTTAGGACTTTGCATTCAGTGCTGCACATTGCACATCTAAAACAGCACATGGCACTAGCTTGGCATGTCACATGACACCGGCACGGTCTGGCACAGTTTTTAAAAAAAATATAAGCAGAGTACTTTTGACTGTGACAGTATTAGGACTGAATGTGTGTGTTCCCCATGTCACATCAGCAGTCTGGTATGAACCATAAAAAAAAAAAAAAAAAAAAATTTTTTTTTTTTTAGGACTCTTGGGCCCCTCAACAGAGACTGGGCCCAGGGCAACTGCCCCTTTTGCCCTGTGTTAAAGACGGTCCTGTTCCCCGGGGTCATATTACAAGTACATACTGTACATAATAATACATACATAGGGGTAGATTTATTAAGCAGTGGATACTGCTTTCTATGCCCATTGTTTCAGGCTCGGCCTGAAACTGAAGTTAATAAGCAACAGTCGTAAAAGGTGGCGGTCTGCAATCATCCCAATCTGAAATGATTCAATACAGCGAATCATGTCTGCTCGACCTTTAATAAATCTACCCCATAGTAGCTTGTCATACTGTAAAGTCCAGCAATTCAGCTGCTATTTGTTTAGTTTGAATCAGGAATTTCTCTGTAAATATTTTATATGTATCAAGTGAATAAGCCTGTCTACTAGCTAGGAGACAGAGTCTTAATCACTTGGTATTATGTAGCCCAGGATATTTACCTCAATAATATAAGTAGTAATATCAGGTAAATAATGAGAGGGTCTAGAGAAATAATTTAGCTTTAGACTCTTTAGTCAGTAACGCACAAGTTACAAAGAAATGTAAGAGATATGTAAGGATACTTATTTACTAATGCTGAGCCCTTATCTGTTTACCGCTTTAACTAGCTGGAAACAGTGAAAGGCAAAAGTATAAGTCCAATTACTCAGTATGCCCTTATTTTAAGAAAGCAGTGTGAACATTTGCGTGCAGGCTTTTTGGGTAATATACTTTGCAATAAGGATAAGTACAGTGTGATAATGGAAACAACAACCGTTATATACGGAACCTGGTTCTAGCAGCTGTGAGCGTGCAGCCTGTTTGATCCTCTGCGCTGTCTGCGGGCTGTATCCGTTAGCGTGCAGATTGTTAGAGCAGCGTGTAGTGCTGCGGCTTTACCGGAAAGGGCTGTCAGGACTCACTTGCTGCAGCATGACACGCTGTGAGGTGTTGGTGAACGGCTTCCGTGTCCCTTCAGGAGACAGTCAGGCCCATTTATCAAGCTCCGTATGGAGCTTGAAGGGCCGTGTTTCTGGCGAGTCTTCAGACTCGCCAGAAACACAACTTATGAAGCAGCGGTCTAAAGACCGCTGCTCCATAACCCTGTCCGCCTGCTCTGAACAGGCGGACAGGAATCGCCAGACATCAACCCGATCGAATACGATCGGGTTGATTGACAGCTCCCTGCTGGCGGCTGATTGGCCGCGAGTCAGCAGGGGGCGGCGTTGCACCAGCAGCTCTTGTGAGCTGCTGGTGCAATGTTAAATGCGGAGAGCGTATTGCTCTCCGCATTTAGCGAGGTCTTGCGGACCTGATCCGCAGTGTCGGATCAGGTCCGCAAGCCCTTTGATAAATGGGCCTGAGTGAGTTCCGTAGCTTGTCAGCTTGTGACGTCAGGAATAGGAGAGAAGTCGCTGTTGTTATGCAAGTCAGAGGTAATCACAGTACAAGTGATACTTCGGCGTAGGTAAATAATGTAGAGAGCTGGAGAGTTTGGGTATTAGCCTTCAATAAACCAGCAAAGGTTTATGGGAGATGGAAGGTATAGAAGGTGATAATTGATTCTTAAGGTGGTATGAGAGATGATAACAGTACAAGTTAAGGTGGAACTGAGGTGTTCATGACACATACCTTTCATAATAGTTTAGCATATAACCTCATATCACATAACATCATAGCTACATATTGCCATTTTAGTTCCTATGACAATCTGTAGCTGTAGTGACGACTTGATGTGTCTGCGGTTGCTGGTTCTGTATTTTTGGGTGACACTGAAGCAGAACTTCATCTGATTAAGCTATGTGAAGATGATAAGTGAAATAGATACTTTATCTACAATGAATACATTATGCCATTATAGCATCAGTCTGGGAAAGAAGAGTTAAACACAAGGCATTATCATTGTTTCTGTGTTTCAATATCCACACTCAAAAGGAAGCAAGAAACTTATTTTGAATATGACATTTCAAAACATTTCTGTAACCACAACCTAAATTATTTGTTACAAGACCCAACAGTTTTACAATTGTAAATCCTATGGCCTCTATTTAACAAAGTCTGGCGGACCTGATCCGACAGTGCGTTTTAGGTCCGCCAGACCTCGCTGAATACAGAGAGCAATCCGATCTCCGTATTCAGCATTACACCGGCAGCTCACAAGAGCTGCTGGTGCAACACCGCCCCCTGCAGACTTGCGGCCAATGGGCTGCCAGCAGGGAGGTGTCAATCAACCCGATCGTACTTGATCGGGTTGAATTCTTTGTGACCGCTGCTTCATAACTGCTGTTTCTGGCGAGTCTTAAGACTCGCCAGAAACACGTCCGTCAAGCTCCTTTCGGAGCTTGATAGATAGGCCCCAAAATTTGAAACCAGGAATATGAATAAGAACCATAGAAAATTCATCAAAGGCAAAACGTGTGTATGCCTTATTTGTGGAAGAGTATTACAGTGACTGATTGTTTTGTGTGTAGGTAGAAGATGTTGCCAAAATTCCTTGCAAAAATAATAATAAACTTAGTCCCCTAGAGTAAATTTAGTAATGATGCTCTTGTGTGTGCAGCAAATCTTAATAAAGTACATTGTAATCCTGAGCTTGAGTATTTGTATGTATTTTACCATTCACACTTTACAGGCATACAAGATAAAATGACTCATCACCCTCCAGTGTGTATATCCAAGTGCTGATCGGTGTCCAATAATCAGTTACTTCTCAGTGCTCAATCAGGTTTTCAGTGGATATTAGCCGAAGTTCTGTATCTCCTTTAAATGCCTGGATTTGTTTTCTCTAAAACGTTAGTTGACACACACAATGAGCACGATGGCCCCTATTTATCAAGGGCTGGCGGACCTGATCCGACACTGTGGATCAGGTCCGCCAGACCTCGCTGAATACGGCAAGCAATACGCTCGCCGTATTCAGCATT
The DNA here is from genome assembly GCF_027579735.1 of Bombina bombina. Lineage (NCBI taxonomy): Eukaryota > Metazoa > Chordata > Amphibia > Anura > Bombinatoridae > Bombina > Bombina bombina. The sequence continues at coordinate 216,404,137 of NC_069505.1, forward strand.
GCACCAGCAGCTCACAAGAGCCACTGGTGCAACGCCGCCCCCTGCTGACTCGCGGCCAATAGGCCGCCAGCAGGGGGGTGTCAATCAACCCGATCGTACTCGATTGGGTTGATTTCCGGCGATGTCTGTCCGCCTGCTCAGAGCAGGCGGACAGGTTATGGAGCAGCGGTCTTTGTGACCGCTGCTTCATAACCTGGCGAGCCTGCAGGCTCGCCAGAAACACGGGGCATCAAGCTTGATAAATATGCCCCTATATCTCATCTCTAATTTTGGATCACAATACATTTTTTGTAGAACTATTATGTCTCACTTTAGCAAATACAATTTTAAAATGTTGGTAACACCCTATAGTATATGTCTTGTGTAATGATTATAACTGGAGTATCACTATGGTTGTACTTGTGAGACATGCCTTACAGCTTAAAGGGACATGATACTCATGCTAACAGATGCAGCATAACTGTTAAAGGAGAACTAAACATAGTAGGATAACATGATTAAAAAAACCCCATAATAAATAGACAATGAAAAAGCACTTAGGTTAAATTTTGCATGAATAGTAGATTTTTTTCTGACAAATTTCAGAGTTTAGTTTTATTTTCCTTCCCTCTGCATCATGTAACAGCCATCATCCAATCACAAAATACATATAAATATATTCTGTAAATCTTGCACGTGCTCAGTAGGAGTTGGTGCCTCAGAATGTTTGCATATAAAAAGACTATGCATGTTTAGATAATGGATGTGAAATGGAAAGTTGTTTAAAATTGTGTGCTCCATATGAATCATAAAAGTTTAATTTTGACTTCAGTGGTCCTTTAAAAGGAAAAGAAAATATCAGTTGAGCAGAAGATATTTGACATCACATTTTCTTCATCTCACCACAGAAAGGCCTAGATTTAGAGTTTGGCGTTAGCCGTCAAAACCAGCGTTAGAGGCTCCTAACGCTGGTTTTGGGCTACCGCTGGTATTTAGAGTCGTGTAGGTAAGGGTCTAACGCTCACTTTCCAGCCGCGACTTTTCCATACCGCAGATCCCCCTACGCCATTTGCGTATCCTATCTTTTCAATGGGATCTTTCTAACGCCGGTATTTAGAGTCATGGCTGAAGTGAGCATTAGAAATCTAACGACAAAACTCCAGCCGCAGCAAAAAGTCAGTAGTTAAGAGCTTTCTGGGCTAATGCCGGTTCATAAAGCTCTTAACTACTGTGCTCTAAAGTACACTAACACCCATAAACTACCTATGTACCCCTAAACCGAGGTCCCCCCACATCGCCGCCACTCTATTAAAAAAATGTAACCCCTAATCTGCCGACCGCACACCGCCGCCACCTACGTTATCCCTATGTACCCCTAATCTGCTGCCCCTAACACTGCCGACCCCTACATTATATTTATTAACCCCTAATCTGCCCCCCCCCCAACGTCGCCGCTACCTACCTAAACTTATTAACCCCTAATCTGCCGACCGGACCTCACCGCTACTCTAATACATTTTTTAACTCCTAAAGCTAAGTCTAACCCTAACCCTAACACCCCCCTAAATTAAATATAATTTAAATCTAACGAAATAAATTAACTCTTATTAAATAAATTATTCCTATTTAAAGCTAAATACTTACCTGTAAAATAAACCCTAACCTAAGTTACAATTAAACCTAACACTACACTATCAATAAATTAATTACATGAAATAACTACAAATAAATACAATGAAATAAACTAACTAAAGTACAAAAAATAAAAAAGAACTAAGTTACAAAAAATAAAAAAAATATTTACAAACATTAGAAAAATATTACAACAATTTTAAACTAATTACACCTACTCTAAGCCCCCTAATAAAATAACAAAGACCGCCAAAATAAAAAAATGCCCTACCCTATTCTAAAATTAAAATAGAAAAGCTCTTTTACCTTACCAGCCCTGAAAAGGGCCCTTTGCGGGGCATGCCCCAAAGAATTCAGCTCTTTTGCCTGTAAAAAACCCCCATACAATACCCCCCCAACATTACAACCAACCACCCACATACCCCTAATTTAACCCAAACCCCCCTTAAATAAACCTAACACTAAGCCCCTGAAGATCTTCCTACCTTGTCTTCACCACACCGTGTTCACCAATCGGTCCAGAAGAGCCTCCAATGTCTTGATCCAAGCCCAAGCGGGGGGCTGAAGATGTCCATGATCCTGCTGAAGTCTTCATCCAAGCGGCAGCTGAAGAGGTCCATGATCCGACTGAAGTCTTCATCCAAGCGGGAGCTGAAGAGGTCCATGATCCGGCTGAAGTCTTCTATCAATCGGCATCTTCAATCTTCTTTCTTCCAGATCCATGTTCATCCCGCCAACGCAGAACATCCATCTTCACCGACGACTTCCCGACGAATGACGGTTCCTTTAAGGGACGTCATCCAAGATGGCGTCCCTCGAATTCCGATTGGCTGATAGGATTCTATCAGCCAATCGGAATTAAGGTAGGAAAATTCTGATTGGCTGATGGAATCAGCCAATCAGATTCAAGTTCAATCCGATTTGCTGATCCGATCAGCCAATCAGATTGAGCTCGCATTCTATTGGCTGATCGGAACAATCAGCCAATCAGCCAATCGGAATTCGAGGGACGCCATCTTGGATGACGTCCCTTAAAGGAACCGTCATTCGTCAGGAAGTCGTCGGTGAAGATGGATGTTCCGCGTCGGCGGGATGAACATGGATCCGGAAGAAAGAAGATTGAAGATGCCGCTTGATAGAAGACTTCAGCCGGATCATGGACCTCTTCAGCTCCCGCTTGGATGAAGACTTCAGCCGGATCATGGACATCTTCAGCCCCCCGCTTGGGCTTGGATCAAGACATCGGAGGCTCTTCTGGACCGATCGGTGAACCCGGTGTCGTGAAGACAAGGTAGGAAGATCTTCATGGGCTTAGTGTTAGGTTTATTTAAGGGGGGTTTGGGTTAGATTAGGGGTATGTGGGTGGTGGGTTGTAATGTTGGGGTGGGGTATTGTATGTTTTTTTTTACAGGCAAAAGAGCTGAATTCTTTGGGGCATGCCCCGCAAAGGGCCCTTTTCAGGGCTGGTAAGGAAAAAGAGCTTTTCTATTTTAATTTTAGAATAGGGTAGGGCATTTTTTTATTTTGGGGGTCTTTGTTATTTTATTAGGGGGCTTAGAGTAGGTGTAATTAGTTTAAAATTGTTGTAATATTTTTCTAATGTTTGTAAATATTTTTTTATTTTTTGTAACTTAGTTCTTTTTAATTTTTTGTACTTTAGTTAGTTTATTTAATTGTATTTATTTGTAGTTATTTCATGTAATTAATTTATTGATAATGTAGTGTTAGATTTAATTGTAGGTATTTTATTTAATTAATTTATTGATAGTGTAGTGTTAGGTTTAATTGTAACTTAGGTTAGGATTTATTTTACAGGTAATTTTGTAATTATTTTAACTAGGTAGCTATTAAATAGTTATTAACTATTTAATAGCTATTGTACCTGGTTAAAATAATTACAAAGTTACCTGTAAAATAAATATTAATCCTAAAATAGCTACAATATAAATATAATTTATATTGTAGCTATATTAGGGTTTATTTTACAGGTAAGTATTTAGCTTTAAATATGAATAATTTAGAGAGTTAATTTATTTCGTTAGATTTAAATTATATTTAACTTAGGGGGGTGTTAGGGTTAGGGTTAGACTTAGCTTTAGGGGTTAAAAAATTTATTAGAGTAGCGGTGAGGTCCGGTCGGCAGATTAGGGGTTAATAAGTGTAGGTAGGTAGCGGCGACGTTGGGGGGGGAGATTAGGGGTTAATAAATATAATGTAGGGGTCGGCGGTGTTAGGGGCAGCAGATTAGGGGTACATAGGGATAACGTAAGTGACGGCGGTTTAGGGGTTAAAAAATTTTAATAGAGTGGCGGCGATGTGGGGGGACCTCAGTTTAGGGGTACATAGGTAGTTTATGGGTGTTAGTGTACTTGTACCTGACAAAGTATAACAACAAGACACACGGTGTGGGACCCATGGTAACTAGCTTGTGCTAATTAGTACTTTTCTTAGCACTTTAATCCCTGTTAGCCCCCCCCCTATCGGGGGAGGTCTATATGGCCTGCCTGATTACCCTGACAAAATATAATAAGACATGCGGTCTGGACCCATGTTAACTAGGTTGTGTTTTAAGTATTACTATTCTTAGCACTTTAATCTCTGTAATTCACCCTATTTGGGGAGGTCTATATGGCCTGCATAATTACCCATACAAAATATAATAATAAGACATCTGCTCTGGGTCTTGGACCCATGGTAACTAGGTTGTTTCAAGTAGTACTATTCTTAGCACTTTCATCTCATCCCTGTTATTTCCAGGCCTCTCTGTGGTGGTCTACATGGCCATCATGATTAGCCTAACAAAATACTACAATCCAACCTTGGCTCAGTCTTCATAGGCCCTTAATTGGCTGTATTTTGGTAGTACTGTTCTTATTAGTTTAATACCTGATACAACACCGAATGGTGGCAGCTCTATATGGCCTGCATGATTAGCCGCACCCAAAGCCAAAAAAAAGCCAAGCGGTCTTGGACTAACACCCATGGCTAACTCGGTTGTTTCAAGTTGTAGCATTCTTAATCCTCAAAAATACAACTTGCCTAATAATTCTGCACTCCCTGTAGACTGCATATTCACAGTCAAAAAAGTGATGATTTACAATTTTTTCAATACTGTTAAAACAACTATGATTGGTGGCACTAATTGGCTAGTTGGGCCTGGCACACAGGCTAGCAGGCAGGAGGAAACTGCAATTCAATGGCACTAGGAGACTGAAGATTTGCAGTCAAAAAACTTATGATTTTAAATTCTTTCTATACTGTTACAAGAAATATGATTGGTGGCACTAATTGGCTAGTTGGGCCTGGCACAAAGGCTGGCAGGCAGGAGGAAAGTGCAATTCAATGGCACGAGCAAACTGATGATTCACATTCGAACAATTTGTAATTTTAAAGATTAACAATACTGTTACAACAACTAGGATTGGTGTAACTAGTTGGCAAGTCGGCCTGGCACACAGGCTGGCAGGCAGGAGGGAACTGCAATTCAATGGCACTACTAGACTGCAGATTCACAGTCAAAAAAGTGATGATTTACAATGTTTTCAATACTGTTACAACAACTATGATTGGTGGCACTAATTGGCTAGTTGGGCCTGGCACACAGGCTGGCAGATATGAGTCGTGGCTGGTAGGTAGAGCAGCAATTTAACACAGTATGCTGTGTAAGTGAGAAAAACACAGGCCGGATAGAAAATTAAGCTAGATTACACTAGCAAAATAATTTAAAAGTTTATATTTTAATATTAAAATAATGTTAAGCAGTGCACATATGAGTGGTGGCACTGGCTGGCTGCTACGTAGGGCAGCAATTAACAACAGTATGCTCTGTAAGTCAGATAGACAGTTAGACACAGGCCTGATAGAAAATAAAATTACATTACACTAGCATAATGATTTAAAGATTTTTTGGGGGAATTTAAAGAAAAAGGTTAAGCACATACATATGAGTCGTGGCTGATAGCCTTGGAAGGGCAGCAATTAAAAACAGTAGACTCTGTAAGTCTGATACACACACGCCTGATAGAAAATACAATTAGATTACACTAGAAAAATGATTTAAAGTTTTTTTTGGGGGGGATATTAAAAAAAGGTTAAACACATATGAGTCGTGGCTCATAGACTAGGGAGGGCAGCAATTAAACACAGTATGCTCTGTAAGTCAGCAAAACACACAGGCCTAATAGAAAATTATATTAGATTACACTAACAAAAAAAATTAAAAGTTTTTTTTTTTAATTTAAAATAAGGAGAAGCAGATATGAGTGGTGGCTGCCTGGCACAGAGCAATTAACCAAAGGACTGAAAAAAACTGATGTATAAAATGTGTGAGCCTGACAGACACAGGCCTGATAGAAAATTACATTAGATTACACTAGCAAAATGATTTTAAATTTTTTTTTTTAAAATTTAAAATAATGTTGTAAGCGGATATGACCACTGGTGGCTGGCACAGAGCAATGAAACAGAGTATATGCTGTGTGACACAGGCCTGATAGAAAATGAAAATAAATTACACTAGCAAAATAATTTCAAATTTTTGTTGGTTAAATTTAAACTAATGTTGTTAGGCAGATATCAGTGGTGGCAGTAATCACAGCATATGCTGTGAGCCTTACACACAGGCTGAAAGCCAGGCAAAAGCTAATAAAAATACGAAGAAAAAAAACAAAAAATGGCTCGAATTATAGCCCTAAAAAGGGCTTTTTCGGGTGCTGGCCTTGCAGCAGAGATGAGATGAGTCCTTCAGGACTGTAGTGGACACTAAATACACTAGCCTAGCTATCTATTTCCCTATAATGTCAGCAGCACAAACACAAAACGTCCTCACACTAACAAAATAAGGTCGTTATGAGTCTAAAATGGCTGCTGCCAAGAAGAGGGGAGGGTCTGTGAGGGAGTGTCTGATGCTGATTGGCTCTAATGTGTCAGAAGGCTGTGACATACAAGGTCAAAGTTTCCTCAATGATGACACATAGGGGGTGGATCGAACATTGCATGTGTTCACCCGCAGCTGCAAATGCGAACAATCTAAGTTCGCCGTGAACCGTTCGCGGGCGAACAGTTCGGGACATCACTACTCTTTACATTAAGATTCTGATAGTGAGGAAATTTTGAGGAAAAATATCTTCTCTTTTTACATAGAGATGTACTAGTTAGCTTTTTTTTTTACAGATACACTGCATCACTTTCAAGTGATATAACGTTTTTCTATCATGTCTCTTAAAGTTCCATAAAACATGTTGAGATCTATGCATATCCTAAAAGGGCTAATTAATTAAAATTAGAATGCATTAAACAATTTTTTGAAAATTGCTGGCAAGTATTTTAGACAAATTTTTTAAAATAAGCAATATTACTTACATAGACATGCTGTCTGGAGTAGTCTGATCCCCCCTGTATTTCAACTGAGTTCACAGCAGCTTATTTGCTTCTAGGCATGCTCCAGCAGATAATGAGTGTTCAATTCTGCATTCTACCAAGCAATGGAAAATATAGATACAACCATGGAAGGAAATGTGTGTGGGGAGTTAGAGCTGTACCATTCAGAAACTTAAACAAAATAGTTAATGGTGGGGCACTGCAGTATAAATTTGCAAATAAAGTAATTAAAGTACATATTATTATATTTTGTATCTATCCCAACTTGTTTTATGTCCCTTTAAGTCTTGGTCTGCTGGTATGGCTTCTAAGAGCTTTTGGCCTCTATTTATCATAGGTCATGCGGACCTGATCCAACAGTGCGGATCAGGTCCGCAAGACCTCGCTAAATGCGGAGAGCAATACGCTCTCCGCATTTAACATTGCACCAGCAGCTCACAAGAGATGCTGGTGCAACGCCGCCCCCTGCTGACTCACGGCCAATGGGCCGCCAGCAGGGGGTGTCAATCAACCTGATCATACTTGAACGGGTTGATTTCTGGCAATACCTGTCCGCCGGCTCAGAGCAGACAGACAGGGTTATGGAGCAGCGGTCTTTAGACCGCTGCTTCATAACTTGTGTTTCTGGTGAGTCTGAAGACTCCCCAGAAACACGGCTCTTCAAGCTCCGTACGGAGCTTGATAAATATGGGCCTTTGTGTCTCTTTCAGGAATCAATGTGGCAGAATCAACAAATCTCTTGTCCAAGGGGTCCCCTACCTTCAGCCATTCTGGAGATTATTTCATCAGATGCTAGCCTATGAGGTGGGGGGCTCTCTGAGGGTCACTGAGGGTACAGGGGAGTTGGTCTCCTCTGGAGGCAAGGTTATTAATCAATTGAATTGAGCTCTCTGCAATATTGCAATTACCCTGAGAGTATTACTGCTTATTTCACTAGAACATTTGCCATTTCTTGGGGCCTTCTGTAATGAGGCCTCTCTAGACCAGATCTGTAAGTTAGCTGCTTGGTGTGCTTTACATACTTTTGCTAAATTCTACCATTTTTATGTGTATGCTTCTTCAGAGGCTGTTTTTGACAGGAAATTACTGTGGACTGCAGTGCCTGATCAGTAACATTCCTGTGTTACCTAAATTATCCTCCCCTATTTCATGGTGGTCTTGTGGACTGAACTGCTGTCAGTTCAGTCCCTAAGAACTTACCAGTGAGCGACTGAGGCTGTGCTAAGTTGAGAGCCAATATTAAAATAAAGGGTTGCACTAAGAAGAAAACTATAAATTGTGCTGGAGCCCTACCAAAAGGGACAATTTTAGTGCAGTTGACTGTGGGTGCATTATGCTTGTCTCAATTAAGGATCCAACTGCAGAGGAGTGTGCTTAATTTAGCACATATGATTTTCCATGCAAAATATTATTTCTAGTGGTGTCTACTCTTGAACAGAGTGCTAAAAAGCATGCCACTTGTAATCTAGCCCAATAGAAGTGGTTTTTTTTTTGGTGGATTTGGCGCCAAGAGCAGCAGAGGACGTTCCCTTAGTGAAGTCATTCAGTGAGATTAAGTGCAATTATTCATTAAAATGTCCTAGCAATTCTTGTTGCTGATCTGCCCACCTAGATTTTACCTCAGCGTGTATCCTGATTTTTGTATCTTGCCTGACCCTTGTTTGTACTTGGATTGTAGAACTGCTACACCTGTTGTTGAATTTTAGAACTGTCTAATGGATTATGCCTTTGTCTGCTCCTTCTGTTTAGACACCTGTTTATATGTGATTCTACTGGATCCTAGCCCCAGTATGTTCCTGAAAATGCTCCTACTTTATCTTTCAAGTGTGATGCCTAGTTCTGGTACATCCTTACTGGTAATGACTTGACCTCCTTCTGACATTCACTTATAGCTCATCTCCTGCAAGATTGGCTCCAGCCTCCAACCTCTTATTCACCTTATAACTGCTTGAATATAAAACCCCATTTTGATGATCTTGTGGACTGGAAAAGCAACATTTTTGAATACCTGATAAATTTATTTGGTGAGAGTCCGCAAGATCTGTCAAGTACATTTTTTACAATCTAGCATCTTATTTGCCCTACTTTGTTGTTTCCTGCTTTTATAGGTTTCCTATTTTTCTTCGCCATATGTATTACTGGTGTATTCGGGGACATTGGGATGATTTAAATCTCTAATAATGACTCTCATCATCATGAAAAAAACACATTTATCAGATAAGAATAAAGTTTGTTTTTGTCTCCCCATTATTCCTCCCATTCACGTTTCTTCTCACTGCTTTTGTGAATTCTTTTATCTCACTGCTTTTGTATGTTTCCTACCACAAACTCTCTCTCTCCATCTTGAATTCTCATACCCTTTCTCCTAACTCATAACATAAAGAAATAAATGAAAACACAAATAAATAAAAAGTTTATAAGTATACAAAAATGTGTTTAGTAAGATATGTATTACTAAATATTGATCATGTGCTATATATGAGTATTTATTTATAAGTATTTAAAAGTAGAGTGTGTAATATCTCACTCACTGAGCTTTAATCAATCTATTCCAAATTGTAAATACACAAATAAAATAAATCTGATTAGCACAAGCTTATACATAATACAACCATATGTAAAGGGTTTGATGATGCAGTCCTTTGCCATTGGCTGGTTTTAATTTCCTCCTGTGAAAAAATGCTATTAATATCAATGTAAATCTTATGATAATTTCCTTTAACGCATATGATTGTATTTACTTTATTGTAGAAAAAACTTTATGACCTGTAAATATCATACACATACTGTAACTTAGGCAGTTTGGCTAATTCACATGGATTCTCTTCTAATGTCTTGTAATGGCTTAGAAAAAGAAACCAAATTACGTGAGCTTGCAGACAGTGTTTTCTGCACTGTGCTTTTGATGGATTGGAACAAAATCAGGGACACTATTCCTGCTGGCTGCAATTGGAGCCTTAAACTAGTACATGGAAGGAAAAAAAATCATTTTAATCAAGTGGTAAACATGGTTGATTTTAAAATATTGTTTTTTTTTTTTAAATCAAATTATTTTCCAAAATGACCTGCCTTTGTAACATAATATTGCTGTATTAAGTTAATACAATTCAGACAAACTGAATGAGATGTTATGTGCAGTAGCTGAACAAATGAAACAGATCTTATTAGTTTCTATCAAATACTAGAACAAGCGATACCTCCTGCATACTGTATAAGCACATAAATGTGATCATCAAACACTCTAGACAGAATGCCCCCATTAGTGATGTCCATGCACACCCGTATGCTGTGTAAAAGGATCACATAAATATTTTGATGTTTACATACACGTGCCATTATAGCTATTAGAGGCATTATTCCCTATTTGTCTTGTAAATGCAACATCATTTCAACATAAAAAGCAAGGCGCCATAGGCAGGACGTTTTATAACCCCCTAGATATTTGTATGACCTCTGAAATTTGCTTATTCATGACACATCTCCCTAATGATACTCACTTAGCTGCATTATGATTATGATCTGATTTTTTTTTTAAAGCCAATGAATAGATTAATGTATTGATACATGTTCGCTAAGAACCTTTCCCATTTGTGTTTGCATTATTAAAAATATATCATCAATCTACTTCCAGTTTTAATATAGGAAATAGGAAAGGTTTTAAAAATGTAACTGCAGGAAGCAGTACATAATAAATAAATTAGCTACAGGTTTTTCCTACTGTTCACATTGTAACGTTATAGTTTATCACCCCAATTATTGCATAGGGAAAAAAAGAAAAGAAAAATAGTTGAACATATATATGTTATATGTACTCATAAACACGTTTTGACCTGTTTCAAACAACACTTTCTGCATAGAGGTTCTTTTAATATATATATATATTTTTAAATGCTTTAATTTTTGAGCATGCTCAGCTCATGATTTTATACCAGTGAACGCTAATGTGCGCTGGTAATACAAATAAAGTGCAATGCAAATGCGCACTACCATAGGCTCCAACGGGAGCCTAATTTTGATGCCGTCAGATGGCAGATGGCATCAGAACCCCACACAGCAAAGGGATTAATAGTGCAGCGATGGCAGCAATAGTAATAATATATGGTTGTATATGCTTATATACATATATATTTATGTGTTAATATGTGGATATACATGTATACAGTCATATAGGTTAGATTAGAAAAAGACAGCACAATCTTCTTAAAAATTCACAAATTTTATTCAATTCATCTAAAAATGGTTCAAAACAGTTTCAAGAATTTTTTTTCTTGAAGTTGTTTTGAACCTTTTTTAGATGAATTAAATAAAATTATTGAATTTTTCCGAAGATTGTGCTGGATTTTTCTAATCTAACCTTTTGGAACTATTCACCTTTGTTGTTTTTTGAATGGGAACTTTCTGCGAGCCTTCTATTTCCATTGGTGGACAAGTGGTCACATGTGAGTAAGGGGGCCGGACTGACACCCGACGCTGAATCAGTGCAGACAGAGTCGGAGTTAACACAGGAGGTATTTTCCAGATGTGCAACCATACTGGATCAGCGTTCCCCCACAGAAGAGTTAGAGGTAACGTTCCGGACCAAGGACAGTTACTTACCAACCTGTGTGCTGCAGATGCTGAGGGTGAGTTTCTTGTACCCAGTGTTTCCGGATGTACGTTTTTTCCTTTCTCTTGGGGGATTAAGGCTGTTAACAGAGGACGGCATTTGCATTCACTATAACGCTGTTACACATTGTGCAATACAACCTTGTAACTCCAGTCGGAGATCCATAGTTTACCCCTCCTCATCCTGACCACTTGGAGATTGAGCACCCGCTCACTTGGGAACTTTTTTGCTTTTAATTTAACTATATAGTCATATACATATATTTTTTACTTGGAACACACAGTTCCCATAAACCGCAATATAAAGTCACCACACACCTAACAGGTCCCTCAATTCCCACTCTATTTGTTTGTTAAGCTTTGGTGTCTTTTATATTGTATTGTACTGTACTTTAATCTTTGTACCCATGGACAGCGCTGTGGAATCTGTTGGCGCTTTATATAAAAAAAAAAATAAACAACTAAAGGTTTGTTTAAAAGCCCAATACGCCCGCCTAAGCTCGCCTCACATCGCCGCCGCGGACCTGAAAAAATTCTCCTAAGTTATCAATTAAAGCTGTCAAAAAGCCGCGGGGCAATGAGCAGCGGACTGTGAGAGTTATCACTCATCCGATCTCGCTGCTCTTCGGCTGTTTGACAGCTTTCTTTCTAGCCTGTCACTAAGAACTCACACTAAACTACACTGTTCTACCCCCTATACCGGCGCCCCCGGAGCCCCCCGCAACTAAGTAAAGTTACTAACCCCTAAAACGCCGCTCCTAGACCCTGCCGCAAGTCTTATAAATGTATTAACCCCTAAACCGCCGCTCCCGGACACCGCTGCCACCTACATTATACCTAGTAACCCCTATCCTGCCCCCCCTATACCGCCTCCCTCTATAATAAAGTTATTAACCCCTATCCTGCTGATCCCGCACCTCGCCGCAAATAAATAAATAATTTAACCCCTAAACCGCCGCTCCCTGAACCCGCCGCAACCTATATTAAATTTATTAACCCCTATCCTGCCCCCCCCTACACCGTCGCCACCTATAATAAATTTATTAACCCCTATCCTGCCCCCCACTACACCGCCACCACTGTAATAAAATTATTAACCCCTAAACCTAAGTCTAACACTAACCCTAACACCCCCCTAACTTAAATATTAATTAAATAAATCTAAATAATATTTCTATTATTAACTAAGTTAATCCTATTTAAAACTAAATACTTACCTTTGAAATAAACCCTAATATAGCTACAATATAAATAATAATTATATTGTAGCTATCTTAGGATTTATTTTTATTTTACAGGCAAATTTCAATTTATTTAAAATAGGTACAATAGCTATTAAATAGTTATTAACTATTTAATAGCTTAACTAGCTAAAATAAAGAGAAATGTAACTGTAAAATAAAAATAAATCCTAAGATAGCTACAATATAATTATTCGTTATATTGTAGCTATATTAGGGTTTATTTTAAAGGTAAGTATTTCGTTTTAAATAGGATTAACTTAGTTCATAATAGAAATATTATTTAGATTTATTTAATTAATATTTAAGTTAGGGGGTGTTAGGGTTAGTGTTAGACTTAGGTTTAGGGGTTAATAAATTTATTACAGTGGCGGCGGTGTAGTGGGGGGCAGGATAGGGGTTAATAAATTTATTATAGGTGGCGACGGTGTGGGGGGGCAGATTAGGGGTTAATAAATTTAATATAGGTTGCGGCAGGGAGCGGAGGTTTAGGGGTTAATACATATATTATAGTTGCGGTGGGCTCCGGGAGCGGCGGTTTAGGGGTTAATATGTATAGAGTAGCTTGCGGTGGGCTCCGGGAGCGGCGGTTTAGGGGGTAATAACTTTATTTAGTTGCGGCGGTGTAGGGGGGACAGATTAGTGGTGTTTAGACTCGGGGTACATGTTAGGGTGTTAGGTGCAGACATCTCCCATAGAAATCAATGGGATGTCTGTCAGCAGCGAACTTGTACTTTCGCTATGGTCAGACTCACATTAAGATTCCTATGGGATCCGCCGCCTCCAGGGCGGCGGATTGAAAACCAGGTACGCTGGGCCGGAAAAGTGCAGAGCGTACCTGCTAGTTTTTTGATAACTAGCAAAAGTAGTCAGATTGTGCCGCACTTGTGTGCGGAACATCTGGAGTGACGTAAGAATCGATCTGTGTCGGACTGAGTCCGACGGATCGAAGTTTACGTCACAAAATTCTACTTTTGCCGGTCTCTAACTAAGGCGAATCAGCCTCGCCACAAATACGCTGCGGAATTCCAGCGTATTTGAGGTTGACGGCTTGATAACTACCCCCCACCGTGTGCACCTGGATGCCTCCCCTATTCAGACTGGAGCTTTGCAGACAAACAGAAGCCTGCTGTTCTTTGGTCACAACACATCCTTTTTGTCAGCAGATTCCAGTAAGTACTTACTGCATTACCATTCTACTACAGAATGTTGCTGTTTGAAGTCTCACTTTACTCAGTTGTTCCAGCTTCTGATACTATAACCAAGACTTTGTTTATCCTGCATGTGATTGAGGAATTGAAACAACCAGTTTACAAGTTCCTTTGCTTAATGCTCTTATTTTTTCTTTATGCTGTTAACATCGATGTAGCAAATTATCAGCATCTTTATTTTTATATCTTTTCTGAGTCCACACTGTGATTATTACATTTGCAAATGTTACATTGTGATCAATTACTAACCACTATATTAAGAATGTAATGTTCTTTTTAAATAGTTTTTATTATTTTAAAAGATAAATGAAGATAAGAGCATCAAAAGCATATACATACATATCAATAGTACATACATCAGAAATAACAGGATTAACCAGAGATAGTATTATATAAAACAATCACATAAAATAAGGAACACAAGAGAGAGAATGCTGGATGTTTGAGTCCATGTTCGGTGTCTGTTGGTCAATGATCTTATTCCCACCTCTCCATGGGAGGGTGCAAAAGTCCATTTGTTGTGGAAAAAAGACCCATATTATTAATAACCCATATAAATCAGCAAACTCCATAGTGTATAGAGGTTTCATCATCATAAATGTTCATACCAAAACTATAGCTTAAACATAGAATATGACAATCAGAAGTGTTAACCAGATTATACATAGAGAAAAAAGGAACTGTGTCAAGCTATCCAAAAAAGAGAAGAAATAAATAAATAAAATAAAATAAAAAAAAAAAAAAATAAAAAAAAAAGGGGGAGGGAGGTATACACCGACAAGGGATATGAGCGGGAGAGATTGGGAGGGTTCAGATAAGGGAAAGGAAGGGGGAATGGGCAGGAGGATATTAGTAGCAACGGCTACACCTAACCCGAGGAACCTAAAGTCCCCAAAGTGTTTGTAGGGGGAATTACTCTGGGCGAAGTGCCCAAATTTGGGACTGAAGGTCTGTGGACCCGTGGACATGGGAGACATAGGACTCCATTCTTTTAACAAAATCCAGTATATCCATCACCTGTTCCCACAAAGGGACAGTGCGCTGCAGCCACATACGAGCTACAGCTAATTTAACAGCTAGAAATAGGTAAATACAGAATAATTTCTGAGGTAGAGTCAATTTCCTCGGCAAGATATGGAACAGGCATGAACTAGGGGACAGAGGTAAGTGGATATTCCCTGAAGAGCAGTATCGGATTGATTTTTGCCAAAGCAGCTGAATCTGACTGCAAGACCACCAGATATGTTGGGGCGTTCCCAACTCCTCGCAGCCCCTCCAGCATTTGGATGAATTGACTGCCGAAATTTTAAACAAACGGATAGGAGTCATATGCCATTGTAGCATAACCTTGAGAAATAACTCGTACAGGGTTATGCAGTGTATAGCTTTCTTGGTTAATTGGACAGCCATCCGCCATTGTTGTGGCTCGTTTGAAACCATCAGGGAAGATTCCCATCGCCGTACTGGAGGGGATTTATAGAAAACTGGAGGCTTCATGAGTGTAAGATACGAGATGGACAGGAGTTTACCGGGGGATGTCATAGAATCCCAGCAAACTTCCCAAGTGGTTTTGGACCTCAGTGGGCCCGCACCAAAGCCCCACGAGAGGAGAAGGCTACGTAGTCTCCAGAATTCAAAGTGCAGTCGAGGAGGCGGATTAAACTTCCGAAGAAAGTCCTGGTAGTTTAGTAGCTTATCCCCTGCATAGAAATCTGCTATTCTAGTCAAACCCAAAGCGAGCCACAAGTTGGGATGGGAGTCTGGCAATGACAATAGCAGCCCTCTAAGGGAATGCGATGGCGAGGGATGCGGCGCTACGGTCGAAAGGTTGCGAACCTTATCCCAAAACTGCAAATTTGATTTGACAATAGGATTAGTCAAGAGGGCTGGCGTCCTAGAGTGTCTAGGGATCCACACCAGATCTTGTAGGGTGAATCCAGCCGGGAGGGATGCTTGTTCAATCTCTGCCCATCGACTCTCCAATGGCAGCTTCCATTGGGTTACATGAGAGAGTCTGGCAGCCTCATGGTATTTTAGGATATTGGGGGCAGCTGCCCCACCAGCCAGAAGAGGTTGTTGTAGAATATTAGTAGCAAGTCTCGGAACCTTATTGCGCCAAATGAATTTGTTACATAGCTGTTGGAATTTGTAAATTGTAGATCTAGGAATCGGGATGGGTAGGGAGCGGAATAGGTAGGTAAGCTTTGGCAGGAGGCTCATTTTGAAGGCCGCGATACGACCCAGCCATGACAGTGACGGGACATTCCAAGTGTCGGTCGATTTTTCAATAGTTGACAATAAGGGATTGAAATTCAATTCTATCATCTTCGGAATACTATGTGAGAGATAAACCCTGAGATGTTTGATGTGAGTCGTAGACCACACGAACTTATAAGTGCGTTTCAGTTCATTAAGAGTCCCGTCCGAAATGTTAATAGCGTACGCTTCAGTCTTGAGAACATTTAGCTTGTAGTAACTGACTAAGGAGAATTTATTCAGTAGGGAAAATAGATGGGGAAGAGAAGTAATAGGATCCGACACAAGCACTGTTAGGTCATCTGCAAACAAAGCAGTCTTCTGCTCCGTGTGATGGATACATACCCCTTGGATTAAGGGGCATGACCGGATGGCCTCGGCTAAGGGTTCCATCATGAGGGCAAAAATAAGTGGGGACATTGGACATCCTTGTCTCGTGCCGTTCGTTATTGAAAAAGTTCTGGAGCAAAACCCCAGACCCCTGACTACTGCCAACGGGGTAGAGTAAAGAGCCGCGATTGCCGTGATGAAGGGCTCCGGAAGACCAAAGCGCCGCAGCACAGCAAACATATATTTCCAGTTCACCCTGTCGAAGGCCTTCTCGGCGTCCAACGACAGGGTGACACAGGGCAAGTGGGAACCATGAGCTTCAAGGTAGACATTCAGGAGACGTCTTGTATTGTCTGGGCCTTGCCGATGTAGGACAAAGCCCACCTGATCTGGTCTGACCAGCGCTGGTAGTAAAGAATTAAGGCGCGAGGCTAAAATCTTAGCGTACAACTTAACGTCCAGGTTCAACAGTGAAATCGGCCTATAGCTGCCACAAAGGGTAAAGTCCTTTCCCTGTTTCGGGAGAGTAATGATAGTGGCCTGTAAAAATTCGGCCGAAAAGGTGCCCCGCTCGCTTGCTAGCGTAAAGAAACGTCCTAGAATGGGAAGTAGTTGGGTTTGAAACTTTTTATAAAATAGATTAGAGAAGCCGTCTGGTCCTGGTGATTTAAAGGCCTTAAGAGATTTGATAGCTTTTTTAATTTCTATTAGTGAAATGGGATTCTGCAAAGAGTCAATGCAGTCTTGGGGAGCCGAAGGGAGGTTCAGCGAGGCTAAAAATGTCTCAATATTCTCAGATGTTGGAGGGCTAATTGAGCCGTCCTGTTGTAGATTATAGAGGGCGGCATAGTAATCTGCAAAAGCATTGCCAATATCTGTGGGTTTTATAACACACCGTCCATCTACCTTCAGCATGGGGATGCGTGCTGCCGCCGTTTTCTGGCGTAACCTATTGGCCAATAATCTATCAGCTTTATTACCCTTGTGGTAGTATATTTCTTTAAGCCGTAGAAGTCTCACGGCTGTCCTCTCGGACTCCAACTGTACTATACGGGCCTTAAGATCCACTAGTTGCTTGGACAGTGTATCTGTGGGGTTCATTTTATGTTCCCCAGAGATCTTTCGGAGGCTCATAGTAAGTTGTGCAAGGGTTTCTCCTTTGCGTTTTTTCTCGGCTGCTGCTATTTTTATAAACGACCCTCGGATATATGCTTTCAGTGCAGCCCATAAAGTGAAGTCGTCAACTTCACCATTGTCATTAGAAGCTAGAAACTCGGTAATGTCTTCAGCAATGGAAGCCTCCGTTCCAGGATTGGAAAACAAGTGAGGATGCAAGCGCCATGTTGCCGCTCGTTGAAGTTCTATGGAGGATCGTAAATTAATATATACAGGATCGTGGTCGGACCATGGGCATTGAGGAATCCAAGTACGAGTCACACCATCCAGAAGACCCGGGTCACAAAAGAAAAAATCTAACCGCGAATATGAGCGATGTACTGGAGAGAAATAAGTATAATCCCGAGCAGTCGAGTTAAGGGCACGCCAGATGTCAAATAGGTTGAAGCGGTAGATTAAGTGTCGAAATTGGTGCGATAGTTCAGCCATTGGCTTAGGGAATTTGCGGGGGGGTGTCCGATCGTCTGTCCAGATTGGGGTCCCATATAAGATTGAAATCCCCGGCGAGAAGCAAAAGGCCCTGACGCAGAGTCTCCAGTTTCTGGAGAAACTTGCGTAGAAACCGGATGTGTTGCTTATTAGGTCCATAGTAGGAGGCTAGCGTATACAGCGCACCGTCCAGTTTACAGACTAGAATCAAGTATCGTCCCTGAGGGTCAGAGTCAACAAAAATTTTCTCGTAAGTGACATCTTTATGTATGAGGATAGCCGTTCCTCTTGATTTCTGAGAGAAACTGGCGGTTTCAACTATCTGATACAATTTAGACTGGATGGGTGTCTTTGTACCTTTTACCCAATGGGTCTCTTGAAGGAAAACCAGGTGGGCCCGAGACTTGGCTAAAGATCTAAGGCAGAGACTGCGCTTAGTCGGAGAGTTGAGTCCTCTCACATTGTGAGTGACACAACAGTATGGCATAGTTACAAATGTGCGTCCTCTCGCTATAGACTGGGGTAAGGTGGATTATCAGGACAGAGAAAAAAAAAAAAGGGGATAAGGTGCAATAGACAGTGATGGGTAGTTTGGGAAGGGACAAATAGGGCGGAGGACAAGAGAGGAAAAGGGGAGGGAAAAAAAAAAAGGAGCGTTTAGGATAAATACAATTCAACACAGTCTCATAAATAAAAGAAAATAATACTGGTACAAACAATATCCAAGTTAAAACGTACAAACAGTCAAATAAGAGTACAAGGTGCGGTATATAAACAAGGTAAACCGCGTATGCAGTCTCTAGAGTACGTTTCCAGAGTACTTTAAGTGGGGGGAGTGGTAGCCAGTGCCAGCTGGCAATTTAGTTATTAAATCCACATCATTGGGAGAGCTTGATAGGGGAAAGAAAGAATAAAGTGTGAATGGAAGAGAGGAGGGAGGGATAAGTACACACACAGGCTCCGGATCCAGGGGGGAAAGATTGACAGAGTGGGTAGAAAAGAAAGGGGAGGGTCAAGATGGGATAAAAGGAAGAGAGAGAGAAAAAAAAAAAAAAAAAAAAAGGGGAAGAGAAGAGGGGGAGAGTGGGAGGAAATAGCATCAATTTCGGACCAAATCTATTAATGCAATAGTAGTGAATGTTAAACATCAACATAACAGTGAGAATCTAAAGCAAAAGGGCAAACCAGCCCCCTGTCCAGCACCCCACCTCCACATCCCGAAAATCACAGGTAGTTCATCAACCCATCTAGCAGGAGATGGGTCTGATAGTATGCTAATGGTGGAGGAAGCATGCAGCACAGGATGGCCCAGGTATTGCAAAATATATCAGCCAAGATGTGGCTCCACATAACCATACAACATATAAAAGGTAGTACAATGTAAGAAAACATCAACAGTATTGATAAATTAGGCCATCAGCTGGCGGAATGTATCCGCCCCGCCAACCGAGTAAACTTTTGTAGTACCCAATAATATAATAACCGCTATGGTAAAAACAACATATAATCTGTACACTGCAGTGAGTGCACGGCATCTTCAAGCACTATCGATTAAATACTAGAGAACTATTATGCCAGTTGGAGAGCACGATACCTCCCGGTGTTGCGGGCGGCAAACAGTGCCCAAACCCATTGTAAGATAGATGGGGGGGATGTCACCGAAAGAGGTACCGTGAAGCACAAGTGGCATATACAACACAGCATACACCATCTGTAATTTAAGTTGATTAGAAAGTAAATGACAGGTCTGAGAGAACAATGCATATGAAGGCGAGGTCACCACAAAATGGTGCATTCAGTGTTGCATCTCCATTATGCAGCCATCTCACGCTCCAGATAAACAAAGCATACTAACAATAAGAGAGTAGAAATATGTTCTTAAAAGCTCAGGTGTTTCCCGGGCCCCCATAGCAAATAGGAAAAGTTATCCCCAGTAGGAGATGAGACTTAGAGAGAAGAGAGAAGAAAAAGAGAAAGAGAAGAGAAAAAAAAAAAAAAAAAAAAAAAAGGGTGGAAAAAAGAAGAAAAGAAAGAACAAAAAGGTAGTGAGTAGTATAGAGAGTAGACACATATACACTTTAAAATAAAATACTTTGCATATATCAAACCTAAGGAGGGGGAAAAAAAAAGAAAACATTTAACAATGGAAAGTCACTTGTAGAATATATTGACAGGCGGTTAGTGAGCAGTGGGGAGGTGGAGATGCTCCACCACCCCTATACCTCATGTGCAGTCATCGTCATCTACTCGTGCCTGAGTAGTTGTAGCTAAGTCACTGGATGGTCTTTGGGGTAGAGGACCCCATTGTGGGACCATAGGGTTCAAAGAGCTTTGTAGTGGAGTGTCAGGTGAAGATGAAGATGTGGCACTCCATTTTTGCAGAAGGTTGTGACTTTGTTCAAGAGTGGTAACAATATACTGCTGGTTGTCCTTGAGAACAAAAAGTCTGGTCGGATGACCCCATCTATACTTTATGTTGTTTGTCCTAAGAAACTTGGTGAAACTTCCAAAAGACTTTCGCTGCTGAAGGGTGTGGTGAGAGAGATCGGCAAAGATGTTAATGTCTTGAAATTGTTCAGGCAAGGTAGGTTTGGACATAGAGGCTCTTACTAACCTCTCTTTGTATGTGTAGAAGTGTAGCCGAACAATGACATCTCTTGGTTTATCAGTTGCTAGGCTTCTAGGGCGTAAAGCCCTGTGTGCCCTATCAATGAGTCCCTCATTTGGATTTGCCGGTGGTGCCAGAAGATTGAAAAATTCAGAAAGGTGGGTGACCAAGTCACTAGAGGATATGCTTTCAGGAATCCCCCTGAGGCGTAGATTATTCCTGCGGGATCGGTCTTCAGCATCCGCCACTTTGTTTTCTAGCATAATAAGCTGTTCCGCCAAACTCTGGGCATATGCTAGGACATTACCCTGTTCAACTATCATGTCTTCCTGCTTCCTCTCAATTGAAGAATGTAATGTTAAAGTTAAACTTACATTCTAATAATGTGGGATATAAAAAGTCTGCAGTTAGTTTTTATTTCAAAACAGTATGGCCTAGGTTTGGAGTTTGGCGGTAGATGGGCTGTTAACGCTCCGCAGGCTTTTTTCTGGCCGCAGCATAAAATTAACTCTGGTATCGAGAGTTCAAACAAATGCTGCGTTAGGCTCCAAAAAAGGAGCGTAGAGCATTTTTACCGCAAATGCAACTCTCGATACCAGAGTTGTTTACGGACGCGGCCAGCCTCAAAAACATGCTCGTGCACGATTCCCCCATAGGAAACAATGGGGCTGTTTGAGCTGAAAAAAAACCTAACACCTGCAAAAAAGCAGCGTTCAGCTCCTAACGCAGCCCCATTGTTTCCTATGGGGAAACACTTCCTACGTCTGCACTTAACACTCTAACATGTACCCCGAGTCTAAACACCCCTAACCTTACACTTATTAACCCCTAATCTGCCGCCCCCCGCTATCGCTGACCCCTGCATATTATTATTAACCCCTAATCTTCCGCTCCGTACACCGCCGCAACCTACGTTATCCCTATGTACCCCTAATCTGCTGCCCCTAACACCGCCGACCCCTATATTATATTTATTAACCCCTAATCTGCCCCCCACAACGTCGCCTCCACCTGCCTACACTTATTAACCCCTAATCTGCCGAGCGGACCTGAGCGCTACTATAATAAAGTTATTAACCCCTAATCCGCCTCACTAACCCTATCATAAATAGTATTAACCCCTAATCTGCTGCCCCTAACACCGCCGACCCCTATATTATATTTATTAACCCCTAATCTGCCCCCCACAACGTCGCCGCCAGCTACTTACAATAATTAACCCCTAATCTGCCGAGCGGACCTGAGCGCTACTATAATAAAGTTATTAACCCCTAATCCGCCTCACTAACCCTATCATAAATAGTATTAACCCCTAATCTGCCCTCCCTAACATCGCCGACACCTAACTTCAATTATTAACCCCTAATCTGACGACCGGAGCTCATCGCTACTATAATAAATGGATTAACCCCTAAAGCTAAGTCTAACCCTAACACTAAAACCCCCCTAACTTAAATATAATTTACATCTAACGAAATTAATTAACTCTTATTAAATAAATTATTCCTATTTAAAGCTAAATACTTACCTGTAAAATAAACCCTAATATAGCTACAATATAAATTATAATTACATTGTAGCTATTTTAGGATTAATATTTATTTTACAGGCAACTTGGTAATTATTTTAACCAGGTACAATAGCTATTAAATAGTTAAGAACTATTTAATAGTTACCTAGTTAAAATAATAACAAAATTACCTGTAAAATAAGTCCTAACCTAAGTTATAATTAAACCTAACACTACCCTATCAATAAATTAATTAAATAAAATACCTACAATTACCTACAATTAACCTAACACTACACTATCAATAAATAAATTAAATACAATTGCTACAAATAACTACAATTACATAAACTAACTAAAGTACAAAAAATAAAAAAGAACTAAGTTACAAAAAATAAAAAAATATTTACCAACATAAGAAAAATATTACAACAATTTTAAACTAATTACACCTACTCTAATCCCCCTAATAAAATAACAAAGACCCCCAAAATAAAAAATTCCCTACCCTATTCTAAATTAATAAATGTAAAAGCTCTTTTACCTTACCAGCCCTGAACAGGGCCCTTTGCGGGGCATGCCCCAAGAAAATCAGCTCTTTTGCCTGTAAAAAAAACCATACAATACCCCCCCCCAACATTACAACCCACCACCCACATACCCCTAATCTAACCCAAACCCCCCTTAAATAAACCTAACACTATGCCCCTGAAGATCTTCCTACCTTGTCTTCACCATCCAGGTATCACCGATCCGTCCTGGCATCCGGTGCTGAAGAGGTCCAGAAGAGGCTCCAAAGTCTTCCTCCTATCCGGCAAGAAGAGGACATCCGGACCGGCAAACATCTTCTCCAAGCGGCATCTTCGATCTTCTTCCATCCGGTGCGGAGCGGGTCCATCTTGAAGCAGCCGACGCGGATCCATCCTCTTCTTCCGTTGTCTCCCGACGAATGACGGTTCCTTTAAGGGACGTCATCCAAGATGGCGTCCCTCGAATTCCGATTGGCTGATAGGATTCTATCAGCCAATCGGAATTAAGGTAGGAATATTCTGATTGGCTGATGGAATCAGCCAATCAGAATCAAGTTCAATCCGATTGGCTGATCCAATCAGCCAATCAGATTGAGCTCGCATTCTATTGGCTGATCGGAACAGCCAATAGAATGCGAGGTCAATCTGATTGGCTGATTGGATCAGCCAATAGGATTGAACTTGATTCTGATTGGCTGATTCCATCAGCCAATCAGAATATTCCTACCTTAATTCCGATTGGCTGATAGAATCCTATCAGCCAATCAGAATTCGAGGGACGCCATCTTGGATGACGTCCCTTAAAGGAACCGTCATTCGTCGGGAGACAACGGAAGAAGAGGATGGATCCGCGTCGGCTGCTTCAAGATGGACCCGCTCCGCACCGGATGGAAGAAGATCGAAGATGCCGCTTGGAGAAGATGTTTGCCGGTCCGGATGTCCTCTTCTTGCCGGATAGGAGGAAGACTTTGGAGCCTCTTCTGGACCTCTTCAGCACTTATTGTTAGGTTTATTTAAGGGGGGTTTGGGTTACATTAGGGGTATGTGGGTGGTGGGTTGTAATGTTGGAGGGGGGTATTGTATGTTTTTTTTTACAGGCAAAAGAGCTGATTTTCTTGGGGCATGCCCCGCAAAGGGCCCTGTTCAGGGCTGGTAAGGTAAAAGAGCTTTACATTTATTAATTTAGAAT
The DNA here is from genome assembly GCF_027579735.1 of Bombina bombina. Classification (NCBI taxonomy): domain Eukaryota; kingdom Metazoa; phylum Chordata; class Amphibia; order Anura; family Bombinatoridae; genus Bombina; species Bombina bombina. The sequence continues at coordinate 216,428,212 of NC_069505.1, forward strand.
AGGGTAGGGAATTTTTTATTTTGGGGGTCTTTGTTATTTTATTAGGGGGCTTAGAGTAGGTGTAATTAGTTTAAAATTGTTGTAATATTTTTCTTATGTTGGTAAATATTTTTTTATTTTTTGTAACTTAGTTCTTTTTATTTTTTGTACTTTAGTTAGTTTATGTAATTGTAGTTATTTGTAGCAATTGTATTTAATTTATTTATTGATAGTGTAGTGTTAGGTTAATTGTAGGTAATTGTAGGTATTTTATTTAATTAATTTATTGATAGGGTAGTGTTAGGTTTAATTATAACTTAGGTTAGGACTTATTTTACAGGTAATTTTGTTATTATTTTAACTAGGTAGCTATTAAATAGTTCTTAACTATTTAATAGCTATTGTACCTGGTTAAAATAATTACCAAGTTGCCTGTAAAATAAATATTAATCCTAAAATAGCTACAATGTAATTATAATTTATATTGTAGCTATATTAGGATTTATTTTACAGGTAAGTATTTATCTTTAAATAGGAATAATTTATTTAATAAGAGTTAATTAATTTCGTTAGATGTAAATTATATTTAAGTTAGGGGGGTGTTAGTGTTAGGGTTAGACTTAGCTTTAGGGGTTAATCCATTTATTATAGTAGCGATGAGCTCCGGTCGTCAGATTAGGGGTTAATAATTGAAGTTAGGTGTCGGCGATGTTAGGGAGGGCAGATTAGGGGTTAATACTATTTATGATAGGGTTAGTGAGGCGGATTAGGGGTTAATAACTTTATTATAGTAGCGCTCAGGTCCGCTCGGCAGATTAGGGGTTAATAAGTGTAGGCAGGTGTCGGCGACGTTGAGGGGGGCAGATTAGGGGTTAATAAATATAATATAGGGGTCGGCGGTGTTAGGGGCAGCAGATTAGGGGTACATAAGGATAACATAGGTGGCGGTCGGAAGATTAGGGGTTAAAAAATTTTAATCGAGTGGCGGCGATGTGGGGGGACCTCGGTTTAGGGGTACATAGGTAGTTTATGGGTGTTAGTGTACTTTAGAGTACAGTAGTTAAGAGCTTTATGAACCGGCGTTAGCCCAGAAAGCTCTTAACTCCTGCTATTTTCCGGCGGCTGGAGTTTTGTCGTTAGATGTCTAACGCTCACTTCCGACACGACTCTAAATACCGGCGTTAGAAAGATCCCATTGAAAAGATAGGATACGCAATTGACGTAAGGGGATCTGCGGTATGGAAAAGTCGCGGCTGAAAAGTGAGCGTTAGACCCTTTAATCACTGACTCCAAATACCGGCGGTAGCCTAAAACCAGCGTTAGGAGCCTCTAACGCTGGTTTTCACGGCTACCGCCGAACTCTAAATCTAGGCCTATGTGAAGTAAAACTTAAGCAGAAACAACACTACTTATTTTTTTCTATATATTTGACTAAATCTGCACATTTGATTCTTTTACCTAAGGAACAATTCTGATTATCAGCAGCTGTGACAGAATAACAAGCCTGAAAATGGATCAAGCAGATTTGCCCACACATGTATACAATCTCTCACAGAGAGTAAATCAACTTTCTCAAGGTTTAAGAGAGTTGCAATTAGAAAATCAGACATTACGAGACATTATAAAAGATACTGCAGCTATTAAACAGGTTACTATAGATTCAACAAATGAGCCTATTGTATCACCTCCAGAAAATTTTTCTGGCGATAGAAGTCAGTTCCGTGACTTTAAGAATGCATGTTACCTTTTATTCACTTTAAGACCAAAAACATACACTACTGATAAACAAAGAGTATTGACAGTTATTTCTTATCTCAGAGCAGAGCCTAGAACCTGGGCCAACTCTTATTTTGAGCAAAATTACCCCATATTAGATAACTTAGAAGCTTTTTTCCACGCCATGGCTTTATTGTATGATGATCCGTGCAAACAACTCACATCAGAAAATTCAATGAGAGCTCTTAAACAGGGAAAGAGGCCTGTAGAGGACTATATAGCCGAATTTAAAAGGGTTTCAAAAGATTTGCAGTGGAATGACATCTCACTTAGAAACCAATTTAGACTAGGATTATCAGAAGCCCTGAAAGATGAGCTATCTAGAATAGACATACCAGAAAGTCTGGATAATTTAATGTCTTTGTCAATTAATATTGACAGACGTTTAAGGGAACGAAAGAAGGAAAGTTATAATTGAGATCCAATAATAAGGAAATCCTATCAACCTTATAAAGTTACAGAAGAATCAATGGAAATTGGTGTAATCAGGGGACCTTTAAGCCCTGAAGAGGAAAAGAGAAGGGAAAATAATCTCTGTCTTTATTGCGCATCTAAAGAACATGAAGTAAAAGACTGCCCTAACCTTACCAAGATAAAAAGAGGTAAGAACTATAACTTCAGTACTACTTCTGACATAAGTTTTGATAAACCATCTTACAGTCATTTACTTGTTTCCTTACAGTGGGGCTCAAAAGAGATTATGTTGAAGGCACTCGTTGATTGCGGTGCTTCAAGCAACTTTATTGATTTAGATGTGGTGTATAGGAATGAAATAGCATGTTACGTGTTTTTGATGGTAGTCAAATTTCTAACGGTCCAATCACACATCAAACAACACCTATTATTATGGTTACACATGGGGGACATAAAGAACATATTTCATTCGACGTAACACCATCACCTTTATTTCCATTAATCTTAGGCTTACCTTGGTTACAACAACACCAACCTAGCATTGATTGGCAAACACTTAGTACACAATTCCAATCTTATTATTGTAAGCAACATTGTTTACCAAAACAAATATACTCACATATAAATAATCTGACCACAACAAAGAATCAAGTTGGAAAATTACAACACCCAGTACCTGAAATCTATTCCCAAGTTCAGGATGTATTTGATAAAAAGGAGGCGGAGACTTTACCACCGCATAGGATTTACGATTGTCCAATAGATCTCCTTCCTGGGTCACCAATACCTTTTGGTCACATTTATCCACTATCTAAGCCTGAGCTACAGCACTTAAAACAATATCTAGATGAGAAACTAAAAAAGGGCTTCCACTTCACCAGCAGCTGCTGGAATGTTTTTCGTGCGCAATAAAGATGGAACACTTAGACCAATTGTTGATTACCGACAGCTCAATAAGATTACAATTAAAAATAGATACCCATTACCTTTGATAACTGAATTAATTGAAAGGTTGGGTAAGGCATCTATTTATACTAAACTAGATTTGAGGGGTGCATATAACTTAATCCGCATAAGGAAAGGGGACGAATGGCTCACAGCGTTCCATACCAGATATGGTTTGTACGAGTACACTGTGATGCCATTCGGCCTCTGCAACGCCCCAGCAACCTTTCAACATTTTATTAATGAGGTTTTCCGTGATTTACTCGATGTTTGTGTAATCATCTACTTGGATGACATCCTAATTTACTCAGAATCCTTGCAAGAACACATAAAACATGTAACTACAGTACTAACCAGATTAAGAGAGAATCATCTCTATGCAAAACCAGAAAAATGTACATTTCATACCCAAGATATATCATTCCTTGGTTATAGAATTACAGCAGATGGTATCAATATGGAAGATACTAAGATATCCTCCATTACAAATTGGCCGCAACCAACCAATGTAAAAGAACTTCAAAGTTTCTTAGGATTTTCAAATTTTTATCAAAAATTTATTTAAAAAATTTCTCACAAGTCTTACAGGAAAAGGGACACCTTTTGTTTGGACTCTGAATGCACAACAAGCATTTGATTTACTAAAAGAATGTTTCACAACTGCACCAATACTTCATTTCCCAGATCCTACAAAACAGTACATCCTAGAAGTTGATGCATCGGAGTATGCAATAGGTTCCATCCTATCTCAAAGGACAAGTTTAACAGAACCCGTTCATCCGGTTGCTTATTACTCACAATCTTTAACACCTCCAGAAATTAACTATCCAATAGGGGAAAAAGAACTCCTATCGATCAAATCAGCTTTCGAACATTGGAGGCACTTGTTGGAGGGTACAGATATACCAATTCTTGTATATACTGACCACAAGAACCTAGAGTATTTGCAAACTAACCGCACGTTGTCATCAAGACAACTCAGATGGAGTCTGTATTTCTCTAGGTTTAACTTCCATATACAATACAGACCTGGATCACGTAACGGGAAAGCAGATGCTCTGTCAAGACAGAGAACACCCCCTAACCATATTGAACCACAGAGAACTGTTCTATCTCCAGGAAATTTCATCTCCTGCATACAACCTTTTAGAAAAGAATTAAAGGATGCTCAAAGCAGGGATGTTAATACAAATAAATATAATATCATAAAACATCCAGATGGTTTATATTATTTTGAGAATCTCGTATATACCACCAACTTTACAAAAGGTAATTCTACAACAAAACCATGACTCAGTCCTTAATGGACATCCTGGAATACAAAATACATATGATTTGATTAAAAGGAAATTTTGGTGGCCTAAGATGTGGAGATCAATAGAGGATTACGTTAAAACTTGTACTTTATGTGTTAAAAACAAAAAGGATCATAAAAAACCTTATGGATATTTAATGTCATTACCGATACCCGGTCGACCATGGAAAGAAGTCGTTATGGATTTCATAGTAGAGTTGCCTAAATCAAAGACTTATACTACAATTTTAGTAGTTATCGATTTATTTACTAAGATGGCACATTTCTTGCCCATACAAGCTTTACCCACTGCATCTCAAACCGCGGAGTTGTTTTTATCACACATTGTAAAATTACATGGACTACCAACAAGTATTCTCACAGACAGTGGAAGCCAATTCACATCTAAATTTTGGCAATCCTTATGTGACAAATTGAATATCATAAGGAAACTTACAACATCATATCATCCGCAAACAAATGGCCAATGTGAACGCACCAACCAAACTTTAGAACAATATTTACGTGTTTTCTGTTCCCAGCAACAAGATAAATGGGCTGAATATTTGGCAACTGCTGAGTTTGCCTATAATAACACCAAAAGTGATTCCACCCAGCTTTCCCCCTTTTTCGCCAATTATGGATTTCATCCTACTTATGATCTCCTACCCAATATGCATGCTCAATGTCCTATTGTTAACGACTTAGTTAATTCCATCGCTCAAAATGTTAAATTATTACAGGATAATATCACCCGGGCTCAATCCCGCCATCAACACTACTACAATTTACGCCGGCGACCAGCTCCGGATTACAAGGTCGGGGATTTGGTCTGGTTATCCACCCATCACATACGAATACCAGCTACGAAAGCCAAATTCAACCAGTTGTATATAGGGCCATTTCCCATAGAAAAAAATCATTAACTCCAACGCTGTTGTACTACGGTTACCAGAAAGGTATCGCATACACCCTACATTCCACGTTGCCATGATTAATCCTTATACTTCTGTCCGATCTGTTCCATCATCCATTCCAGATTTGGTTCAGTCCCTATCTGACGAAGAGGAGTATGAGGTCTCTGAAATTCTGGATTCTAGAGTGTTTCGGGGTGTACTTCAGTATTTAGTCCATTGGGAGGGGTATTCGCATGAGGAGGATTCTTGGGAGCCTGCCACTAACATTTCTGCCCCTCGTTTGGTCTCGCTTTTTCATCGGAGACATCCTGAGAGACCCTCTTTCTGAATTGTCTCCTGGACATAAAACCTGGAGGTTTTCCTTGTGTGGGGGACCTGTCATAATATCAGTATCTCTTTACAGCCTGTCCCTTTAATTATGCCTGTTGTGTTCCTTTATAAGCATCCTAGCTCCTTTGCTCATTGCTTGTTATTGAGGAACCTCCCCTGGTTTCGATTGAGCCACTTACTGCTTTGTTCAGCTGCTTCCTGCAGCACTACCTGGAAGTCTGCCTACAGATTCAGTGTGCACCTGGATGCCTCCCCTATTCAGACTGGAGCTTTGCAGACAAACAGAAGCCTGCTGTTCTTTGGTCACAACACATCCTTTTTGTCAGCAGATTCCAGTAAGTACTTACTGCATTACCATTCTACTACAGACTGTTGCTGTTTGAAGTTTCACTTTACTCAGTTGTTCCAGCTTCTGATACTATAACCAAGACTTTGTTTATCCTGCATGTGATTGAGGAATTGAAACAACCAGTTTACAAGTTCCTTTGCTTAATGCTCTTATTTTTTCTTTATGCTGTTAACATCGATGTAGCAAATTATCAGCATCTTTATTACATTTGCAAATGTTACATTGTGATCAATTACTAACCACTATATTAAGAATGTAATGTTAAAGTTAAACTTACATTCTGATAATGTGGGATATAAAAAGTCTGCAGTTAGTTTTTATTTCAAAACAGTATGTGAAGTAAAACTTAAGCAGAAACAACACTACTTATTTTTTTCTATATATTTGACTAAATCTGCACATTTGATTCTTTTACCTAAGGAACAATTCTGATTATCAGCAGCTGTGACAGTTGTGTACCTCATCACATGCCAACAGTGCTCCCTTCAATATGTGGGCCTCACGACACATCCCCTAAAAGACCACATTATGGAGCATTTGTTGTCATTGGATGAGGAGACCCCCAAAACTCCGGTGATCAAACATTTTCATTCCCATGGTAGTCTCATTAAACATCTCTTTCATTTTGTGGGTATTGATCATATTAGGAGAGATATTAGGGGGGAAGATAGAATAGGAAAATTATTAAGGAAAGAAGCCTATTGGATTTTTACCTTACAAACTAAATTTCCAAAGGGCATCAATATGAGACATGATTTAGACCTGTTCATTGATTAAAATATTCCCCTTCTCTCCCCCCCCCCCCCGGCCCTGCTCCCTTACTAATGATAACAGGACACTATTCTTATCACTTTATGGAGCAGGTGGTGCCCTCCTTCGGATCATTTGAAACACCTTTTTCCCTAGTGTTCCCCTTACTTTACTACTTTACCTTTTTAGGCTTCTTTTCCCTTCATTGTTTTATCACTTGTCAGTTTTTCTATTACTATGTCATGTTTTTTATTATGTTTATTTTTTATGTTTATTTTATTATGCTTGAATGATACATTCCTTTTTTGTCTATGATGCCTTATATTTGTATTTATCTTTTTGAACTACCCCAACTGCTTTTGCCAGTTTCTTATATATACATATCTTTCTGTTAATGTGGCTAAACTTGCTAAGCATTACTCCTGGTCTTTGACTATGGCCTCTATTTATCAAGGTCTGGCGGACCTGATCTGACACTGCGGATCAGACCTCGCTGAATACGGAGATCAATATGCTCTCCATATTCAGCATTGCACCAGCAGCTCACAAGAGCTGATGGTACAACGCCGCCCCCTGCAGACGCCAGCAGGGAGGTGTCAATCAACCCGATCGTACTCGATTGGGTTGAATTGTGGTGATGTCTGTCTGCCTGCTCAGAGCAGGTGGACAGATTATGGAGCAGCAGTCTTTATGACCGCTGCTTAATAACTTGTGTTTCTGGCGAGTCTGAAGATTTGCCAGAAACACGGCCCTTCAAGCTCCGTAAGGAGCTTGATAAATATGGGCCTATGTATTTATTATGTATACATTCCCCAATACCTCTCAGGATTTCTTGCTTCATTAGCTACTTTGTTCCTTTACTGGCACACTTTATTATGTTATATTTTTGTCAATTTCCGTTGTTTTTCTTTTTTCGCTACTGTTTCGATTTCTGAGTAAATATTATACTACTGTGCGGAAACGATAACACTATAGGCAACCTTGCCGATTACAGTTGGCGATATTATGTAGACCATGTTTTATTATAAGGCATCATTTTTGACAATACCTTGTATAGAGTCTCTTGTATGAGACTAAAAGTATTTTTGTATTTATTCACTAATCACTTATAATATTGTCACTGCTTAGTTTAATAGTTTTGACTTTGTATCACATCACTTGTACTCATTCACGCCTATTTGCATTTCCATTGGATAATCTATAGTATATCAGTGCTCACCTGGTGAACACCTGTAGATCTCTGATAAAGTGCATTAGAGCATGCGCGAAATGCGTCAGATCCTGTACACCTGCCTTGTACACTGAAAAGTGCCTTACTTGTTTGCTTGAATATACCACGTTGGTTTCCTGTTCCTGAGAGTCCTCGCTTTTCTATTTCTCTGTAGACATATATACAAGTGAATTGGAGCCCTTTGTAGTAAATTAGATGAAAACATGGAATATCATATTTATGCAATATTCATATTTAATAAAGTATTTCACATTCCAATGTTCTGCACATAGCAGAATATGTTCTATGTATTTTAAATACATGTTCCTATATATTTCTGTATCTATTTATACCTATATATAATTATATATATATATATATATATATATATATATATATATATATATATATATATATATATATATTGTACCAAAAAAACAAAAAACATCAGGGGATTAAACCACAGATTAATTATATTAACTAGCAGAGAAGTAATATATACTAAAATATATACAAAAGCAAGTTAAATTGTAGAGAAAACATTTCAGTTTAATTTGAAATTGATGCTAACTGAACCTTTATATCAACCCCAGGGGTTCTTCAGTTACCTTCTCTCTCCCATGTGAAATTTTGTATCCCAGAGAGCTTTATTGCTTTTTATGGAAGGCATCTCTCATATCTCTGAGATTTCCACATGGGTGCAATCTATGGCTCCCAGGACATTGGGAAATTGTCACTGTAGGTAGAATCCCCTCTTTACAGTACCTCAAACCTTAGGAGTTAAGGGTAGTTAGGAAATGGGAGTTTGCACCATTTAGCTAACAATGCCCTCTAAAAAATGTCAGAGGTATAATATGTTTACAACTTAATTTATTAGCCAATTGCCCTATTAGCCCAAGGCAGTGCCTCAATCTCATCTTTGATCAGGTTGTATAGATGGAGACTTGTGCATGTTGAGCAATACCTCTTGACAATCTATACATCCCAGAAGGTGTGAAGTTAAACCTTCGGATGTAGTATACTAGGGACTCTGCATCTACTTCCTTTTTGTAGAAAAACTCCCATTCTCTCCTGCGCTCCAGAATGCCCAGCCACTCTCGCCAAATAGAAAGGCCTCCCATGCTCTCCAAGCTGCCAAGCTGCTCTCCTCATTTAGACAGGTCTCTTATACTCTCCAGGTTGGTCTGCTACTTTTATTAACTGGATAGACCTCCTATGCACTCTCTCATGGCCAGCTATACCCCATGCACTCTTTTCTGGTTAGTCATTCTCACTAACTGACCAGACCACTCAACCACATTCTGTTAGTCTAGCATTACCTCCTCTTGTGATACTCTCCTCTCTCTCTCTGCATGCTTGCAAATTTTCAGAATTAACATGCAGTCTGTGTGTGTGTTGAAATTGAATAGATTGTTGTTATTGTTTCTTTCATGTAATTAGCAAGAGTCCATGAGCTAGTGACGTATGGGATATACATTCCTACCAGGAGGGGCAAAGTTTCCCAAACCTCAAAATGCCTATAAATACACCCCTCACCACACCCACAAATCAGTTTTACAAACTTTGCCTCCTGTGGAGGTGGTGAAGTAAGTTTTGTGCTAGATTCTACGTTGATATGCGCTCCGCAGCAGGTTGGAGCCCGGTTTTCCTCTCAGCGTGCAGTGAATGTCAGAGGGATGTGAAGAGAGTATTGCCTATTTGAATTCAATGATCTCCTTCTACGGGGTCTATTTCATAGGTTCTCTGTTATCGGTCGTAGAGATTCATCTCTTACCTCCCTTTTCAGATCGACAATATACTCTTATATATACCATTACCTCTACTGATTCTCGTTTCAGTACTGGTTTGGCTTTCTACTACATGTAGATGAGTGTCCTGGGGTAAGTAAGTCTTATTTTTCTGTGACACTCTAAGCTATGGTTGGGCACTTTTATATAAAGTTCTAAATATATGTGTTTAAACATTTATTTGCCTTGATTCAGGATGTTCAACGTTCCTTATTTCAGACAGTCAGTTTCATATTTGGGATAATGCATATGAATAAATCATTTTTTTCTTACCTTAAAATTTGACTTTTTTCCTGTGGGCCGTTAGGCTCGCGGGGGCTGAAAATGCTTCATTTTATTGCATCATTCTTGGCGCGGACTTTCTTGGCGCAAAATTTTTTTTGTCATTTCCGGCGTAATTTTTTTGACGTTTTTGCGCCAAAAAATGTCGGCGTTACCGGATGTGGCGCCATTTTTGGCGCCAAAAGCATTTAGGTGCCAAATAATGTGGGCGGCTTTTTTGGCGCTAAAAAAATCGAGCGTCATTGTTGTCTCCACAATATTTAAGTCTCATTATTTATTGCTTCTGGTTGCTAGAAGCTTGTTCATTGTCATTTTTTCCCATTCCTGAAACTGTCATTTAAGGAATTTGATCATTTTTGCTTTATATGTTGTTTTTTTCTATTACATATTGCAAGATGTCTCAGATTGTCCCTGAATCAGAAGCCACTTCTGGAAAAATGCTTAACTGAGTTTCAGTTCTACCAAAGCTAAGTTCATTTATTTTAAATGTTATAAATGTTTATCTTTAGCTATGGTTTGTAATAAGGTATTATGATATACTTTTACATGCAGAATCCATTAGTGTTTATGCTTTATTGCCATTCTTACATCTTATGTACAAGAAATATTTAGAAGATTTATAAGAAATATTTTCTGATTCTATTTTAAAGGCTTTGTCTGACTTCGTGCCTTCTAATAAAATTTTTAGGTCTTTTTCACTTCTTTTTTTAATTATTGAAGTTTCAAATGACCAACAATATACTGATTTATCCTTCTCTGATGATGTTTTTTCTCTTTCAGAAATTTACTTCATCAGATATTGACACTAACAAATCTACTTTTATTATTTTTCTATTGTTAAAGTACATTTGTTCTTTGTTGAAAATGTGTTGTTTATTTTGGATATTAAGGTAACTAGTTCTTTAAGACTAGCTGACACTATTTCTGCCTATTTATTTCTTCTGTGTTTTCATTGGTTTTCTTTTCAATTCCCCATTCTAGGGAATGGAATAGGCTGAGAATTTTCTTTTATCCCTTTTTCAAAGGTTTTAAACTATATTCTTTGCCAGCAGTTAAATTCAATTTGGAGGGTTCTTCAATTTATTGGGGCTATCTCTGCTTCTACTAATTATGCTATTGTTTCTATAGCAAAATAGTATTTATTTTCCTTTAGATAGTTGTATCTTGTTAATGGAAAATTATTTAGTTTCAGGTACTTTTCTTGGTCCTGTGCTTTATTTGGATATTGCAATTGCTTCATTTTTCTGTTTACTTTAAGATCAAGTATCAGATTATGATTTATTTTAGCATTGTTAAAGGACAACATTTACTAGACTAGGTGCTGTTGCATTTGTCTTGTTGTTTTGCATTTATTGATTATGCAAGTCCACTGTATTGTCTGGTCCTTTAAACTGGACTATCATGCTAATAATTTCATTTGTGTCTTCATTTTATTGAATATTTTCGCAAATGAGGGTTAATCTATGTCTTTAGCTATTTTAGCTAGAAGAATTTTGTTCTAAGATAATCAATTATTTGTTTTATAATTGGATTCAATTCTTAACTGTTACTCTGGGCTTCAAGATTGAGTTCTAAGACTAAAACTTTAAGCTTATAGTAGTTTAGTTGTTCTTATTAAGGAATGAATTCCTGAGTTCTTTCCCAAGTAACATGTTTGTAATTGGGGTTCGAAATCAGCTCCCTAATATTGCGATGTACATGCCGTATTCCAGCTTGGCTGGTAAGGGGCAGGTTAAGACTTCTTTGAAATTTATTTGGTTCTATTTTGTCCAAATTTCTTTGATTTTTATTCCAGTAAGGCTAACACTTTCTTTAAGTGTGTTTCTGTCCTATATATTTTAGGTATTGTTGAAGCATGGCTGGGCACCCATGGGGTTCAAGCGCTGCTCAGACCTGGAATCTTCTGGGGTATTTCTTCCAGTTCCTTTTTTAGGAACCGGGTTTGGAGTTTTATTCAAACTATTTTGCCTTTTTATGGTCATTGATAGCATTATTTGTTTTCATTAGATACAATAAATGCATATTTTCATTTTTCTGTTTTCATTCAGATTATTTTCTGAGGATACGGAATCTCATATGATTCACTTGCTCTTCAGGACATAGTTAGAGGATCTTTTTTTCGAAAGCTCTTGATTCCTCACACAAGGGTCACCTTTTTTAGGTTTCCAGAAAGTTTGTGTCACTGTCTTTGTCTCTATCAGACAAGGGATAATTCTATTGGGTTCCGTCTGTCGGTACCTTTAGTCTCTATTATTTCCTTCAGTTGCTATATATGCATAGAAGTTTTAGGTCTTATGGCCACTGCATTGGATTCAATTCCCTTTGCTCATTTTCACTAGAAAGAACCTTTCCAGTCTTTTATGAGTGTTGTTTCTTCTAGAATATGGTTGGAGGATCAATTTACCAAAAAGTTTGTTGATTCCTCAGACAAGGGTAACCTTTTTAGGTTTCCTGATAGATTCAGTGTCCTTGACTCTGTCTCTGATGGACTAGAGACATCTGCAATTGGTTTCAGCTTGTCAAAATCTTCAGTCTCAATCTTTCCCTTCGGTAGCCTTATGCATGGAAATTCTAGGTCTTATGACTGCTGCAGTGGACGTGGTTCCCTTTGCTCGTTTTCACATGCAACCTCTTCAGCTCTGTATGCTGAACCAGTGGTGCAGGGATTATACAAAGATATCTCAATTAATATCTTTAAAACCGATTGTTCGACACTTTCTGATGTGGTGGACAGGCCACCATCGTTTAATTCAGGGGGCTTCTTTTGTTCTTCCAACCTGGACTGAAATTTCAACAGATGCAAGTCTGACAGGTTGGGGAGCTGTTTGGGGGTCTCTGACAGCACAAGGGGTTTGGGAATCTCAGGAGGTGAGATTACCAATCAATATTTTGGAACTCCGTGCAATTTTCAGAGCTCTTCAGTCATGGCCTCTTCTAAAGAGAGAGTCGTTCATTTGTTTTCAAACGGACAATGTCACAACTGTGGCATATGTCAATCATCAAGGAGGGACTCACAGTCCTCTGGCTATGAAAGAAGTATCTCAAATTCTGGTTTGGGCGGAATCCAGCTCCTGTCTAATTTCTGTGGTTCACATCCCAGGTATAGACAATTGGGAAGCGGATTATCTCAGTCACCAAACGTTACATCCGGGCGAATGGTCTCTTCACCCAAAGGTATTTCTTCAGATTGTTCAAATGTGGGGACTTCCAGAAATAGATCTGATGGCTTCTCATCTAACAAGAAGCTTCCCAGGTATCTGTCCAGATCCAGGGATCCTCAGGCGGAGGCAGTGGATGAATTGTCACTTCCTTGGAAGTATCATCCTGCCTATATCTTTCCACCTCTAGTTCTTCTTCCAAGAGTAATTTCCAAGATTCTAAGGGGTGCTCGTCTGTTCTGCTGGTGGCTCCAGCATGGCCTCACAGGTTTTTGGTATGCGGATCTTGTCCGGATGGCCACTTGCCAACCGTGGACTCTTTTCCGTTAAGACCAGACCTTCTTTCACAAGGTCCTTTTTTCCATCAGGATCTCAAATCCTTAAATTTGAAGGTATAGAGATTGAACGCTTGATTCTCAGTCATAGAGGTTTCTCTGACTCTCTGATTAATACTATGTTACAGGCTCATAAATCTGTATCTAGGAAGATATATTATCGAGTCTGGAAGGTTTACATCTCTTGGTGTTTTTCTCATCATTTTTCTTGGCATTCTTTTAGAATTCCTAGAATTTTACAGTTTCTTCAGGATGGTTTGGATAAAGGTTTGTCTGCAAGTTCTTTGAAAGGACAAATCTCTGCTCTTTTTGTTCTTTTTCACAGAAAGATTACTAGTCTTCCTGTTATTTATTGTTTTGTACAAGCTTTGGTTTGTATAAAACCTGTTATTAAGTCAATTTCTCCTCCTTGGAGTTTGAATTTGGTTCTGGGGGCTCTTCAAGCTTCTCCGTTTGAACCTATGCATTCGCTGGACATTAAATTACTTTCTTGGAAAGTTTTGTTTCTTTTGGCCATCTCTTCTGCTAGAATAGTTTCTGATTTATCTGCTCTTTCTTGTGAGTCTCCTTTTCTGATTTTTCATCAGGATTAGGCGGTGTTGCAAACTTCTTTTCAATTTTTACCTAAGGTTGTGAATTCTAACAACATTAGTAGAGAAATTGTGGTTCCTTCATTGTGTCCTAATCCTAAGAATCCTAAGGAAAGATCGTTGCATTCTTTGGATGTAGTTAGAGCTTTGAAATATTATGTTGAAGCTACTAAAAATTTCCGAAAGACTTCTAGTCTATTTGTTATCTTTTCCGGTTCTAGGAAAGGTCAGAAGGCCTCTGCCATTTCTTTGGTGTCTTGGTTAAAGTCTTTGATTCATCATGCTTATGTCGAGTCGGGTAAAACTCCGCCTCAAAGGATTACAGCTCATTCTACTAGGTCAGTTTCTACTTCCTGGGTGTTTAGGAATGAAGCTTCGGTTGATCAGATTTGCAAAGCAGCAACTTGGTCTTCTTTGCATACTTTTCCTAAATTCTACCATTTTGATGTGTTTTCTTCTTCTGAAGCAGTTTTTGGTAGAAAAGTACTTCAGGCAGCTGTTTCAGTATGATTCTTCTGCTTATAATATCAGTTTTTTTCATTATAAGATTTAAACTTTATTTTGGGTGTGGATTATTTTCAGCGGAATTGGCTGTCTTTATTTTATCCCTCCCTCTCTAGTGACTCTTGCGTGGAAGATCCACATCTTGGGTATTCATTATCCCATACGTCACTAGCTCATGGACTCTTGCTAATTACACGAAAGAAAACATAATTTATGTAAGAACTTACCTGATAAATTCATTTTTTTCATATTAGCAAGAGTCCATGAGGCCCACCCTTTTTTGTGGTGGTTATGATTTTTTTGTATAAAGCACAATTATTCCAATTACTTATTTTTTATGCTTTCGCACTTTTGTCTTATCACCCCACTTCTTGGCTATGCGTTAAACTGATTTGTGGGTGTGGTGAGACACATACTACACACACCATGGTTTACATTAAATTAATGACAAAAATGTATTCAGTATAGTTTGATATTTGGTTCAAGTCATCATAACAAAGGATGTTGCCAGTGGGTTAGCGTGGGCAGCGCCATCTTGTTTTTTTGTGACCAAGCATGTGCATATCAGTGACCTAAATCTATATTGTTTATCCAATGTGTGTTATTCTTTGATCTGTGGGTGTTGAGCATTTATCAATTTACTTTGGCTGTTGAATTTGATGTGTCTATTATGTTGTCGATATTTAGTCAAAAATGTTTGGTTGGATGGATTATGATTGCACAAGTTGATGCTGTCCATGAATGGTGTGAGTGACTTTTCTGATATATAATTCATTATTTTTAACATACGAAAATGATGTTATTGATTACATTGTGATCATTCCGATGTATAAAATGCCTTATTATTTATTTATTTATTTATTTATTTATCTATTTATAATTATTTATAACATATTTTACCAGGAAGGATACATTGGATACAAAAACAATAATAATACACAATATATGCAGAAATTTAACATAGAACAGGTAGGAAATATATAACCAACCATGACAGGTGCATTCTGTTTTGAGATATGCAAAGAGAGATCTCTTAAAGGATTTTAGGCTTGAGGAAGTTTTGAAAGTGTGCGGGAAGTCGTTCCATAATTGTGGTGCTCTGTAGGAAAAGGAGGATCGAGCTGCTTAATTTTTGTATTGTGGCAAACTAAATAATGTGCTGGTACTGGATCAGAGGTTATAGGAGGTGGGAATAGCCGGGGAGAGCATTCTGCTCAGGTAGGGTGGAAGCTTCCCAGAAAAGCTCTTAAACACAAGGCTGGAAAGATGGAGGGTGCGTCTGGATTCCAGCGACAGCCAGTTTAGTTATTTTAGCATGTCACAATGGTAGGTCCTGTAGTTACATTGTAGCACAAAGCATCAGAATGAGTTATACAATGTATTAAGTTTATTAAGGTGGGTTTGTGGTGCAGGTGCATATACTACATCCCCATAATTAATGATTGGCATCAACATTTGCTGTACAATCTTTTCCTTTACTGTAGGGCTGAGGCAGGATTTGTTTCTGTACAGGGCACCTAGTTTTGGATAGAGTTTAGATGCAAGTTTTTATATGTGGAGGCCAAAAGATAGATTGGGGTCTAACAACATACCCAAGTATTTGAAAGAGTAGACTGCGGTCAGTGTGCAATTTGATTTTGTTTTGATGCGTAGATGGGAATTTTGTAGTTTATGTAATTTAGGTACCATTCCAAAGATCATTGTGACAGTTTTGTCAGTGTTTAGGAAGAGTTTGTTTTTTGAGATCCACTTTTCTACCTCTGTGAACTGGTCTTGGAGCACTGCCTCAAGCTGCGGCAGATTGGATTTCTTTGCATAGATTACTGTGTCATCTGCGTACATGTGTACAGTCGAGAATGGAACCTTGGGGAACACCACACCTGACTGGGAGAGGGAGGGAGTGGCTGTCAGAAATGGAGACATACTGTTATCGATCCGATAGATATGATCAAAACCAGGTTAGCGGACAATCACCAATACCTGAGTTTTTTAGTTTGAGCATTATCACGAGCATAATGTGTGTGTGTGATGTGTATGAGTGTGTGATGTGTTAGATGGTGTGTGTAGTGTAATGTGTGTGTCATGTGTTATATTATGTGTGTAGTGTAATGTGTGTAAGATGTGTTATATGGTGTGTGTAGTGTAATGTGTATGAGTGTGAGATGTGTTAGATGGTGTGTGTAGTATAATATGTGTGTGATGTGTTATATTATGTGTGTAGTGTAATGTGTGTGAGATGTGTTATATGGTGTGTGTAATGTAATGTGTTATATGGTGTGTGTAGCATGTGTGTGATGTATGATGTGTGTAGTGTGTGTGTGTTGTGTTATATGGTGTGTGTAGTATAATGCTTGTGTGTGATGTGTTGTATGGTGTGTGTAGTATGTGTGTGTTGTCTTATATGATGTGTGTAATGTAATATATGTGTGATGTGTTAGATGGTGTGTGTAGTATAATATGTGTGTGATGTGTTATATGGTGTTTAATGTAATGTGTTATATGGTGTGTGTAGCATGTGTGTGATGTATGATGTGTGTAGTGTGTGTGTGTTGTGTTATATGGTGTGTATAGTATAATGCTTGTGTGTGATGTGTTGTATGGTGTGTGTAGTATGTGTGTGTTGCATTATATGATGTGTGTAGTGTAATATATGTGTGATGTGTTAGATGGTGTGTGGAGTGCAATGGTGTGTGTAGTGTAATGTGTGTGATGTGTTATATGATGTGTGTAGTATGTGTCTGATGTGTTATATTGTGTGTGTGTAGTGTAATGTGTGTGATGTGTTAAATGGTGTGTGTAGTATGTGTGTAATGTGTTATATATTGTGATGTGTGATATTTTGTGTGTAAAGTGTAACATGTGTGTAGTATGTGTGTGTGTGTTATATGGTATGTGTAGTATGTGTGTGATGTGCTATATGTGTGTGTAGTATGTGTGTGATGTGTTACTGTATATGGTGTGTGTAGTATTTTTGTGATGTGCTATATTGTGTGTGTGTGTGTGTGTGTATGTGATGTGTTATAGGGTTTGTGTGTAGTGTAATGTGTGTGATGTGTTATATGTGTGTGTAGTATGTGTGTGATGTGTTATATGTGTGTGTAGTATGTGTGTGATTTACTACATAGTGTGTGTAGTATGTGTGTGATGTGTTATATGATGTATGTAGTATGTGTGTCATGTGTTATATGGTGTGTGTAGTATGTTTGTGATGTGCTACATTGTGTGTGTGTAGTATGTGTGTGATATGTTAAATGGTTTGTGTAGTGTAATGTGTGTGATGTGTTATATTTTGTGTGTGTTGTGTAATGTGTGTGATGTGTTATATGGTGTGTGTAGTGTAATGTGTGTTCTGTAAGCATTCGTGTTGTACAATGTGTATTGTACCCTATTTGTGTCTTACGTATGTGCAATAAACATTGAATTTTAGGCATGAAAGGATATGTCTTCAAAGATATTTGCTATTCATAATGTCCATTGGGCTGAATAATACATTTTCATTGGAAGCAACATTTTTTAGACTTTGTCAACAGCTCTGTTGTTACTGATCTGCAATTCCAACTGAGCTGTTCTTAGAAAAGAAAAAGTATATTTTTACTATTGAGATCAAATTATAATATGCACTTGTCATATGTTTTATTTAAAGTTACTCATGCCTACGCTCATGAAGAATACAATCACTCAGAAGCAGCTTAGACAGAAAAGTGCAGTGAATTGTAAAAGACATATATTTGGTTAAATAATTATCATTACCCTCTGTTTAAAAAATGAGAAGAAATAACCAAACACATTAAAACAGAGTATGTAATTTACATGATAAATTCTTTAAATTATTAAAGAAAAGGTGAATGACATTTATCATAATACAAATTAATTTTCTGTCTAGGTTGTCTCTAATTAGAGACTTCTGCAGAATTATAGATGAGTAGAGAGACTTGCTGGGAAGGATTTATTAGGAAGAGAGGCAGCAGAAGTCTTAAACTGCCTATTATCTACAGTACATTTTGACAGTTCTAGGTTTAAAAATTCATGCAAAATAATAAGAGGCAAAAAAAAAAAATGCCAGGTCATAAATTTGTAAGAATTTTGTTAAATCGTAACAATAGCTACAAGCTGCTTAGCAGAATTCTTCCTATAAGTCAGTTAGCCCAGGAGAATTTGTGGTCATTCCATTTAAGCTATTTGTTACTTTCCATAGGGCATGTCCATTTTGCGTTTAGAAGTGTAAGAATCTCAGATGCTGCCAAATAGAAATATAAAACTTGACAGCATATTCTGTCCTCATAGTCAGCTTCCAGACCATTATTTAACTTTAGATCTTTGTTTTTTTAAATGTTAAATACAAATGCATTATGTATACTGGGCAATCTTGGAAGATCTTTGGAGCCCCAGAAAAAAAGATGCCCTTTACCAATCCTCAACAAAATACAGACCTTAATCCTACAAATAATAATACAAGTGAAATACTAATCACAGAAAAATATACAATGGTGTTAGTCATGTGATTACAAAAAATATAAAATAATAAAATAAATTCCCACATTTTGATGTCTCCTGGATGTTGCAACTCTTGGAAGAGAGAGAAAAACACAAAATAGTATAATACTGTTATAATTGTAAAAGAAGATACAACTGAAATGCCAAATATATCATAATCTTGACATTAATTGCAATCTTTCTGGATTTTTTGTTCAATATTAATAATAAAACATGATCAGACAATATTTTTTTATCCATATATTTTTTTTTTTAAATCAAAACAGTCACAATCTTAACAAGTCAAGCACAGCAGTTGTACAGCTTCTCCACAATGGCACTATGAAAGGGACACTAAACCCAAACATTTTCTTTCATGATTCAGTTAGAGAATGTAATTTTAATCAACATTCAAATTTACTTCTATTAGCTAATTTCTTTTATTTTTTAGATATCCTTTGTTGAAGAAATAGCAATGCATAGGGGTGAGCCAATCACACAAAGCATCTATGTGGACCCACCAATCAGTAGCTACTGAGCCTATCTAGATATGCTTTTCAGCAAAGAATATCAAGAGAATGAAATAAATGAGATATTATAAGTAAATTAGAAAGTTGTTTAAAATTGCATGCTCTTGACATTACATGCCCTGGGAGAGGATCTGGAGGAGGAGTTCAGGTGTGTGGTCACGTATCGCACCTGCTCTGATTCACCTTCCCCCAAGCTGTTGGCGAGAGATTCGCGCCCAAACCCACAGACCAAGGGAGGCTTGAACAGCTGAATTTGTCGCTGCCAGAACCTCCATAAGTGCCACAATATCGCACTTTAAAGCTACATTTGACTGTCTTCGAAAAGGCTCACTCTTACTTGTATTTAACTCTACAACAGGTAGACATCCTGTGCTGTTATACAAAGACCATCTCCGGGACGCAGCAGCGAACCAACATACTCACTAAGAAGAACAATTACCCCGATACTATAAGGGCAGTAGACAGGAGAAATAACTTACCCAGCAGAGCTAAGAGAAAGCTGGTCGACAAAGCCCGCCCGGGGAATTACTAAACCTGGACCCACAGAAGTTACCTGTGCCCTGTACCGGCATATGCATCCGTGCGGGGGACGTATCTTCTTTAAACAGGCTTGAATCCTGTCTGCACCTGCCTGTCGGTAATCCAGCTGGTAAGAAAAACTTTTACCCTCTTCTGCTCGGTTGAATATCGCTGTCTGCACCCCTGCGAGGGATTCCTCTTTCCCAGGTCGCTTTGTATCCTGTGCCCACCTGCTCCTGGCTGCCCGGCTTACAAGAAAGACCTTACCTGCTGCAGCACTGCCAAGTTACTTGCTCTGTGGGCCACCGGGTCGCTCTAACAACGCTCACAAAGCTCCCTCCCACTGAATCTGCGAGAGGGATAGGAGCTGTTCAGACCGGCAAAGGTTTTTTTTTTTCCCCTCAGGCTCATCTGTGATTCTTCATCAATCACGGGCACAACTCCTGGCTAAAGTTTAACAGCAACCACGGCCATTTGACAAGGCCACCCAAAACCCCCCTCCCACCGGTGCTGCGTGAGGGGTAGGTACCGGGTAAATCTGCAGAGCTGTTTGTGTAAAAAAACCCTGGGGAAGACCCCACTTCAGCTGTTTCCAAAGGAATCGTTATACAGAACTTTCAGATTTCACTCTTTGTTCCTCCTGGACCGCTGGTAATCCCTGTTAGACCCTCTTCCCTTGCTCTCTGCCTGGTTCGGAGTGCACGGAGAAGGTTAAAAAGGTGGAAAGAGACACAACACAGCTGGGGACGGCCACCAAGAGAGCTGGTAACGTATACAGACAGTGAATGTTGGTTCTATTTCTCTTCCCTCCTTCTGCTGAATTAGCTGGGCGGACAATACCCTCTGGGTACCTGCAAAAGGGGTCAAGGCTGGAATCCCCTGGAACTTACCAAATTTAAAACACGGGACAATAGCACAGAACTTTGCATATAAAATAGTCTACACTGGGTACTATTGTGACTAAGCAAAGTGTACAATTAGAACTTTTTTTTTTTTTTTTTTTTTTTTTCAGATTATCTCTCTCATTATAGAGGACACCACTAAATATCACATGTCATTTTGGTTTAATCATACTCTGTTTTATTTAATAACAAGAGATACCCTTCTATAACTTGAGGCTATTACAGAAAATTGGTTATATAAACTGATCATAAAGTGAGGTTAAGAGATTACACTCTAAGATATATTGTTTAAAACTGCAATACCTCTACTTTTCTAATTGTACAGACATATTGTTGCAACTGAAAGAGCTTACTTAGACAATCGTATTATTTAATTTCCTTGTTTTAGCTAATAACAAGAGATATTTTTCTACAACCTGAGGCTACTATAGAAAGCTGTTTATGCAAGTTGTTTACAAAGTCGCATTTTGTACATCACTAACAATAGAATACAGGTTGAAGCACTGATACTGTTTAAACTAAGTAGGTTGCTTGTTGCGGGGAACTCACAGAGTTAAAGGAGAAGGGAGGAAGGGGAGGAAGGGGAAGAAGGGTAGAGGGAAGGAAGGGGGGAAAGTGGGAAAAAAGGGAGGGGGACAGTAACTGTACAGAAGCCCCCACAATTTTATACTTTCCCAATAAAGCCCCCCCCCTTTTTAGGAGGCTAAGAGGCTACACTCTAAGATATTTTGTTTTGTTTAAAACTCACAATGTCTCTATTTTTCTAGCTGTACACATACACTACTTCAATTGAAGGAGGTTAATTTGATAACCGTATTATCTCATTTTATTTAAGTATCACCCTTCCCCCCCTAGAATTTATAAGCTAACCAATTCTTCCTGGGTGATAGATGAAGGTGTGACTGAAATATTTCAGATCAGAAGCTTCAACTGAATTAAGTTGAAATTCCCCTTTTTTTTCTTTGACACACCTTGGACCTAGCCGGTAATTCTTGTAACTGTGTATACTTGGATAACTTTCCAAGCCTATTTATCTCCTGGAAAGTAGAATAATTGCCTGTGCACCCAGGAACCCTTTATGTTTCTAAACTTGGAATCTACCTGAGTTTGCAGAAATTAAATCTCTCTGCTGTTTCTTCTCATAGACATACAGGTCTCTTGAAATCAGTGTATTCCCCCTGTCACTGCCTAAAGGAAAATTTCTATAATCTTTTATTTTTTGCTGGAATCCCCTTCTTAATTTTTTTTTTTTTTTTTTTTCCTCCTCCCTCTTCCCCACCTTTTTTTTTCACCTCACATATGTTTTTTTTTTTTTTTTTTTTTTTTCTCTCACTTTCACCGTCTTATGACACAAATGGGTAATATCACCCCTTGAACCTCACATTGAATTCAAATTTCTCAGACTCACTCACTTCCACTGGGTACTTTTTACCCCCTTCAATTAATCTATAATCACAGCACTTTCTAACCACAACCCACTTCACTAATTGGACAATCCTACATAGTAATTTTTATATCACCCCACTATTTATGGATAGATTTTTACACGGGCACCCTAAAACCCCTCCTTTGGCCATGACGGGGAGACAAAAAGAAAAGAGGAATAAAACTGTCCTAGAAACCTCTGCTGATATACAAATACCTCTCACTTCTGCCTCAGGCACCTCAGAACAAATAGATATTCACTCATTAGTTTTTAAAATCTCTGAAGCACTATCTCCTAAATTTGACTTATTAGAAAAAGAAATTAGACAAGACATTGCTTCCCTATCTACTGAGGTAAAACAGTTCGCTTCCAGATTATCTGAAGCCGAACAAAGAATTTCAGATCTGGAAGATCTGACCATTAACTATAAAACTAATTTTGAATCTACAAATAATATTCTATCAAGAATGCAAAATAAAATTGATGATCTAGAGGATAGATCGAGAAGGAACAACCTCAGGATCATAGGGGTTCCTGAGGAAGGGCAACACGAAGACTTGGAGAAGTTAGTTAAGGTCACACTCCCCAGGCTATTACAACTATCAGAACTTCACTCGTCTATAATTATAGAAAGAGTACACAGGGTAGGCCAACTCAACACACATAGAAACAACACCCGGCCTAGACCCATTATTGTCAAATTTTTAAACTTTCAACATAAGATGTTATTACTCCAGGCTTTTCGCAAACAGCAACCTATTTTTCTAAATGAGGCCAAAATCTACCTGTTTCAGGACTATTCTATAGGCACAGCCACAAAACGAAGGGAAATTGCTCCACATTGCACTAACTTCATTAAGAAAGGGGTGCAAGCAACCCTGCTATACCCAGCAAGGTTGAAACTCTCACTTGATGGTCATACACACCTCTTTGATACAGCACGAGAAGCAGCTAAATTCTATGCTGAATCTTTCTCACAAGACAAAAACTGAGTAAAGTTAATCACCCAAACAGAGATACTCACTTAGAGTGAGTCCAATGTACAAGCAGACAGCAACGGGATGGGGCTGGGAAGCAAGGGTAAGTCTTCCCATGCTACCTGCCCCTCAAGAGGTTATAGGGTTAAAATCATTCTCCATCCCCCCCATCCTTCCCTTTTTTTTTTTTTTTTTTTTTTTTTTGTGTTGTAGCCCTTTATCATTTTAAATCAAAATGGCAGCGGGGAGTAATTTAAAAATGACCTCCTGGAATATTGGAGGCCTCACCTCTCCCATCAAACGGAAAGCCATACTTGCCCAACTAAAAAAGATAAACACAGATGTAGCTTTCCTACAGGAAACTCACCTAAAACCAGAGGAAGTTTTAAAACTTATATCTTCCTGGGTTAGGGAAGTCTTTTTTTCTTCTACTACACAAAGGAAGGGTGGGGTAGCAATCCTCATTGGGAAGAAACTCCCCTATGAGGTAAAACAACTAGCCACAGACCAGGAAGGAAGATACCTATTGATAAAAATCAAGATTTTAAATACATTATTTACATTATGTAACGTATATGCCCCCAATGTTTTTAATCTTCCCTTTTGGGAAAATTTGCAAAATAAACTCCTTTCATTTACAGAAGGGTATCTGATACTCGGAGGCGATTTTAACATGGCTCCTCAATACCCGTTGGATAGGCTTAGACAGAATTCTATTCCAATTAAAACAAAACGAGATAACTTGGAGTCCAAACTATTCATTAGGCTGTTTCGTAACCTAAAACTTTGTGATATTTGGAGACTCCAAAATCCTGACAATAGAGATTATACGTGCCACTCGAGAGCGCATAAAACTCTCTCGAGAATCGACCTTTTTCTAGCAGATGAAAAAACATGTAAAATGAAAGTGTCCACCAAGATTTTACCTATAACAATATCGGATCACGCTCCGATTACTCTCGAGTTCCACTTAAATTCCTCAGGGTACAGGAATGGTAGCTTTGTATTTCCACAATATTTAACTTCAGATTTAAAATTTAAAAACTGGCTTATCTCCAGATTTCAAGAATTTGCACTGTTTAATCAACAACATACTTCCAAACCTGCCCTATTTTGGGAAACTGCAAAGGCGGTCCTTCGTGGGGAAATATTAGCATATTCCATATTCAGGTCCAAGAAAATTAAAAGGAGGGAAAATGAAGTCTTAAGGGCCGTTACAAACGCATATAACCGTTACATCTTAAATAAAACTTTAGAAAACTGGACTAGATATAATTCAGCACTAGCGGAGAGGGATTCTCTTCTTCTTTATAAAACTACCCAGAGAGACCTTAGGCTACAGGCCAAACTATATCATTATGGTAACAAAACAGGGAAGCTTTTGGCTAACCTGGTTAAGATTGAAAAAGGTTCTCGCATAATAAAATCTATCATAAATGGCAGCAAAAACCTTAATTCCCCCGAGGAAATTCGTGGAGTATTCGCAGAATACTATGAATCTTTATATACTTCTAAGGTTTCTAATATACTCCAGAGAGAGAATTTCTGGGATAAGCTAGTTTTCCCATCCTTGGCGCCTGATCTGCTTCAATCATTGCAATCTCCCTTTACTGAAGCAGAAATTTCAACCTCGATTCAAAGGCTGTCCTCCAATAAAGCTCCGGGACCGGATGCACTCCCGAATGAGTTTTACAAAATATTAGCACCCGAAATAATAAGCCACCTAACTTCACTTTTTAATGACATCTATATTTCTGGTAATTCACCAACTAAAGAATTTGTTGCGTCATATACAACCCTCATCTTAAAACAGGGGAAAGACCCAAGTAAAAAGGAGTCATATAGACCTATTGCACTATTAAACACGGACTATAAACTTTTGACATCTATCCTAGCGCATAGACTCCAACCACTGATTTCAACTATCATCCATAAAGACCAAGTTGGTTTCTTGTCGAACCGAAACTCATCAGCTAAAATAAGGGAAGTATTTACGCTAATAGAACATTTCAAGAGGCTTGAGGTTGGGGGGACGGGGGGAGAGGACACCCCTGATATGGCAATTATATCTATCGACGCTGAAAAAGCGTTCGACTCAGTACACCATGATCATTTAAGTTTCGCGCTACAGCAGTTCGGACTTAGAGGTAATTTCCTGCGTTTATTTAATAACTTATATAGTAATACATCCACGAGAATCATGGTTAATCATGGTTTAACACAAGATATAAGATTAGAAAGAGGAACCAGGCAGGGGTGTCCTCTCTCCCCGTTACTTTTTGATTTGGCCATCGAACCCCTTGCTATCCAAATTCGTCACCAACTTGAAGGGATCAAAATTAAGGAAAAAGAATTGCAAATTGCACTCTACGCAGACGATGTCCTGATTTATATCTCAAATACAGCCAGAAACATACCAAAACTTCTTGACATTATAGATCAGTTTAGCTCTTTTTCTGGTTATAAAGTGAACATTTTAAAATCTGAGTTATGTTGGCTTAAACACACAAAGGACTCTTATGTAGCTATTCCATTCTCTATAGTCCCAGATGCTTTTAAATATCTAGGCATCTGGATTTCCCCTAACCCTAATGATTGGTATGATCTAAATATCCCCCCGGTACTTAATAGAGTTAAGCAAGCTTTCAATAACTGGCAGAATCTCCCTCTCTCCTTGTCAGGACGTATTGCTCTTTATAAAATGTCTCTTCTCCCCAAAATTTTGTATGTACTTCAGAATACTCCACTCATCTTGAAAACAAAAGATATTCTTTCCTTTAACTCGGCTCTTCGCTCTTTTATATGGCAAAGTAAAAAACCTAGGATCTTTCTTTCTAAATTAATGCTTTCTACAGAATACGGGGGTCTTTCGCTACCAGATATTCGATTATATAATATAGTCTTCCAGGCTAGAGTGGTGGTAGATTGGTTGACAGGCGCTAATTACATTACAAGTCTTGATCTTGAAAATAACATAGTTTACCCATATTCTTTAATAGCGATACTACATTGTAATAACAATATAATTCCACCAGAAATAAAAAAAATGAAGTCCATCTATAACCCAATCCAGATGTGGAGAAAGATATGTTCTATACTGCATATTCAATTTAGGGTTTCACGCTTTTTACCTCTCTTAAATAACCCTCAATTTCAGGCTGGGATACAATCGGCTCTTTTCTCTAACTGGGAAACTCTGGGTTTAGTAAATATTGCTCAATTACTTGATTTTCCTAGAAAATGTATCAAAACCTTTGATTCTATTAAAGAGAATTTTCAGCTTTCTAATAAAAACTTCTTTGCTTATCTTCAAGCAAGACACCTTGCACTTAAATTAGTAAATGATTTTGGATGGGATTGGTCTCTGGGTATACTTGAGAACTGGATATTATTAGTTAAAAATGGCCGGTCATCAATTTCATATATATACCAAAAATTGACTTCCTCTAAAGGCCCAGAAATAGTAGAAAAAATTCAGACTAAATGGATAGCAACTCTCCCGGAAAACTCAGTGGTCCTTCCTGTAGTAACCTCATCAATACAAGCAATCTCGAGTGCCACATTTTCTGCCACTTGGCGGGAGGCACATGTTAAGCTATTACATATGACGTACTTCTCGCCAGAGAAGGGAGTTAAATGTCGAAATCGTAGTTTTAACAAATGCCCAAAATGCTCATACCCTTCGGCAAATCTCATTCATATGTTCTGGTATTGCCCAACAATCAGGAATTGCTGGCTAAAAGCGCAATACTGGCTTACCAACCTGATGGGCATCACTCCACTGAAGCTATCCCCTGCAAATATAGTTTTCCCCACGGGGGACTTAGGCCTTCCCCAGGAGAAATTTAAACTCGTAGTTTTGGTAATCCTAGCAATGAGGTATTTAATTTTGAAGAGGTGGAACTCGAGAGCAGTCCCGAGCATTGTAGAGATAAAAAACTGTTTGAAGAAACAGTGTATTATGGAACAATTAGACACTAACTTACAGAACGACCAGGATGTAAGAAGTTTTTTCTCCAAATGGTCAAATTTCATTAAAATCTTACCTCCTAGCGAGATTGATCACCTGATCTATCCATTCAGAGATACGGAATTGGTTCTTCTGGGAGTTTGGTAAACTCCCCGCAGCCAATAAAGGGCTACCAACTTTTTAATTTTTTTTTTTTTTTTTTTTCTCTCTTTCTTCCCTACACACTGGAAGGATGCTATGTAAGATTTATTGATGTAAGATCATTATAACAATTGATATAAAATCTGGGGAAGATTAGAGGAAGGGTGGAGGGGAAAGGGGAAAAAAACCAAGAAAAAGCAGCATCAGGTGGTATGTTCAAAGAATATAGTTGAATAATTCACCTAACTGTAATAACCCATGATTTTATTACTGTCTATTTATGATGTGGCCCTGGTGTTTTAAGGGCTGGTTATGCTTGCAGGGTTTTTTCTTTTCTTATGTATTTTCTTTGCTTTTGTTGGATTGATCTTATGTTTTGTTAAATACCCCTGATGCTTAATAAAAATAAAAAAGTAAAAAAAAAAATTGCATGCTCTTTCTAAATCATGAAAGAAAAAATTTGGGTTTCATGTCCCTTTAAAGACCGATAATGGCTGACGATCACCGAAAAACTAATATTTACATAAAAACTAGTGTAATGTGTACAAGTATGTAATGTGTTAGATGGTGTGTGTAGTGCAATGTGTATAATTGTGTGATGTCATGTGTTAGATGGTGTGTGTAGTGTAATGTGTATAATTGTGTGATGTGTTAGATGGTATGTATAGTGTAATTTGTGTATTGTGTTTTATAGTGTATGCAGTGTTATGTGTATAATTGTGTGATGTGTTAGATAGTATGTATAGTGTAATTTGTGTATTGTGTTTTATAGTGTATGCAGTGTTATGTCTATAATTGTGTGATGTGTTAGATGGTGCGTATAGTGTCATTTGTGTATTGTGTTTTATAGTGTATGTATTGTAATATGTATGAGTGTAGTGTAATTGTGTGTGTGTATTGTAATAGGCGTGGGTGTGTTATGTTATATTTTGTGAGTAGTGTAATGTGTATGAGTGTGTGATGTGTTAGATGGTGTGTATAGTGTCATTTGTGTATTGTGTTTTATAGTGTATGTATTGTAATATGTATGAGTGTGTGATGTGTTAGATGGTATGTATAGTGTAATTTGTGTATTGTGTTTTATAGTGTATGCAGTGTTATGTGTATAATTGTGTGATGTGTTAGATGGTATGCATAGTGTAATTTGTGTATTGTGTTTTATAGTGTATGCAGTGTTATGTGTATAATTGTGTGATGTGTTAGATGGTGTGTATAGTGTCATTTGTGTATTGTGTTTTATAGTGTATGTATTGTAATATGTATGAGTGTGTGATGTATGAAATGGTGTGTGTGTGATAAGTTATGTGTGATGTGATGTGTGTAGTATAATTGTGTGTGTGTGTAGTGTAATAGGCATGGGTGTGTTATGTTATATGGTGTGAGTAGTGTAATGTGTATGAGTGTGTGATGTGTTAGATGGTGTGTGTAGTGTAATGTGTATAATTGTGTGATGTGTTAGATAGTGTGTGTGTAGTATAATTTGTGTATTGTGTTTTATAGTGTATGCAGTGTAATGGTACACCACACTTATTAGTTCATTATGTTATATTTGTTCCAACATATATTATCACGTTATATTGGATAGGATTTTTCTTCGTTTTGTTTATTTTACACTTTACATTATTATATTATCTTTATAGTACAGACGCATATTCAGCGCCTGCACTTAGTTACTTTATCTTTTTTCAGACATTGGGGCCTATTTATGAAAGGTCTTGCGGACCTGATCTGACAGTGCGGATCAGGATCTCCGTATTCAACATTGCACCAGCAGCTCACAAGAGCTGCTGGTGCAACGCCGCCCCCTGCTGACTCGCGGCCAATCGGCCGCCAGCAGGGAGGTGTCAATCAACCCAATCGTATTCGATCGGGTTGAATTGCGGCGATTCCTGTCCGCCTCATCAGAGCAGGGGGGCAGGGTTATGGAGCAGCGGTCTTTAGAAGACTCGCCAGAAACACGGATCTTCAAGCTCCATATGGAGCTTGATAAATGGGCCTCATTATATATTTAAATTTGGACATTTTTTAGATTTGTTTTCATAGTTCATTATTTTGGTTTATTCTATCCTAGCTCTTTACACAGCAAGTATCACATATATATATAAATATGCATCTCTATACTTATATCATCATTTTATTTATTGATAGTTTACTGCACATAGTACTACACTCCTCTTTATTCATTTATCTTCGGACATGCAGAGTTAGTTGGGGAATGGCTTACCTTTTCTATAGATATTATAGATATTATGTATATATGGACACTATTTAGCGAACTTGGTTGTACATTATTGTTTTTTAACATTTGCATACACACGTCTATCACACAATTATAGTTTATATCGCCCGTGGCACTATCTGCTAGAGACGTTGGATTGGCTCATGTCTTCACACCCACTTTCCATTTAAGAAAATTTCATTGGTCCGTAGAGATTTACCCACAATAGTGGCGATATGTCATCTATTGTCTAACAGCTTCCGTCTAGTGTGAAACACTCCCCCTTTTTTATTACGATACTCTAAATAACGTAGATTTATTTTTGCAGTATTCTGTCATCGTTCTGTCATCACACTAGCTTTAGGTTATTTTTTCAATACCCTCATTTGTCTATGTTTTTATAGTTGTAACTCATGACATTTGGTCAGTTATCTTTTTGGTTATATGTCATATACCAGTCCTATATATATAGACGCTGTCACTTACGCTCGGAATGTAATTACTTTATTGGGGCATATGTAGCTTCTTAGACACAGGGCTACCATTCATGTTTAATGTATATCTCCCTTGTTATATCCTTAGCACTCACATATTTCCAGTTTAGTTTTACCTTTGGATCCATGTAATAACCCAAATAAATATACTTAGGTTAGCACTGCAGTATTTTCTCTCCCACTCTTTATCTTATATGAAATGATGCTTGTCACTGATTAGAAATGAACTAGTAGTTAGGATATGGTTTTAAATGTATTTTGTAGCAGAGAATATGTTGTGTACCTTTATCATATTCTAGAAAGTTAGAATTTAACAATCTAGTACCATGATTGAAGGGTTTTGTTATAGTTGAACCTTTATTTAATAATCCCATATTCTGTAGGCACCAAATAAAAGTGTTATCAAATTGATATATACAGTATGTATGTGAGGAGTATGGTAGGTATGCACGGAATAACAAATTGGAAATGTACATAAACGGCTTACCGTATGCAAATAAAGGATATAGTAGATATTAAATTTGAAAATAGAAGTCAAGCTGAAAGGAGTCGCTGGAAAGTTGAGTACCTGGAGCTTTATGGCAATGAGCCGGAGGATCAGCTGAGAGACTAGGTAGTGTGAACGGGTAGGCCGAAGAACCCGGAAGCGAGTTAGCAGCTGGAGGTGACGTCACCGAGGAGATCCAAGTCAGACGGCAGCACGGAGGTGCAAGCTTCTAAGATGATGTGAGAGACACGTAGAGAGTAACGGTAGCCGGATCTCTGTCAGAGAAAGACAGCAGTCAGGAACAACAACTGTAGATGAACTTGACAAAAACTTGTAGATACAGAGATAAATATCTCAGAGAGTAACGAAAGTGTGGATACTAAGGTGGGAATTGCCAACAGAATACCAAGCAAGGTATTCTGGGAAAAGGAGGCTTTTATGGGAAATGATGAAATAGAACGTAACAGCCATTTAAAGAGACAGTGGATGTTACAGTATGATAAGTTATATGGAGTGTGTAGTCTAATGTGTGAGTATGATAAGTTATATGGTATGTGTAATATAATGTGCGTGTATGATAAGTTATATGGTGTGTGTTGTAAAATGTGAATGTATGATAAGTTATATGGGGACCTATCTATCAAGCTCCGAAAGGAGCTTGACGGCCCGTGTTTCTGGCGAGTCTTCAGACTTGCCAGACAACAGCAGTTATGAAGCAGCGGTCACAAAGACCGCTGCTCCATAACTCTGTCCGCCTGCTCTGAGCAGGCGGACAGAAATCGCAACAATTCAACCCGATTGAGTACGATCGGATTGATTGACAGCTCCCTGCTAGCGGCCCATTGGCCGTGAGTCTGCAGGGGGCGGCGTTGCACAATCAGCTCTTGTGAGCTGCTGGTGCAATGTTAAATTCAGCTATGTTTGGCGGACCTGATCCGCACTGTCGGATCAGGTCCGCAAGACATATCATAAATATGCCTCATGGTGTGTGTAGTGCAATGTGATAAGATATATTGGTGTGCAAAATTTATATCACAAGAAATCGAAACCTATGGATTCAAAGATAAGGGCCCAGATTACGAGTTTTGCGTTAGAGGCTCTGCTGTGCTAACAAGCAGTTTTCCCTCACCGCTCACTTACATGCAAAGCTGGTATTATGAGTTTTCAGAAACCAGTCGTTTAAAGACAAGAAGTGAGTGTTGAGCAAAATTTTGTTCATTACCGCACTCCAATACCAGCGCTGCTTAAGTCAGCGGTGAGCTGGTGTAACGTGCTCGTGCACGATTTCCCCATAGGAATCAACGGGGAGAGTCGGCTGAAAAAAAGTCTAACACCTGCCAAAAAGCAGCGTTCTATGGGGAAACACATTTTATGTCTACACCTAACACCCTAACATGAACCCCGAGTCTAAACACCCCTAATTTTACACTTATTAGCCCCTAATCTGCAGCCCCCGACATCGCCGCCACCTACATTATATTTATCAACCCCTAATCTGCTGCCCCCAACATCGCCGCCACCTACATTATATTTATTAACCCCTAATCTGCCGCCCCCAATGTCGCTGCAACCTACTTACATTTATTAACCCCTAATCTGCCGCCCTCAACTTTGCTGCAAATCGGCGCATTCCCGCCTCGCAAACATAAGTTAAATATTATTAACCCCTAATCTGCCGTCCCTAACATCGCCGCCACTATATTAAAGTTATTAACCCGTAAACCTAAGTCTAACCCTAAACCTAACACCCATTAACTTAAATATAATTACAATAAATCTAAATAAATATTCCTATTATTACCTAAATAATTCCTATTTAAAACTAAATACCTATAAAATAAACCCTAAGCTAGTTATAATATAACTAATAGTTACATCGTATCTAGCTTAGGGTTTATTTTTATTTTACAGGCAAATTTGTATTTATTTTAACTAGGTAGAATAGTTATTAAATAGTTATTAACTATTTAATAACTACCTAGATAAAATAAATACAAAAGTTCCTGTAAAATAAAACCTAACCTAGGTTACAATTACACCTAACACTACACTATAATTAAATAAATTAACTAAATTAAATACAATTAAATAAATTACATACAATTAGCTAAATTAAATTAAATTAGCTAAAGTACAAAAAACACTAAATTACAGAAAATAATAAACAAATTACAGAAATTTAAACTAATTACACCTAATCTAATAGCCCTATTAAAATTAAATAAAAAATAAATAAAAAAAAAAAACCCTAGCCTAAACTAAACTACCAATAGCCCTTAAAAGGGCCTTTTGCGTGGCATTGCCCCAAAGTAATCAGCTCTTTTACCTGTAAAAAAAATACAAACAATCCCCCCAACAGTAAAACCCACCACCCACACAACCAACACCCCAAATAAAAATCTAACTAAAAAAACCTAAGCTCTAAAAAAACCTGAAAAGGGCATTTGGATGGGCATTGCCCTTAAAAGGGCAGTTAGCTCTTTTGCCGCCCAAACCCTAATCTAAAAAATAAAACCCACCCAATACACTCTTAAAAAAACCTAACACTAACCCCCTGAAGATCGACTTACCGGGAGACGTCTTCATCCAAGCCGGGTGAAGTGGTCCTCCAGACGGGCAGAAGTCTTCATCCAAGCCGTGCGAAGTGGTCCTCCAGACAGGCAGAAGTCTTTATTCAAGCCGGGCAGAAGTGGTCCTCCAGACGGGCAGAAATCTTTCCAGACAGCATCTTTTATCTTCAGCCATCCTGCGCAGAGCGGGTCCATCTTTAAGACATCCAATGCGGAGCTTCCTCTTCTGGCGACGACTAACACAGAATGAAGGTACCTTTAAGTGACGTCATCCAAGATGGCGTCTCTTAGATTCAGATTGACTGATAGAATTCCATCAATCAGCCAATAGGATTGAAGTTCAATCTTATTGGCTGATTGGATCAGCCAATAGGATTGAGCTCACATTCTTTTGGCTGATTGGATCAGCCAATAGGATTGAACTTCAATCCTATTGGCTGATTGCATCAGCCAATAGGATTTTTTCTACCTTAATTCCAATTGGCTGATAGAATTCTATCAGCCAATCGGAATCTAAGGGACGCCATCTTGGATGACGTCACTTAAAGGTACCTTCATTCTCTTTTAGTCATCGGATGAAGAGGATGCTCCGCGTCAGATGTCTTTAAAATGGACCCGCTCCATGCCGGATGGATGAAGATAGAAGATGTCGTCTGGATGAAGACTTCTGCCCGTTTGTAGGACCACTTCTGCCCGGCTTGGATGAAGACTTCTGCCCGTCTGGAGGACCACTTCGCCCTGCTTAGATGAAGACGTCTCCTGGTAAGTCGATCTTCAGAGGGTTAATGTTAGGTTTTTTTTAAGGGTGTATTGGGTGGGTTTTATTTTTAGGTTAGGGACTTTGGGCGGCAAAATAGCTAACTGCCCTTTTAAGGGCAATGCCCATCCAAATTGCCTTTTCAGGGCAATGGAGCTTAGTTTTTTTTAGTTAGGGTTTTATTTGGGGGGTTGGTTGTGTGGGTGGTGGGTTTTACTGTTGGGGGGGTTGTTTGAATTTTTTTTTACAGGTAAAATAGCTGATTACTTTGGGGCAATGCCCCGCAAAAGGCCCTTTTAAGGGCTATTGGTAGTTTAGTTTAGGCTAGGGTTTTTTTATATTTTGGGGGGGCTTTTTATTTTAATAGGGCTATTAGATTAGGTGTAATTCGTTTAAAAATCTGTAATTTGTTTATTATTTTCTGTAATTTAGTGTTTGTTTTTGTACTTTAGCTAATTTAATTTAATTTAGCTAATTGTATGTAATTTATTTAATTGTATTTAATTTAGTTAATTTATTTAATTATAGTGTAGTGTAAGGTGTAATTGTAACTTAGGTTAGGTTTTATTTTTCAGGTACTTTTGTATTTATTTTAGCTAGGTAGTTATTAAATAGTTAATAACTATTTAATAACTATTGTACCTAGTTAAAATAAATACAAACTTGCCTGTAAATCTCTTTTCCCAATCTGTATGTTGCCTCAAGGGCGCATTTAAGAAGCCCCAGGACAGCAAAAAGCTTATTAATCGCAGAAACTCAAAGTGCAGTAGTTGTGATTGGGGAAAATTACAGCTAGATTACGAGTTGTGCGTTAGGCTTAAAAAGTAGCGTTGGCCGGTCCAAATGCTGCTTTTTAACGCCCGCTGGTATTACGAGTCTTGAAGGTACAGGTGTACCGCTCACTTTTTTGGCCAGACTTTGAAATACCGCAAATCCACTTACGTCAATTGCATATCCTCTTTTTTCAATGGGACTTATTATGGGACCGGTATTATGAGTCTGACAAAAAGTGAGCGGTAGACCCTCTCCTGTCAAGACTGGTACCGCATTTAAAAGTCAGTAGTTAAGAGTTTTACACTATAACGCCGCAGCATAAAACTCTTAACTAAAGTGCTAAAAAGTACACTAACACCCATAAACTACCTATTAACCCCTAAACCAAGGCCCTCCCACATCGCAAACACTATAATAAAATTTTTAACCCCTAATCTGCTGAACTGGACATCGCCGCCATTATAATAAATATATTAACCCTGAAAGCTCCGCACTCCCGCCTCGCAAACACTAGTTAAATTTCATTAAACTCTAATCTGCTGTTCCTAACATCACCGCAACCTACCTACATTTATTAACCCCTAATCTGCCGTCCCCAACGTCACCGCCACTATATTAAAGTTATTAACCCCTAAATCTAAGTCTAACCCTTACCCTAACACCCCCTCATTAACTAAATTATTCCTATTTAAAACTAAATATTTAACTCTAAAATAAACCCTAAGGCCTAGATTTAGAGTTTTGTCGGTAAGGACCCGCGTAGCTAACGCCGGCTTTTTTCTGGCCGCACCATAAAAATAACTCTGGTATTGAGAGTCCACATAAAGGCTGTGTTAGGCTCCAAAAAAGGAGCGTAGAGCATATTTAACGCAGCTTCAACTCTCGATACCAGAGTTGCTTACGCAAGCGGCCAGCCTCAAAAAGGTGCTCGTGCACGATTCCCCCATAGGAAACAATGGGGCTGTTTGAGCTGAAAAAAAACCTAATACCTGCAAAAAAGCCGCGTTCAGCTCTTAATGCAGCCTCATTGTTTGCTATGCGTAAACACTTCCTACGTCTGCACCTAACACTCTAACATGTACCCCGAGTCTAAACACCCCTAACCTTACACTTATTAACCGCCCCCGCTATCGCTGACCCCTGCATATTATTATTAACCCCTAATCTACCGCTCCGGACACCATCGCTACTTACATTATCCCTATATAACCTTAATCTGCTGCCCTAACATTGCTGACTCCTATATTATATTTATTAACCCCTAATCTGCCCCCCACAACGTCGCCTCCACCTGCCTACACTTATTAACCCCTAATCTGCCGAGCGGACCTGAGCGCTACTATAATAAAGTTATTAACCCCTAATCCGCCTCACTAACCCTATAATAAATAGTATTAACCCCTAATCTGCCCTCCCTAACATCGCCGACACCTAACTTCAATTATTAACCCCTAATCTGCCGACCGGAGCTCACCGCTATTCTAATAAATGTATTAACCCCTAAAGCTAAGTCTAACCCTAACACTAACACCCCCCTAAATTAAATATAATTTACATCTAACTAAATTAATTAACTCTTATTAAATAAATTATTCCTATTTAAAGCTAAATACTTACCTGTAAAATAAATCCTAATATAGCTACAATATAAATTATAATTACATTGTAGCTATTTTAGGATTAATATTTATTTTACAGGCAACTTTGTAATTATTTTAACCAGGTGCAATAGCTATTAAATAGTTAAGAACTATTTAATAGTTACCTAGTTAAAATAATTACAAAATCACCTGTCAAATAAAGCCTAACCTAAGTTACAATTAAACCTAACACTATACTATCATTAAATTAATTAAATAAAATACCTACAATTACCTACAATTAAACCTAACACTACACTATCAATACATTAATTAAATACAATATCTACAAATAACTACAATGAAATAAACTAACTGAAGTACAAAAAATAAAAAAGAACTTTTACAAAAAATAAAAAAATATCTACAAACATAAGAAAAATATTACAACAATTTTAAACTAATTACACCTACTCTAAGCCCCCTAATAAAACAACAAAGCCCCCCAAAATAAAAAATGCCCTACCCTATTCTAAATTACTAAAGTTAAAAGCTCTTTTACCTTACCAGCCCTGAACAGGGCCCTTTGCGGGGCATGCCCCAAGAAGTTCAGCTCTTCGTTATCCTTATGTACCCCTAATCTGCTGCCCCTAACACCGCCGACCCCTATATTATATTTAGTAACCCCTAACCTGCCCCCCACAACGTCGCCGCCAGCTACCTACACTTATTAACCCCTAATCTGCCGACCGCAAAGCGCCGCCACCTACATTATCCTTATGTACCCCTAATCTGCTGCCCTATCATCGCCGACCCCTATATTATATTTATTAACCCCTAATCTGCCCCCCACAACGTCGCCTCCACCTGCCTACACTTATTAACCCCTAATCTGCCGAGCGGACCTGAGCGCTACTATAATAAAAATATTAACCCCTAATCCGCCTCACTAACCCTATAATAAATAGTATTAACCCCTAATCTGCCCTCCCTAACATCGCCGACACCTAACTTCAATTATTAACCCCTAATCTGCCGACCGGAGCTCACCGCTATTCTAATAAATGTATTAACCCCTAAAGCTAAGTCTAACACTAACACTAACACCCCCCTAACTTAAATATAATTTACATCTAACGAAATTAATTAACTCTTATTAAATAAATTATTCCTATTTAAAGCTAAATACTTACCTGTAAAATAAATCCTAATATAGCTACTATATAAATTATAATTACATTGTAGCTATTTTAGGATTAATATTTATTTTACAGGCAACTTTGTAATTATTTTAACCAGGTGCAATAGCTATTAAATAGTTAAGAACTATTTAATAGTTACCTAGTTAAAATAATTACAAAATTACCTGTCAAATAAATCCTAACCTAAGTTACAATTAAACCTAACACTATACTATCATTAAATTAATTAAATAAAATAACTACAATTACCTACAATTAAACCTAACACTACACTATCAATACATTAATTAAATACAATATCTACAAATAACTACAATGAAATAAACTAATTGAAGTACAAAAAATAAAAAAGAACTGTTACAAAAAATAAAAAAATATCTACAAACATAAGAAAAATATTACAACAATTTTAAACTAATTACACCTACTCTAAGCCCCCTAATAAAACAACAAAGCCCCCCAAAATAAATAATGCCCTACCCTATTCTAAATTACTAAAGTTAAAAGCTCTTTTACCTTACCAGCCCTGAACAGGGCCCTTTGCGGGGCATGCCCCAAGAAGTTCAGCTCTTCGTTATCCTTATGTACCCCTAATCTGCTGCCCCTAACACCGCCGACCCCTATATTATATTTAGTAACCCCTAACCTGCCCCCCACAACGTCGCCGCCAGCTACCTACACTTATTAACCCCTAATCTGCCGACCGCAAAGCGCCGCCACCTACATTATCCTTATGTACCCCTAATCTGCTGCCCTAACATCGCCGACCCCTATATTATATTTATTAACCCCTAATCTGCCCCCCACAACGTCGCCTCCACCTGCCTACACTTATTAACCCCTAATCTGCCGAGCGGACATGAGCGCTACTATAATAAAGTTATTAACCCCTAATCCGCCTCACTAACCCTATAATAAATAGTATTAACCCCTAATCTGCCCTCCCTAACATCGCCGACACCTAACTTCAATTATTAACCCCTAATCTGCCGACCGGAGCTCACCGCTATTCTAATAAATGTATTAACCCCTAAAGCTAAGTCTAACCCTAACACTAACACCCCCCTAAGTTAAATATAATTTTTATCTAACGAAATTAATTAACTCTTATTAAATAAATTATTCCTATTTAAAGCTAAATACTTACCTGTAAAATAAATCCTAATATAGCTACAATATAAATTATAATTACATTGTAGCTATTTTAGGATTAATATTTATTTTACAGGCAACTTTGTAATTATTTTAACCAGGTACAATAGCTATTAAATAGTTAAGAACTATTTAATAGTTACCTAGTTAAAATAATTACAAAATTACCTGTCAAATAAATCCTAACCTAAGTTACAATTAA
This sequence comes from Bombina bombina, assembly GCF_027579735.1. Classification (NCBI taxonomy): domain Eukaryota; kingdom Metazoa; phylum Chordata; class Amphibia; order Anura; family Bombinatoridae; genus Bombina; species Bombina bombina. Next base: position 216,467,206 of record NC_069505.1, read on the forward strand.
ACCTAACACTATACTATCATTGAATTAATTAAATAAAATACCTACAATTACCTACAATTAAACCTAACACTACACTATCAATACATTAATTAAATACAATATCTACAAATAACTACAATGAAATAAACCAACTAAAGTACAAAAAATAAAAAAGAACTAAGTTACAAAAAATAAAAAAATATCTACAAACATAAGAAAAATATTGCAACAATTTTAAACTAATTACACCTACTCTAAGCCCCCTAATAAAACAACAAAGCCCCCCAAAATAAAAAAATGCCCTACCCTATTCTAAATTACTAAAGTTAAAAGCTCTTTTACCTTACCAGCCCTGAACAGGGCCCTTTGCGGGGCATGCCCCAAGAAGTTCAGCTCTTTTGCCTGTAAAAAAAACATACAATACCCCACCCAACATTACAACCCACCACCCACATACCCCTAATCTAACCCAAACCCCCCTTAAATAAACCTAACACTAAGCCCCTGAAGATCTTCCTACCTTGTCTTCACCATACCAGGTTCACCGATCGGTCCTGAAGAGCTCCACCGATGTCCTGATCCAAGCCCAAGCGGGGGGCTGAAGATGTCCATGATCCGGTAGAAGTCTTCATCCAAGCGGGGCAGAAGAGGTCTTCCATCCGATTGAAGTCTTCATCCAAGCGTCGCAGAAGAGGTCTTCCATCTGATTGAAGTCTTCATCCAGGCGGCATCTTCTATCGACATCCATCTGGAACGGAGCGGCAGCATCCTGAAGACCTCCGACGCGGAACATCCATCCTGGCCGACGACTGAACGACGAATGACGGTTCCTTTAAATGACGTCATCCAAGATTGCGTCCCTCGAATTCCGATTGGCTGATAGGATTCTATCAGCCAATCGGAATTAAGGTAGGAATATTCTGATTGGCTGATGGAATCAGCCAATCAGAATCAAGTTCAATCCGATTGGCTGATCCAATCAGCCAATCCGATTGAGCTCGCATTCTATTGGCTGTTCCGATCAGCCAATAGAATGCGAGCTAAATCTGATTGGCTGATTCCATCAGCCAATCAGAATATTCCTAACTTAATTCCGATTGGCTGATAGAATCCTATCAGCCAATCGGAATTCGAGGGACGCCATCTTGGATGACGTCATTTAAAGGAACCGTCATTCGTCGTTCAGTCGTCGGCCAGGATGGATGTTCCGCGTCGGAGGTCTTCAGGATGCTGCCGCTTCGTTCCAGATGGATGTCGATAGAAGATGCCGCCTGGATGAAGACTTCAATCGGATGGAAGACCTCTTCTGCACCGCTTGGATGAAGACTTCAATCGGATGGAAGACCTCTTCTGCCCCGCTTGGATGAAGACTTCTACCGGATCATGGACATCTTCAGCCCCCCGCTTGGGCTTGGATCAGGACATCGGAGGAGCTCTTCAGGACCGATCGTTGAACCTGGTATGGTGAAGACAAGGTAGGAAGATCTTCAGGGGCTTAGTGTTAGGTTTATTTAAGGGGGGTTTGGGTTAGATTAGGGGTATGTGGGTGGTGGGTTGTAATGTTGGGGGGGGGATATTGTATGTTTTTTTTACAGGCAAAAGAGCTGAACTTCTTGGGGCATCCCCGCAAAGGGCCCTGTTCAAGGCTGGTAAGGAAAAAGAGCTTTTAACTTTAGTAATTTAGAATAGGGTAGGGCATTTTTTATTTTGCAGGGCTTTGTTGTTTTATTAGGGGGCTTAGAGTAGGTGTAATTAGTTTAAAATTGTTGTAATATTTTTCTTATGTTTGTAGATATTTTTTAATTTTTTGTAACTTAGTTCTTTTTTATTTTTTGTACTTTAGTTAGTTTATTTCATTGTAGTTATTTGTAGGTTTTGTATTTAATTAATGTATTGATAGTGTAGTGTTAGGTTTAATTGTAGGTAATTGTAGGTATTGTATTTAATTAATTTATTGATAGTGTAGTGTTAGGTTTAATTGTAGGTAATTGTAGGTATTTTATTTAATAAATTTAATGATAGTATAGTGTTAGGTTTAATTGTAACTTAGGTTAGGATTTATTTGACAGGTAATTTTGTAATTATTTTAACTAGGTAACTATTAAATAGTTCTTAACTATTTAATAGCTATTGTACCTGGTTAAAATAATTACAAAGTTGCCTGTAAAATAAATATTAATCCTAAAATAGCTACAATGTAATTATAATTTATATTGTAGCTATATTAGGATTTATTTTACAGGTAAGTATTTAGCTTTAAATAGGAATAATTTATTTAATAAGAGTTAATTAATTTTGCTAGATGTAAATTATATTTAACTTAGGGGGGTGTTAGTGTTAGGGTTAGACTTAGCTTTAGGGGTTAATACATTTATTAGAATAGCGGTGAGCTCCGGTCAGCAGATTAGGGGTTAATAATTGAAGTTAGGTGTCGGCGATGTTAGGGAGGGCAGATTAGGGGTTAATACTATTTATTATAGGGTTAGTGAGGCGGATTAGGGGTTAATAACTTTATTATAGTAGCGCTCATGTCCGCTCGGCAGATTAGGGGTTAATAAGTGTAGGCAGGTGGAGGCGACATTGTGGGGGGCAGATTAGGGGTTAATAAATAAAATATAGGGGTCGGCGGTGTTAGGGGCAGCAGATTAGGGGTACATAAGGATAACGTAGGTGGCGGCGCTTTGCGGTCGCCAGATTAGGGGTTAATAAGTGTAGGTAGCTGGCGGCGACATTGTGGGGGGCAGGTTAGGGGTTACTAAATATAATATAGGGGTCGGCGGTGTTAGGGGCAGCAGATTAGGGGTACATAAGGATAACGTAGTTGGCGGTCGGCAGATTAGGGGTTAAAAAAATTTAATCGAGTGTCGGCGATGTGGGGGGACCTCGGTTTATGGGTACATAGGTAGTTTATGGGTGTTAGTGTACTTTAGAGTACAGTAGTTAAGAGCTTTATGAACCGGCGTTAGCCCAGAAAGCTCTTAACTACTGACTTTTTTCCTGCGGCTGGAGTTTTGTAGTTAGAGTTCTAACGCTCACTTCAGCCACGACTCTAAATACCGGAGTTAGAAAAATCCCATTGAAAAGATAGGATACGCAATTTACGTAAGGGGATCTGCGGTATGGAAAAGTCGCGGATGAAAAGTGAGCGTTAGACCCTTTTTTGAGTGACTCCAAATACCGGCGGTAGCCTAAAACCAGCGTTAGGAGCCTCTAACGCTGGTTTTCACGGCTAACGCCAAACTCCAAATCTAGGCCTTAGGTTTTAATTTTATTTTACAGGCAAGTTTGTATTTATTTTAACTAGGTAGAATAGTTATTAAATGGTTATTAACTATTTAATAACTACCTAATTAAAATAAATACAAATTTACCTGTAAAATAAAACCTAACCTAAGTTACAATTACACCTAACACTACACAATAATTAAATTAATTCCCTAAATTAAATACAATTAAATACAATTAAATAAAATTATCTAAAGTACAAACCCCCCACTATATTACAGAAAATAATAAACAAATTACAAGATTTTTAAACTAATTACACCTAATCTAATCCCCCTAACAAAATAAAAAGCCCCCCCAAAATAAAAAAGCCCTACCCTACACTAAATTACAAATAGCCCCTAAAAAGGCCTTTTGCGAGTCATTGCCACAAAGTTAAAAAAGTACAAATCCCCCCCAACATTAAAACCCACCACCCACACAACCAACCCTACTATAAAACACACCCAATACCCCCTTAAAAAAAACTAACACTAACCCCTTGAAGATCACCTTACCGGGAGAAGTCTTCACCCAACCGGGCCGAAGTCCTCAACGAAGCCGGGAGAAGTCTTCATCCTAGCCGGGTGAAGTGGTCCTCCAGACGGGCAGAAGTCTTCATCCAGACGGCATCTTCTATCTTCATCCATCCGGCGCAGAGCGGGTCCATCTTCATGACATCCTGTGAGGAGCATCCTCTTCCATCGAAGTCTTCTTACTAAATGACGGTTCCTTTAAGTGACGTCATCCAATATGGCATCCCTTCAATTCCGATTGGCTGATAGAATTCTATCAGCCAATCGAAATTAAGGTAAAAAAAATCCTATTGGCTGATGCAATCAGCCAATAGGATTGAGATGGCATTATATTGGATTTTTTCTACCTTAATTCTGATTGGCCAATCTGAATTGAAGGGACGCCATCTTGGATGAAGTCAATTAAAGGAACCATAATTTAGTAAGAAGACTTCGATGGAAGAGGATGCTACGCGCCGGATGTCTTGAAGATGGAACCCGCTCTGTGCCGGATGGATGAAGATAGAAGATGCCGTCTGGATGAAGATAGAAGATGCCGTCTGGATGAAGACTTCTGCCCTTCTGGAGGACCACTTCACCCGGCTTGGATGAAGACTTCTCCCGACTTCGTTGAGGAATTTGGCCCGGTTGGGTGAAGACTTCTCCCGGTAAGGTGATCTTCAAGGGGTTAGTGTTAGGTTTTTTTAAGGGGGTATTGGGTGGGTTTTATAGTAGGGTTGGTTGTGTGGGTGGTGGGTTTTAATGTTGGGGGGGATTTGTACTTTTTTTTACAGGTAAAAGAGCTGATTACTTTGGGGCAATGCCCCACAAAAGGCCCTTTTAAGGGCTATTTGTAATTTAGTGTAGGGTAGGGTTTTTAATTTTGGGGAGGCTTTTTTATTTTGTTAGGGGGATTAGATTAGGTGTAATTAGTTTAAAATTCTTGTAATTTGTTTATTATTTTCTGTAACGGCAGATTAGGGGTTAATTAATATAATGTAGGTGTCGGCGATGTCGGGGGCTGCAGATTAGGGCTTAAAAAGTGTAAGATTAGGGGTGTTTAGACTTGGGGTTCATGTTAGGGTGTTAGGTGTAGACATAAATGTATTTTTCCCATAGGAATCCATGGGGCTGCGTTAGGAGCTAAGCGCTGCTTTTTTGCAGGTATTAGGTTTTTTTTCAGCTGGCTCTCCCCGTTGATTCCTATGGGGAAATCGTGCACGAGCACGTTCAGCCAGCTCACCTTTAACGTAAGCAGCGCTGGTATTGAGGTGAGATGTGGAGCAAAATTTTGCTCTACAATCACTTTTTTGCAGTTAACGCCGGGTTTCTAAAAACCCGTAATACCAGTGCTGTCAGTAAGTGAGCTGTGAGCATAAACTGCTCATTAGCACCGCACAGCCTCTAACACAAAATTCGTAATCTAGGTGTTAGTTTGGAAATTTAACATAGATAGAATGGAACCATTAGGAAAAAGATCTGCAACAGATGTTATCCCCAAGTCAGACCACTGGTATGGATGTGAGTCGGTTAGTGCTACCAATAAGCCCGATATTGAGTGTATTGGGGAAGGATGGGGTGCGATCTTAATGGAGTGGGGAATTCTATCCCAAAACTTTAGGTTAGAATCTACTATAAAATTGCCTATAATGTTAGTTTTTCTCGCATATCTAGGTATCTAAACAAGATCATGTAACTTAATTCCATATGCTTCAGGTTGTAGTATTCCCCCAGGCTAAAATATGAGCTAACTTAGCTTCTTTGTGGTATGCCAAGAGGTTGGGCATAGCAGCTCCCACAGCAAGTACCGGGTGGTGTAAGTATCTCATGGCAACTCTGGGTCGTTTCCCTTTCCAGATGAAAGAATTACATATCTGTTGAAATTGTGTGATTAAGGTTTTTGTTATAGGGACCGGGAGACAACAAAAAAAATTAATTTGGGCAACAGACTCATCTTAAGTGCGGCAATCCTACCCCACCATGAAAGACAAGGAGTATTACACCGATTCATAAGGTCTTTGAATTGTTGTAGCAAAGGGTTCAAATTACTTGCTATTATGGTAGGGATGTGGTGTGATAAATGCACCCCCAAATGGCAAATCTTAGATATGGACCACTCAAACGGGAACAGCTTTTTCAACTCAAAAAACTCTCTATCATCAATGTTCAAAGCATAAGCCGAAGTTTTGGCAAAATTCAGATTATAAAAGCTAACTTTGGCAAATTCATCTAAGAGAGAGAATAGGGCTAGTAGTGAAGAGGTAGGATCAGAAGTAAAAATGGTAAGGTCGTCCGCAAACAATGCCACCTTCTGCAAGCCACCACTTAGACTGACCCCTTGTATTTTGGGAGAAATTCTGATGGCTTCCACAAGTGGCTCTATCACAAGAGCGAAGAGAATTGGGGACAGGGGGCATCCCTGATGGGTGCCATTAGAAATATTGAATGTAGGGGAACAAAAGCCCAGACCACAGACCTTCATTGAAGGGGACGAATATAGAGCCAGGACCATTGTGCAATAGGTTTGAGGGAAACCAAATTTCAGTAGCGTTTCTCTCAGGTAAAACCAGTCGACTCGGTCAAAAGCTTTTTCAGCATCGAGTGACAAAGTGACACATGGTTGACTGAGTCTACTGGCTTCCATAAAGATGTTAAGCTACCTCCTAGTGTTGTCCGGGCCCTCATGTCCTAAAGTAAACCTGACATGGTCAGGATTGATTAAGTATGAGTTTAAAGTATTCAGGCGGTTTGCCAGGATCTTAGCATACATTTTAGCGTCAAGATTCAATAATGAGATTGGCCTAAAATTACAACATAAATCAGGAGATTTACCTAGTTTAGGTAATGTGACAAACATGGTTTGAAGAAACTCTTCTGGGAAAGAGTCTAATTGCCCTGCTGTATTAAATACCCTTAATAGGAAGGGGGTCAATTGTTCTGTAAATGTTTTGTAGAATGTATCGGTGTACCTATCTGGCCTGGTGCTTTATGAATTTTTAATTTAGAGATAACTTTGAGGTGATTGGAACTTGCAGAGCGTAAATTATATAATTGCTCATAATATTCTGCAAATGCAGAACCTATATCCTTAGGGTTCATTAGAGTTGAAACCTCTTTTTTTAAATATGGGATCCAGGCTTGAGCAGCCCTATCACGTCACTTTATAGCCAGTAAGTAGTCCGCTGTGTTTCCCTTATTATAAAACATGTGTTTACATTCTCTCAGCCTTTCCTGAACCTTTTCATTTTCTATTTGAAGAAGGAATTCTTTAGAAGAAGCTATTTGTAGTAGGAGTTGGGGATGTAGTGTTTTTTTGTGTTCAGCTATAAGGGTCTGGAGTGTCTAATGCAATTGTGCTAGGGAAACTGTAGAGCGTTTTCTTGTCTGAGATTGTGCTTTAATGAAAACTCTCAAAGGTAAGCTTTTAAGGGACCCCAAAGACAAAAATCATCTACCTCCAAAGTATCATTAAATTGTAGAAAATAAAAAATTTCTGCAGAGAGGGAATCTTTTAAACCAGGTATTGAAAGCAATGAGTCAAAAAGTCTCCAAGGAGGTCTAGAAGTTATGGATGCCAACAGCGGGAGCTGAATAGTGACTGGGGAATGGTCAGACCATGAACAGTCTCGTATCTGAGATTTTGTCATTTTATCGAGTAACCAGGGATTACACAAAAAAAAGTAAATCCTGGAATATGAATAATAGGTGTAGTCTTTAGTTGAGGAGTGTAATGAGCGCCACACGTCAAATAGATTGGATTGGGCTATAGGCAAGAAAAATTGTTTAGACAAGGCTTTAGAAGATTTATCAATTCTGCGATTTGCTGGTACTAGCTTGTCCAAATTAGGGTCTGGGACCATATTAAAGTCTCCGGCTAGTAGTAGTATACCCTTTTTAAGGGAGTCTAAACGGTCTAAATTTTTTTAAATGCCTTATTTGTTTGGAGTTGGGGCTGTAATATGAAGCAAGTGTGTATAAAGCGCCATCCAGTTTGCAGAGTATTATGAGAAAGCGCCCCCTGAGGGTCAGAGTCGATTGATATCTGTTCATAAGTGATATCGTGATGAATTAACATAGTTACTCCCCTCATCTTTTTAGTGAATGAAGCTGTTTTCACAACAGGGTAAAAGGGAGATCGGATCGGGGAAGGGCACCCCGCAAGTCAATGGGTTTCCTGTAGGAAAACCAATTAGGCCTGCAGGTGTTTTAGGGAGTGGTAAAGAAGGTTACGTTTCATAGGAGAATTAAGTCCCCTGACATTGTGGGAAGTGCACACAACAGCCATGGCAACTGAAAGAGCTTAGGAGAAGGTGAAGGACATAAAGGGGAAGGGAGAGGGAGAAGGGGAGGAGAAGGGAAGAGAGAGAAAAAAAATGTGGGGGTGGGGGGAGAAGGAAGGGAATAGAGATGCTCATGAGGGTATTAGAAGTGAGAGGACTTCCTGCTGGAGGCGGGGCTCACAGGTGACTGCAGGTAGCTGCAGGTGTACCTGGAAAAAGCTCTGCGCCTCTACGTGAGGCCTATTCCATCACCAGCCCATGCTTTTTTTCCCTTGGCCGGTTGCAGGCTTGGGAGTTTGGATTTCGATCCTGCATAGGAAGTTTACTCATTCAGCTTATTGGTGCACGATAGCTGGTGCACGCCATTTCTGCTAAAGCCGACAGGTGTATTAGTACCCAGCCGATGGACACTCACTTAAAGTTTGCTGGCTCTTCCTGTCCCATCTAGCTCGGCTGTATTGATCTCTATTAGAACGCTATGGACTCCCTCTTTGAACTTGGACAAAAACCCCTCACAGACAGCTGAACTGTTACATACAAGACGCACACCCTCCCTGCTTACCCGGGAACCTCCTCAGATACCGGCTCTGTGGTTATGAGCATAGAGCACACAGAACGCCGATACGATTCCTTGGCTTACCTGGTTGAGCGATGAAGGAATGCTGAGAGGACCCTGGCGGCAGTGCACGGGTTTCGCCGCTGTCTAGGTGTTGACGATCTGCACTGGGAAGCGGCATTTGTGGCCAAGTCTACCTGGTTGGGCTTTTGCTCCTCACGGCCGCAATCCGTTCCGCTGGCTGTTTTGAAGGTGCGGTAGGCGACACTGGGAAAAGAAAAACAAGCCATACCTTTTTAGCCCGCCTGGTCGGGCTAATATCCCAAGCAGCGGTCTCTCCTGTCTCCTGAAGATTTCGGAGGTGCGTGTGGTGCCGCTGCATGCCTGTGGAGGGCGTCTTTGGTCCTGATCTCAAGCAGCGGTCTCCCCTGTCTCCTGAGGATTTCGGAGGTACGTGTGGTGCCGCTGCATGCCTGTGGAGGGCGTCTTTGGTCCTGATCTCAAACCACACATGATCAAATGGAAGGCATATAGGGCGGCTTGATTCCACTATCTATTGGTCCTGCTGGGCCGCCGGACTTCTTTCCCGTGGAGTGGTTTCAGCTTACAGCTCAGACGCCCGTTTGAAGATCTTTGCTTGCAGACGGGTAAAGCATTGAGCACAGGAGCAACGCTGAATTTCACGGTTATCGCCCAGCAGGTACTGTACTCCGGAGTGTCTGGGCAGAGCTAGCTGGGAGCAACAGACTAGTAGAGGGAATTGAAAGTCCTGTAAGCTGCGGGTGTCCATAGTCAGTTATATTAGGTTGTGCACGTAGCATAGAGCTCCGGCAGGAACAGGGCACCTGTAGCTTTGAACTGCCAGTATCGTTTATTATAATCTGATTGAAGGAAGTATATGACCGTTGCTACTTGCCCTGCTGTGTTATGGGACGTTCTGTGCCAGTCCTACAGTCGGTTGTGCTATCCTAATTGACTCTCTTCACACAATGGGTCTGGCATAAAGACTGGGGGCAAAAAGAACTTTATAATCTCTGAGTTTTTTTAGACATATATATCTATCTTACCCTTGTTACAGTTCTGCCAAATTAAGATAGCAGCTTGCTGCTTGAGGGTTATACTCTAACTGTGTAGTTGCATTATTAGATATTTCTGTATTGTATTTGTGTTTTTTTGCGTTTTTTTTTTTTTGTTTTGTTTTTTTTGTTTCCTCTTTCTCCTTAAGGTAATTTAAGGGGATTTAAGGTAATTTAACACTGGGCTCTTCTGAAGGTATAGTTAGTGTAGGGAGGTAAACATAGACCTGGTACAGCCAAATCCTTTTAAGTCCTGCTGCTGTGCCTGACTGGGTCTTACTCTAAGCTGAATTAAACTTTGTAGGGAGAAAAAAAGAGGAAAAACTTTACCGCATACAGGTCCCTATAGAAGTGTGTAATCCCCTCTGAGTATATTATGGTGGGGAGTTTTACAGCTATAAGAGTTTTCCTAGATAATCTGTGTGTCCATATAATGATCATTGGTTTTTCTTTTTCTTGCTAGATAATTCCACTATACTAATAACCTTTGATCTATTGATAGAGAGCCATAGCCTTAATACACAATTATCCCACTCAGCAATCAATACATGAATATATCTGTACTATTTGTGATGCATGTTATGTTTGGGTTTCTCCTTAGCATAATTTAAAGATTAGGGGCATACAACTTAAATGTTCACTTTATAATATATATGGTATCTCGCCCCTGAAATTAGGCAATTTTTTTTGACACCTGAAGTTAAAGCACTATAGCTTTTTAGAGTTAGTAGCATTACACCCTGTTTGCTACAAACGATAGCACTTGAAGTTTTCCAGAGCACTATAGCACCTTAGACCAGGTAGAGTTACACGCCTGGCTTTATACAAAAAATTTGCACTTAAAAATTGGGTTTTTTTTAGTTTCCCCTTTTTTTTTTTTTTTTTTTTTTCCCGTTTATGATCTAGGCACCATTAACTCACATATTTTATTAAGATTAAAATATTAACTGATCTGTAAAGTCTTCTCCCAAACAAGCAGTATTAAATTCAAGGACATTGTGGTTATTTACCACACATACATATGGTGACTAGTAAAGAGATATATACATAAACCACCGTTGGCCGCATTTCTTTACTGGACTAGTATATAATTAGAAAACACTTAAATAGTCTCAAAGGGCAGAGCCACAAAACTTATCATTACATCTTAATTAACTTTGGTGCGGAATTAGAGATTGTCATAGCTTGCGCTGAGTCAAATATTACACTCAGGAAACTAGAATCGCCCTTGACTGATTCCTCACATTTGCATAAGCTATATAGTGTGTGGAGGGAGTAAGTTTAAATAAGCATACATCCTGTTCATGGACAAATATACGTATCAAAAGAGTTCTCCTTCCAATATGCCTCCTAAAGCTAAGGAAAAAAAGGGGAGCGGTAGGAACCTGGACTCCAGTATTGCTTCCCCCCTAGACAAAAGTATCTCCAGCCCGCCTCCTATTAACCTAACAGAATTTGCAACTGAAGTGGCAAAAATCCTGACACCACAATTTGACATGATTAAACAGGAGATCAGAAACGAGATATCTGGTCTCACCTTAGAGGTTAGACAGTTTTCATCAAGACTAGACGAAATGGAGACTAGAATCTCGGATCTGGAAGATAGACTCAATGTAGTGGATCCAATTCTGGATAATCACAATAAGATTATTGCTTCCATGCAAGCCAAGATCGAGGATCTTGAGGATCGCTCGAGACGTAATAATCTTAAAGTGATTGGTCTACCTGAATCTCCAGAGTATCAAGATTTAATGAATTTTGTCACTTCCACACTTCCACAAGCCTTGCAGATTCCAGTTCCTGCCGCTCCCTTTCAGATTGAAAGGGCTCATAGGATAGGCCAACGACGGGATCATAATGAGGCTGCAAGACCCAGGCCAGTAATCTTCAAATTTATGAACTTTCAAGATAAACTACTATATCTCAAACATTACAGGAAATGTGGTTCTCTCTCTCTAGGCCCTCATAAACTACTTATGTTTCAAGATTTCTCTTCAGAGACACTAACTAAGAGAAGAGATATGTCTTTTTTCTATGGGAGACTGCAGAGAGACAACTATAATATAAGGTTGATATACCCGGCAAAGCTAATAGTTTTGAAAGATGGTGCCACACACACACTTAATAATGTTATGGAGGCGGAGAACTTCTGCAGGGAAGCCGGGGTACCATGAAGAGCTATATAGCTCTAGTAGATAGATGTTCAAGCGATTAAAATAGAATATAGGTCTTAAGAGATATGCACCTGTTAAATATGCAGTTGCATCTCCCGATTGGCTTTGTAGTAGGGATGGTAACAGTGGGTAGGCTGGGAGGGGGGGGGTGTTAGGTTTGTGGGGTTCCTGTTTCTTTTTTTCTTTTTTTTTTTTTTTCTTTTTTTTCTGTGTGCCTGTTCTTCTTTTTCTCTCCTCCCTTTACTCCTCTCCTCTTCCCCCCTTCCTTTAGATACCTCACTCTTCGAGATGGGGTATTGCTATTCCCCATAGAAATTATATTATTTCGAATCACCTTCTCCCGCTTGCTAGGGATTTAGATGAGTAGTGCTATTAACCTTAACTTACTATCCTGGAATATAGGCGGTATTAATTCACCTATTAAAAGAAAAGCTAAAATAAAATATTTGGGGAAATTTAATCCAGACATAGTTTTTCTTCAAGAACTACATCTAAATGCCATTGAAATACCCAAACTTAAAGCTAAGTGGGTGGGGGAAGTGGTGGCAGCCCCATTTACCTCAAGGAAGCGGGGGGTAGCAATTCTATTAAATCGGAATTTAGAATATCAAATAATCAATATTGAATCTGACCCCGAGGGCAGATTTTTAATAATGGAAGTGGAAGTCAGGAATATTAGATATATACTTTGTAATATATATGGACCCAATCAAATCGACCACAAATTCTGGGCAGCTCTCACCGTGAAACTACACAGATTCATAGGGTTAAATTTAATCATTGCGGGAGATTTTAACCTACTAGCTGATCCCATCCTCGATAATTCTAAGAAAAGGATATTAGATAGTAGAGGCAGGAAAGTGAGGATTTTTCAGAAATTGTGTTCCCATCTAGGCGTGGTTGATTTGTGGCGGGTACAAAACCCGGATGTCCGCGCCTATACATGTGTCTCCCAGGCCCAATGTTCCTTTTCTCGGCTTGACTACTTTCTAGTCTCCGAGGCACTATTGGTCCGAAATTGGGTTACAAGAATCGACGACATAGTCATTTCAGACCATGCGGTTATAGCGCTGAAATTAGTTTCGGGTCAAAAACATCTCGGCAAGAATTATATTAATTTTCCCAGATATCTGTCCAATAATGTCAAGTTTCAGAACCATCTACGTTTAAAATGGGCAGAATACTGTAATCACAATGGGGACTATATAGACAAAATCGAGACATTCTGGGAGGCCTCTAAGGCCGTCTTGCGTGGTGAGATTAAATCCTTCTCACGCTATTGGACAAAAAGCTGCAGCTTAGTGTCCAGGCAGTTAGCCAATCGTGTTAAGAACTCATACCGAGCGTATATTCATAGACATACTAGAGAACACTGGGAAGCATACATCTCAGCTAAGGCACTGCGAGATACCCACATGAAACAGATTAATGCCCAGGAAGAACATAGATTGAAAGCAAAATATGGGGGTTTTACAGGCAGATCGGCCAAGTTCCTAGCTAGATTGGTTAAAGCCTCGCCCAGACATGTAATAGCTTCTATTAAGCAAGGAAATAGGAGATACACGAACCATGCTGACATAGAAAAGGTATTTTTTGAGTTTTTTAAGGATCTATATAGGCAAGAGTCAATTAAACCTGAAAAAAAAGAAACTTTCTGGAGTAAGATTAAAGTACCACGTTTATCTATGGAGGCCAGAGATGCCATTAATGCGCCTATTACCGGGGAGGAGATATTGTGGGCAATTAAGAATGCGAAATCCAATAAAGCTGCCGGACCAGATGCGCTCCCTATTGAATACTATAGAATTCTACAAATCGAGATAATGCCTATACTAATTAGACTATTTAATTTCTATTTTTCTGACAATACGAAATGTTCGGCATCTTTTACAGCAGCAAATATCTCATTGATTCCGAAAAAGGGCAAGGATCCCGAGCTGCCAAGCTCTTTCAGGCCTATCTCGGTCTTAAACACCGATTATAAGCTGCTTGCAGCAATTGTTTCGGCACGTTTGAAACCCCATATGGGTGACTTAGTTCATGAGAATCAATCGGGTTTCATGCCCGGCCGTAACCCCGTAAGGAATATGAGGAAATTATTAATCCTGATTGAGTTTTACTGGAACAAACATAAGGCTACGGTACTCCATGAGAATATAGATAAGGCCATTTTAACGGTCGATGCGGAGAAGGCCTTTGATAGGGTAAATTGGGATTATTTATTCTCCACGCTAGATCAATTCGGCTTTACGGGTTCATTTAACAACTATATACGCTTAATTTATAGCGCACCCTCTTCCGCGGTGATTATTAATAATGTATCTACCCAAAGTTTTGACCTATTTAGAGGGACTAGACAGGGCTGCCCACTTTCCCCCTTCCTGTTCAACCTTAGTGTTGAACCATTGGCAATTAGATTACGGCAAGAACTGGATGGGATCTCCCTTGCAGGGGAGAAGCTGGTCCTTTTACTCTACGCGGAAGACCTCCTAGTATTTCTGTCTAACCTTGAGGTCTCCCTGCCCATCTTACAGACTATCACTCAAAAATTTGGAGAAATCTCCGGATTTAAGATCAATATGTCTAAATCAGAATTAATGTGGCTATATAAGAAACCTGCACTGGATATTACCCACCCTTTTCAAGAAGTCTCCCAGATTACATATCTTGGACTAAGACTATCCAGTAACTCGGAGGACTGGTATAGGTTAAATCATAGATCTGTCATAGAGGCTTGTAAGAAAAAGCTGGAGGAATGGACCATGCTTCCAATATCCTTATCTGCTAGAGTGACCCTAATTAAATCAGTTATCTTTCCAAAACTTCTATACATTCTGCAGAATATCCCTTGGTTTTTGCACAAGAAAGATATCACTATATATAATAAGGCCTGCTCCAAGTTCTTGTGGAATGGCAAGAGACCTCGGATCGCCTCGCACAGGCTAATGAATTCTAAGGTATCAGCCGGTTTGGCGCTTCCCAACATTCAAATATATAACTTGGTCATCATAGCTAGATTTGCATTGGATTGGTTAACGGGGAAGGGACAAATTACCTCGTTTACCTGGGAATCCAAGATTGTGGCCCCCTTCCAGCTGAAGGCTCTATTACACTGTCCATTTACCTCAATTCCATCTAATTTATTCTACCTAGGTACTTTTAAGAATATCATCGGGGCCTGGCAAAAACTATGCGTTGAAGTAGGTAATTCGCCCTACGTTTCCCAATACCTACCTATTACTGGCAACCCTGAGTTTGGTCCAGGTCTCTCTAATCAGATATTTAAGGAGTGGGAGTCTAAAGGCCTCCAAACAGTGGGGCAAATACGAGACATAGGGGGTCACTCATTACTATTCCAAGAAATTGCAACGAGATTTGACCTAGGTGCGCGCGAGTTCTACGCCTACCTCCAAGTTAGACACTTTCTTCAGGAACTTTGTAGGAAATATGGAAATAATTGGTTCATGGGCGACCTGCAGGCTTTGATCTCCGCTTATGCGGCAGGCATATACGCAGTTTCCCCTTTGTACCTACTTTTAAATCAGAAAGTTTCCAATCTACAAGTGAGTGAGATGGTAGCCAGGTGGAGTAGCTATTTTCCGGATATAAATGAGCAGACCATTGTGGGGAGCTTTAAAATAATCCAACAGGGCTGGGTCCCGACACCATGGAGGGAATCACAGATGAAGATTGGGCTGCAGAGGTACCTTACCCCTAAGGTTTTATCTAAATGGTACAGAACAAGAGTTACCTGCTCTAGATGTCTATCTTCAGAGGCTGATATCTTCCACTGTTTATGGAGCTGCCCCAAAGTAAGGCAATACTGGGGGAAAATTATATTTTGGATGATGAGGGTCCTGAAATTGGATCATAAAATAACCCCAATAGAGGTTTTCTTTCTGGTCAAATTTCAGGGTAGAGTTAAGAACTATAACCTAATAAATACCATTATATTAACAGCACGTAATCTAATTTTTAAAACATGGAAAGCATCCGTTGCACCTACAATGGCGCAATTTAAAAAGGCATTGAGTAGCCAACTCATAACAGAGCAGTTTAATGTACCATACCCACAAGAAAAACATGTAGCGGGATTCTTTAAAAAATGGGAGATTTTTGTTAGATCCCTACCTCTCTTACAGCAAAAAAAGCTTATTAAGCCATTTAGAAATCTGGAATTTGTCCAGATGAACATATTAGCAGGCCATTTTCCCATAGAATGGGCGGAGACCAGTGACTGAGTATCTGTCGGGGGAGGAGGGGGGGGAGAGAGGGGGAGGAGAAATCCAGGTGCCCTTTTTTTTTTTTTTTTTTTTTTTTTTTTTCCTTGCATTGTCTTGTTTTACACTGTTTTGTTTTGCATTGTTTTGTTTTGTATCGTTTTGGTCTGCATTGTTTTGTTTTGTTCTTGTTTGTCTGGTTTTGTCTAATTGTCCAATGGTTGTAGCTGTTTGTGGGGGGGGGGTGATATAGAAGAAAACAACAAAGATGTAGGAAATAACCCACTGATAAAAGTTATGTGTTCACTATACGCACTTTTCTTTTATGCATGTATATGCCCGACTTAAAGATTTTGGAATGACTTGAACGGATGTACGGGCCTTTTAAATATTAACCCACTTATTTATCCATTTGTATATTTGCATCTACTGTTGTTAATTAACTATGTTTGTATTTTCTTTTTTGTTGCTCATCTGATATAATGGGACACCTACTGGTTAAAGGGGATAACAAATGTTACTGTAGTGAATTCCTATGTCTTTGATATAAATAAATATTAAAAAAAAAAAAAAAAAAAAGGAAGGGAATAGAAATCATCTGAGATTGTACCTTCTGCGGGTGAAGTGCAGGTACTGAGGTATTAAAAGAGAGAAATTAGTAGCAGTGTATTCAAGGGAAACCGTGGTTTAGTCTCTGGTGTCTGACATAAGCATCCAGAGAACAGTTAAAATAGGGGGTATTGTATAGGAGCCAGCTAAGCTTTAGATAAGGCCTGGGTCCAAGGGAGGATTTAGTGAGAAGAATACCGAAGCCCAGTAACCAAGCGGTGGGAAATGGATTCACAGTGTCTTGGGCTTAATAATACAGCAAGAGGTGGACCAATGATGTATACTTATTGGGGTGTTAAAAATCTTACAGGAAGTGAGAGAAAAAAGGGAAATAGGGGAGGGGGGGTATAATGCTCTGTGGGTCAAAAAGGGACAGAGCAGAAAGGGTAGGAAGTAAGAGATAGATGACGATAAGTTAATATCACCTACTATGGTGATGTGTTTGTCTGGGCAAGGGGGCTGTCTAAGATTGATGACAGAGGTTACAAAGACAACATGGAAAACTTATCATTGAGCTAAACTTATCTTTAAATCATTTTTATTAGAACTTTTGTGTAAGGTACATTACATCAAGTCATTCATTTTAAATGGATACAACTGTTGCCAAATACAAAGTTTTACATCATAGATTTGGGCATGTCAATGGCCACATTAATAAAGGACAGCAGTTATCCAGTCTTTTTACATGTTCCAATAAGAGTTCATGGTAGTTATTGTTCAGCCTAGACGAAAATGCCGTATTTGACTCTTGTAATTATCTCCCAATGTTCTACCGAATTAGCGTCGTGAGTATAAATGTAGATCTGGGAGAGAATGACTTTCTGTTGTATGAGTGAACCATTAGGGGCGGGAAAAACTTGGAAAATAAGTAATAATAACTGTTATTACTAACAATAACTGTTATAATCAAACATAAATTGGGTTTCAAAGACTGACTGTCTACTTTAAGAGCTGATAAGCTCGTCATGTTGGGAGCCCACTTATAACCCTCATAGCCATTAATACAATAAATCCATTACCAATAGGCAGCACTGCTATTCCAGAGTAACAAGATCCATTTCTAAGGATCCAATAGTACCACACTTCCTCGTTGGCTTCCTTGGTTCCAAGAGACCAAGATGCTGACTCATACATATATATATATGTTGGATTTTGTTTTTAATTTCTATCCATGGGGTGCACCTACTTTTCAATATTTTGCTATACACAATCTCGTAACCGTACATAAAATTCTAATAAAAGCATTGATGGATCTATTGTACCCCTGAATGTATTCATGAAGTAATGCTTGTGTAACAGTAAGTTGCAGGTGATCATCCAATAAGTAGCTAAGCATAGAGGAGAGTGATCTCCAGACAATTTGTATTTCCCCACACTCCCACCACATATGTTTATATGTACCTATTTCCTCGCAACCCCTATAACACAACCTGGATTTGTTTTGGGTCATGTGACGTTCGCAGAGGGGTCAGGTACCATCTAAATATAGTTTTTAGGGAATTCTCTTTTAGATCTGCACTCAACAAACCCTTAGAGGCCGAATTGAATATAGTGTACCATGTTTCCTTGTCCAAGGAGAGCTCTAGCTCTGTTTCCCATCAAAGCATAACTGAATTTTTGGAAGTGTCTCCGGCTTTTTGTAAGGCTATATATAACCTAGTTATAATGTGTTCGGGTCTAGTGCATTCTGCACAGATAAGTTCCAGGGTGGTTTTAGTTTTGCCTGTAATTGTCTTGATGTATTTATTTAGTGAGGAGAATATTTGCAGATATAAATACCAATGGATCACAACTGGGGATATTTTTTCCTGTAATTGGGAAAACGTCAATATTTCATTGTTTAAAAAAAGATCTGCCACACAATACAGGCCTTTATTTTCCCATTTGGCAATTCTGCTCCAATACTCCCTCCCCAGCAGATATCTGATTGGCAGAAGGGTAGATCTAACTGGCCACAGTCCTTTTTTCAGAGCAAATTCAAACCAGACATACCTTGTGGTATCAGCTACAGGAGACCCACCCCTCCTTGACTGACATGATGATGTCTTCAAGTCCCAGATGATTGTATCATGTATGTCCCATCCCCCCCATATCTGACTCAATTTGAATCCAACTTGCATCCCTTTCTGATCTGCACATTAATGCGTCTTGAGCCAATCTTGCCGATCTACAGTATTCCAGTAAATTGGGTATTCCCAAGCCTCCCAAGAATCTGTGCTTTGTCATGATTGTGTTGGATATTCTAACGTTTTTTTCCCTCTAATAAATGTCAACATTTCAGATTGTATGGCTGTCAGTTCAGGGTATATAATTTAAATTGGGAGGGTTCTAAAAAGGTAAAGAAGGCGTAGAAGTATGTTCATCTTGATCATGGACATCCTCCCCATCCAAGAGAAGTTACATCTTCTCCATTTTTGAAGGTCTTTCCTAATAGACTTATAGAGATGGGTGTAATTGAATTTATATAGATGCTGTGTTTGGGCTGTTAGATGTATTCCTAAATATTTTAGGGACTGTTTGGTTTGTTGAAAGTTAAAATTAACATCTAGTAATTTTTTTGTATGGGGGGGGGGATTTCTATAGGTAACATTTCACATTTATCTAGATTTACACAATATCCTGAGATCTTAGAGAATCTGTCCAGGACCTCATATAAGTTGGGTAGAGATGTGAGTGGCTTGGTAATGGTTTATAAAATATCGTCTGCGAAAAGGGTTAGTTTTTATTCCGAATCCTTTATCACTACCCCTGAGATATCTGGGTTAGATCTAATTCTAGCCGCCAATGGTTCAATACACAGCGCAAATAAGAAAGGGGACAGAGGGCACCCCTGTCTCGTGCCACTTAAAATTGGGAACAACTTAGACTTATAGCCCACCGACAACACCTGTGCAGATAGCGAGTCATAGATTGCCCTTAGGGCGTTAATGAATGGGCTGTCAAAATTCATGAGAGACAAAGTCATCTGCATGTATTGCCAGTCCACCCTATCAAATGTCTTCTCCGCATCTAGCGCTAGGAGCAAAGAAGGCGTTTGCGACTCATTCACAAAGTGTATAATATTTAATAGGTGTCATATTATCTGGGGCCCTCTCTATACTTAATAAAACCCACCTGATCCCAGTGAATCAGGTCAGGCAGAATATTTGTAAGTCTATTGGCCAACATTTTAGCAAAAACATTTTAAGCCTTATTGATGAGGGAAATAGGATGATAGTTGGCACACCTTTTATGGTCTTTACCTGGTTTAGCAATGACTACAATCTTGGCCTGCAATAATTCAGTAGGACTTGTATATCCCTCCATGATGTAATTACAAAATGTGGTCAAATGAGGTATAATGGTATCCCTGAATAATTTGTAATATTCCCAGGAAAGCCATCCGGACACACCGCCTTTCCTGGTTTCAAAGTCTTAACAGCCATCGCCAACTCTATTTTTGTTATAGGGGCATTCAGGTTTTTTTTGTCCTCTTCTGATAGAGATGCTAGGGGGGTACTAGAAAAAAATTCCTTCGTGAGTTTCTCCACTTCAGGTGTGTGGCTAACTTTTTGTCCATTATATAGTTCCCCATAATAATCTGCAAAAGTATCCACTATTTCCTGTGGGTTGGAAGTAAGGATTTTGTATGACCTCTCAATAAGTGAAATGGCGGCTGTTTTGTAATGTTCTCTAATTTTGTGGGCCAGGTATTTATCTGGCTTATTAGCGTAAATGAAATATTGGGCTCTAAGTTTCGTTATTGCCCTAGTCGCCACTTGCCTGTGCGTTTAGGCGTTCAGCTAGGGAATTCTTTTTAATTTGTAATGCTTGTAAGATAGAATCTTGTTTGGTGAGACTATGCTGCCTCTCCAGGGTTTCTATGTCTTTGTTTATTTGTGATAATTTGTTTCTGGATTGTCTAACATGTATGGCTTTTTCTTAGATGATCAATCCTCTTATAACTGACTTGTGTGCAGCCCATGAGCAAGCGGATTGGTGGTGGAATCTGCATTTATGCTCCAAAATTCAGTAAGGTGTTGGAGGGTCTTAGAAAGTAATACTGGGTCTTTATGGAGTGTCGGGTCATAGGTCCAAGATCTGGATCTATAATAATCACAAACTCCCTGCATCTGGAGAGACACAATAGAGTGATCAGACCAAACACAGGGATTTATTGAAGATGAAATGAGAATTGACTGTAAGATTTGGCTAGTATATATATAATCAAGCCTAACATAGGTATTATGTGCAGCCGAGTAGTAAGTGGTGTCTCTTGTTACGCCATTTAGGTGGTCCAAGTATCTATTAGTATGTGGGAAGAGAGGGAGTCCTGTATTAACTTGATCAAATGATTACGTCTTTGATCTTTGTTTGAAAGGGATTGGTTAGGTTTGGCCTTTACCACGGACAAAGAAATGTTGAATTCACCTGCAAATATTATCTTGTTTTAGGACCAATGTGTTAATAGTTGTATAATTTTTTCAAAAAATATGTGCTGATTTTTATTAGGTGCATAAATGTTGCAAAGAATTATATCTGTGTTATTTAGTTGACCTTTTAGTATGAGGTATCTCCCTTCCGTATCCGCTATTGTGGTTTCATGAATGAAATTAATCGAGGAATGAATGAGAATGGACAAGCATCAGCTGTAGCATGATAATGTCTAGTGAAGCATCTGGCCCAGTATCGGGGAATTTGAGCTTTCACAAAATGAGTTTCTTGGAGAAACAGTATTATTGCTTTAAGAGCATTGTATTGGGTCATGGCTATACGTCGCTTAGTGTCTGTATTTAGTCCCCTTACATTGTGAGAAATTATGTTTAGAGTATGTGTCATATCTTAATGTAAAAGGGATTTTCAAATATATCTAACCTTAAAATAGATACATCTTCATGTGTTAAGTGTGCATCGAAACCATTCTCCAAATACCCAGCATCTATTGATGGGCTTCCCAAAGTCTTGACATCCAGGAACAAACTATAAAAAGAACATTTCAATGTGACAACATAAGATATATAAATAACTTTTAACCCAACTAGTGGGTACTTTAGTTAACATTTGGTAAAAATATAAACTTCTTTAGAAATGTTGTTACAGCATCATTTGAATATCTATATCATAAATGGCAGACATTATATTTTAGACCCTAAGATGACATATCTCCGCTAAAGCATTTCGTTCTGGAGTTTAAGATCTCAAACAGGACAGACATAGCAGTTTATCTAATGGTACATGTAATAAACAATTGAGTGCCTGTCTTCATATAAAACTCTGTGATGTAAAATGGTGCTTATAGGGTCTATCATGAAGCAGACTGAGATCAGTCACTGGGTACTAATCCTCCAGCTAAGAGTTCCTGACATATAGGTATCTCCCTTCTGTAGTACTTCTTAAGTCTTCTGTCTCTTGCGGTTAACCTTAGACCATCTAGTTGTAGGTGATTGTGAAGACAGCTTAAGGGGTAGAGAAGAAGGGGGAGCAGTAGTTGGTGACGGGAGCGTCGGGGGATCCAAGCCCAAAATCCTGCATACCTCCTCGATATCCCCAGGTTCCCTGATGGTAATTGTTTTAGAGTCTTTGGTGATGTAGAGAGCAAATGGGAAACCCCATTTATATGGTATTTGATGCTTGTGCAACAGGAGGGTCAGGGGTCTCAAAGAGTTTCTGCGTTGTAAGGTATGGAGGCTAAGATCTTGAAAGAACTGCGCCACATTCCCCTGGAATTTGAATGATGGGTTCTTCCTAGCAGCCTGCAGAATCTTATATTTGTCTTGGAACAAGACCATTTTAATTATAATGGAAATAGTGGCAACGGTGTTAGTTTAAGCAAATATCAACCCCTTCATAATATAGTATGCTGAAATAATAGTAGATATATAATCTATTCAGTATTCATTATATACCAGTTAGTATCACTGGTGAAGTGTAGGAGAAGGGGGGTGCTGACTGTCTGATAGATATATAGGTACAAAAAAGAGAGAGAAGTTTGACAGTACCCAGCACTCGCAAAACACTATATAGTAACAGTATGCATTGAAAACCGGATTGTGTCCAGAACTGGTTATTAAAACGTAACTTTTACTAATGATAGAATAAAATAAAAAAGGTTGGTAAATAGTACCAAATGTATAACATAAATATGTGAGACATACATTTAAAACTTAGATTAAGAAACAGATCAGGACTGTGTGTGTGAGACTTCAAAAACAGAATTACTTCCCTGGGTAATAGTTCAAATACACCGTAACCCTCAGGGCTCAGAGAATACACGGATTGCTCTAAAGCTAATCTAAAAAGGGGATTGACCCCAACAACATTACCTAATCTGAGCAATACTGGTACCTAGAGCAGGAGAGGAAATGGTTTATAAATGACTGATTAAGGAAGGCAATTGCCACATCAATATAAGCTTAGAAAAGTCCCAGGTAAACACAAATTAGCAAGTCTCATGCACACAGACAAGGCCTGATGTACATTTCGCCGCTAGCACGGCTTTCTCAGAGGCTAACCAGAGTCAGGGCCCCAACCCGGTATTTGTATTGTCATTGACCAATAGAAATTGGTTCTAAGCACACACCTCTAGATGCAGCCTATCACAAGAGGCTTAATGTAATTGGTTAAAGATTCATCACATGATCGTATCAAGCAGGTGTCAGGATAGTAACATGTTGAAACAATTTTGTGATATAAGGTATTAGATATTTGCTACATTGTTTCAAAATCAAGAATAGGTGTCAGGAGCATTGAAAGATGACAGCAACCGTTCCATCCCAACATGATTTACTAAACTCGATTGTAATTTTCAATCATGCAGGTCTAGCTTACTCAGCATTGTCACTCCCACCTGGTCAAAGATTAATTCTATCCACCAATTGGATTCGAAAGTGTCTTGCAATACAAAAATCTGCGTTTATTACCAATAACATACCTAAAAAGAAAAACACAAAACTTGATGATACTGTAAGATTTGTTACAACCTACAACTCAGAACATCAGCACATTCATGAGATACTTAATAAACATGTTAACATCTTGAAATCAGATCCAGTTTTGGCTAATTGTATAGGCCAAAGAATTTACACCAGCTGGCGCAGAGCACCAACAATAGGGAACAAACTGGTACAGAGTCATTTTATTAGGAAAAAAACAAGTACCAAAAGATTATGTGGAACTTATGCTTGTGGCTCATGTAGCTTCTGCGAATATATACATGATGAAAAAGAATTTTCTACACGTGCTGGAACCAAACGGATGCTTGGTTTCGCTAATTGTAGGACCAAAAATGTGGTCTACTGTTTACTGTGTGAATGTGGTTTGAGATATGTGGGTATTACGACCAGAGAACTACGCACCAGAATAGGTGAACATATCAATAGCATTAAAAATTGCATTACTGATATAGGTAAAAATAAAACACTTACTCCGGTAGCAAGACATTACTTAAAGAAACATGGTCCTAGACCACTACTAAAAGTCTCTGTATTACAGGTTATAAAACCAGGCATAAAAGGAGGAGATATAGAACAAATGCTGCTCCAATCTGAATGCCGCTGGATTTTTTGGCTTAATACCATTACACCCAATGGGATTAACGAACAGGATGGATTTGTGGCATTCCTGTAAATGAACAATAGGTGACTTTTTATGTGCATATAGATCAATAATCCATGACAGAAGGAACAGTAACACTACTGTAATAACCCATATAGGGATAAACTACCATACTGGCACGAATGATAGTCCTATACTTGTAGCAGATGATGTTTGGGAAATTACAGTACAAAATAAATTACAACTATAACCACTGTAATAAGAGATACACTTTAGCATATTTCATCTTATGATTGCATAACAATACTCTTTGCTTTTATAAATAAGAATAGTGTGTTCAATTTAAGTCAATTGGTGGATTAGTGTTAACATTATTCTCTTATTATCGTTTGTTGAAAAACGCAATTAAATTTGGTTAATCCACTAATGGGCAGGATTTGCACTATAGAGATAATATTGTCTGAAACATTGCAAACAATGTCCCCCCTTTTTTGGTTTGCTATTTGAAATGTGATACGCATTACGTGAAATTATTCATAAATCTTACATACAGATTTTTGATATCAAGCTATTTTATGCACTTAATCTACTAGGGACACACAATAAGATTTTGTTTCAATAGAGTCAATACAGTATACTTATTCGTGTTAACATTACTCTTTGCTCTGACAGATATGAAGAGTGTGTCTGATTTAAGTCAATTTGTGAATGAGTTTTGACATCATTCTCTCATGATCGTTTTTTGAAAAACGCAATTAAAATTTAAACTTTCTATCAATATACATGGAGAGGCATAAGAAACAATACTCTTTGCTTTTATAAATAAGAATAGTATGTTCAATTTAAGTCAATTGGTGGATTAGTGTTGACATTATTCTTTTATTATCGTTTGTTGAAAAACGCAATTAAATTTGGTTAATCCACTAATGGGCAGGATCTGCACTATAGTGATAATATTGGCTGAAATATTGCAAACAATGCCCCCCCCTTTTTTGATTCGCTATTCGAAATGTGATACGCATTACGTGATATTATTCATATATCTTACATATAGATTTTTAATATCAAGTTATTTTATGCACTTAATCTACTAGGGACACACAAGAAGACTCCGTCTCAATAGAGTCAATATACTTATTCGTGTTAACATTACTCTTTGCTCTGACAGATAAGAAGAGTGTGTCTCATTTAAGTCAATTTGTGAATGATTTTTGACATCATTCTCTCATGATCGTTTTTTGAAAAACGCAATTAAAACTTAAATAAATTAAAATTTTCTATCAATATACATGGAGAGGTTTTATTTATTTATTTTTCTACATCAATAGAGTATTCACCTTCGTGTGATATAGGAAGGATGTTGACATCATTCTCTTATGATCGTTTTTTGAAAAACGCAATCAAATTTTCTATCAACATACATGGAGAGGATTTATGCATCAATTAAGGATTTTCCTATGTGTGACATAGGAAGGATGAATCTCATTATATGTGTGTTGAAAGGTGTGAATGAAAATCTGTTATTGGTAATAAACGCAGATTTTTGTATTGCAAGACACTTTCGAATCCAATTGGTGGATAGAATTAATCTTTGACCAGGTGCGAGTGACAATGCTGAGTAAGCTAGACCTGCATTATTGAAAATTACAATCGAGTTTAGTAAATCATGTTGGGATGGAACGGTTGCTGTCATCTTTCAATGCTCCTGACACCAATTCTTGATTTTGAAACAATGTAGCAAATATCTAATACCTTATATCACAAAATTGTTTCAACATGTTACTATCCTGACACCTGCTTGATACGATCATGTGATGAATCTTTAACCAATTACATTAAGCCTCTTGTGATAGGCTGCATCTAGAGGTGTGTGCTTAGAACCAATTTCTATTGGTCAATGACGATACAAATACCGGGTTGGGGCCCTGACTCTGGTTAGCCTCTGAGAAAGCCGTGCTAGCGGCGAAATGTACATCAGGCCTTGTCTGTGTGCATGAGACTTGCTAATTTGTGTTTACCTGGGACTTTTCTAAGCTTATATTGATGTGGCAATTGCCTTCCTTAATCAGTCATTTATAAACCGTTTCCTCTCCTGCTCTAGGTACCAGTATTGCTCAGATTAGGTAATGTTGTTGGGGTCAATCCCCTTTTTAGATTAGCTTTAGAGCAATCCGTGTATTCTCTGAGCCCTGAGGGTTACGGTGTATTTGAACTATTACCCAGGGAAGTAATTCTGCTTTTGAAGTCTCACACACACAGTCCTGATCTGTTTCTTAATCTAAGTTTTAAATGTATGTCTCACATATTTATGTTATACATTTGGTACTATTTACCAACCTTTTTTATTTTATTCTATCATTAGTAAAAGTTACGTTTTAATAACCAGTTCTGGACACAATCCGGTTTTCAATGCATACTGTTACTATATAGTGTTTTGTGAGTGCTGGGTACTGTCAAACTTCTCTCTCTTTTTTGTACCATTTTAATTATAATGTCTTTAGGAGGCAGTCCCTCTTTAGGTGTAGGCCTGAATGCCCTATGTGCTCTTTCAAGCCCCATACTGAAGTTTTCATGTTCTCCCGTTATCAAATGAAAGAGCTGGGCTACATAAGAGAGGAGATCTTTATTAATGATGTTCTCTGGTATTCCTTTTAGTCTAATGTTGTTTCTCCTGCTCCTATTCTCCAAATCTGCAATTTTGTCCTGCATCTCAAGAAGTAGCTGGTTGAAGCGCACCTTCTGAGTTGCAGCACGTTCAAGAGCCCCTGGCCCTGGTGATTAGATGTGTAGAAGACAAAGGAAAAGTAATGAACTCACCTAACTCTCTTTATAGTGTCAGAAAGTCCCTCAGTATGATAGGAGAGTACTGCTCTATAAATTGTCCCTGTCTGTCTGCATCAATATGTTCTCATAACTCCTTATATGTGAAAGATAAAATGTACTGCATTGGGCTCCTGAGTTTCTAATAGTTTAGCAAAAAGAAGCTGTCTGCTAATAAAGTTGTCTACCACTTAATTCATTTTATTGTGATCTGTCTATAGTAGACATAATCCCCACTTTCAAGCTGTTATTGTTAGAAACTCGGGGTAATCTTCCTTGATAGCTACTACTAGCATTATTTAATGCAATACCTGTACCCTCAATGTTTCCTTCAGTGTAGGTTTTGTAGCTGCAAGCCACAGGCATTTCATTTCAATTAATGTTTTTAACACCAGGGCAGAAGCTGTAGATCTATTCAGGGTACTAAACTGCATTTACCTTTCTAATCAGCCATAGCTAGTGTCAAATTAAATCATGTCTCCTGAGTCAAAAAGTCAAACTTAGACCTTTATCCAGCCTAGTGATTATAAGGTGGTATTCGTTATTCACTACTCTTATAATTGCTGATGTATCATGTGAGTAGTCCTCATTTTTATATTGCCTTGCTTTTCTCTTGTCCCTCAAACATTGTGGCCCTATATTCTGATGGCATTTAATGGAGTGGTGCCCTACCTAACTGTAGGTGTGTATAACTTACTACCATCTCACCGATTGTGGGTCTAATGATGGTCCCGTAGTGTGTTTACCCAGGGCTCTATAACTGTATAATCTGTTGCTTTTCCAAAATGGCGATTTGCGCCAAAAGTGGCCGAGGATCGAGGATTGCCTGCTGGAACCTCTAGGAAGTCAGCTGCACTGCTGATCGGTATCTACTTGGCATCCCCTCAGCCTGGACCCTCCACTAAAGGGGAGTATTCTGTTGCGGTGTTCACCGCTTGCTGAAGGTGCTGTCGCAGTGACCGGGTACTCAGTGAATGGCCGTGTCTTTCTTCTGCTGAGCGCCCGTTGGCTGTAGATCCTCCTCCAATGTTGTATAGCCTGTTCCGGTATTCACCGCTTGTAGAGGCTGTAGTTGGCGGTTCCCGGAGGAATGCTGGTGTATTCATGATAGCTGGGTAAGCTGGATCTTTCAGTCTTGACAAATTATCAGCAGCCTCCAGCCGGAACAGGCCCCGGTCCTCTATGTTATCCTTGCCGTTCTGGGTCTAGTTAACGCTGAGTCCTTCGTGTTTTAATGGTCCACAAAACCTTCAGTCCTGCTGTCAATAGCTATTTGAGTTGCTGTTCAATTAATTTATGTTCTTATTTTAATCAATTTTGGCCCAGGAGCTCCAAACACACACGTCCTCACACTTTGCTGGCAAGCTCCGCCATCCCCATTGAGCAAAACTTAAAGGGACACTGAACCCAAAATTTTTCTTTTGAGATTCAGATGGAGCATGCAATTTTAAGCTATTTTCTAATTTACTCCTATTATCATTTTTTCTTCATTCTCTTGGTATCTTTATTTGAAAAGCAAGAATGTAATTTAGATGCCAGCCCAATTTTGGTGAACAACCTGGGTTGACGTTGCTGATTGGACAGCACCAATAAACAAGTGCTGTCCATGGTTCTGAACCAAACATTTGCTGGCTCCTTAGCTAAGATGCCTTCTTTTTCAAATAAAGATAGCAAGAGAACGAAAAAACTGATAATAGACGTAAATTAGAAAGTTGCTTAAAATTGCATGCTCTATCTGAATCATGAAAGAAAAAATTTGGGTTCAGTGTCCCTTTAAATAGTCAATTTAGAACTAAACTAATATAACATTAAATTGTTAGTAAATCAAAATATAAGGTACCGGAAATATATATTGCAGAGTTTTAATCTCCACAAGTTTCATTTTGTAATAACCGTGATGTTCAACTAACCAAGTCTGATGAGAAAGGAGTTATAGCCCTATATATACATTTTCATGTGTCAAATTGTATCTTCTGTGGGAAATAAGGTATATTGGTGGACATGGTATCTTATTCAGAAGTCACACAGAATTAAAGCATCTAGACCCATTATGATCCATATATGAGGAGTATTTTGGATACAGCAATTTCCTTTCATTATTATGTATACCTTTATAATAAACGGCAACACGGGGATATCCACTGTATATTAAAAATAATGTGATGTGAGATTTATTCCAAGCTATGCCCGGTATAATGGTTCTTCAATGGCAGTAAGATAAATTTAGAAGAAGTCCTGAAGGGCAGACAAGCGTACATCCCGGCAAACCCAACTCTATAACTCTGACCCAGAAGGGGTTCCAGATAAGTGTTGGTGCGGTAGCCTCTCATATGAAGGAAAAATTTAATTGTTCATACTAGAAATAGAATTTAACTAAAATTGGGGCTTTATCAAGAGTTAACGTAATATTACTGTTACCCTATATTCGGATCTGGGGTCACTAGACTCCACCTATCAGAGTCGAACTTAAAGTAATTCCAAAGATGACTAGGGCCTACTGGGTATGACACGTTTAAGGCAATATAATAGAGAATGCAAACAAGAAAGCGTATATGGGCTCCACAAGCTTGGGAAAAGTTAAACATGGTTATACAAGCATATTCAAAAGTACTGATCAGAAGTTTAGACTCCTTAGTCCTGTTGCTCCTCTAAAGGAGGCAAGCAGAAGGGCACTGTTAAATAACAAAGGTTCCCAGTTACAGAAAGGAATTCAATGAAGACATAAAAAGCTTATCATTAGGCTAAACTTGGATACTTAACACAGAACTAAACACATATAACATCAAACCATTGGTCAATCAAAAATAAGAACACTAGAAGTGTATGTTTTAATATTCTTAAACTCCCCAGGCTTCACTATTTCATGATCCTGATAATCAACAGACCAAGCCAGATGGGAAAAGTGGCAAAGCCATGTATATATACCTATATGGGCCAACCTATATCTACTGAGAAGAGGGAAAACATGTTAGTGAGCATGGTATCGCACCCAAGAGTTATACAGAGTGAAGGCGCCCATGCCCACTACAATCTAAATTAGAGTATTATCTTTGAGGTTACAACAGCCTATCATTATTATTTTTACCATTACCGTAAGCGACCCAGCCAACCAACCCAGATGTGGGAATTATTCCGACCTAGGCCCGGTATGATGGCTCAAACTTGGCTCCAAAATAAATTTAGAAGGAGTCCTGGAGGGCAAATGGTATAAGTCTAAGTGACCCATCCTTAGGACCCAGAACGGGCTCCAGGTAGGTGTTGGTACTGATGGCCTTCAATTTAAGGAAAAGGTTAAGTGTTCATAATATCAATGTAAAATGTAACTAGGGTTGGGGTTTTATCGAAGATTTTTGTATTAATAGTGTTACCATAGGTTTGGATATGAGATTACATAGTTCCACCTGTCAGGTGGAACCCCGCTCAAAGTGACTCCAGATGGGAGAAAAGCGCTTTAGATAAGGCATTATTGAAAAAAGGTATTGTAAACAATAAAAGTAAACAAATATTTCCAAACTCTACAAACCTGAAAAAAAGAGAATTAAACATGGTTATACAAACTTCTTCAAAAATACTCATCATTAACATGGATTCCTTGTTCCTGTCGCTCCCCAAAGGCGAGTGGGTATAAAGTCACTATTGAGTGGTGGGAAGTCCTGACTACAGTGTAATAATCCTTTTTAATGAAACATTATAACATAGCTGTGAGGATAAGAGTCAACAGCCTGAAAAGTAGTAAAATGTAAACAAAATGAAACAGGAGAAGTCTCTAATACTTATCGAGAGATGAAGTTCTTCACTCCTCCTAACCCGCCAGAGGAACAAGCATGGAAGCGCTGTTGAACAAGAGTAAGGTTTAAAGAATAAATCAAATTAGGCACAGTCTAGATCTTGACGTCTTGACGACGTAGGTTCCCAGCTAAGGGCTCCAGCCTGAAATAAACTGTATGTTGTGCGAGACGGACCAGGCCTCATTAGACCTCCTGACGTGGAGGGGGTTAGTTTAGTAGGAGCCAAGTTACGTGAGTAAGGAGCAGGATTTGGACCCGCAACATTTGTATCTGTGGTTGATTCATCTTGAGGCATGAAGTTCCAGTTCCATAACAGTTTTAGTCCCTTTGAAATGTCCAGAATGACAAAGGTGTGTTCATCTTTGGATATGAACAGTCTTGTGGGGAAGCCCCATCTGTAGTGAACATTGTATTATCTCAGAGTCCTGGTTATTTCACCAAAAGCCCTACATTGTTGCAATGTGTGGGGAGCTAAGTCTGAAAAGACTTTCAGATTACAAAATTTTTCAGGGAAATCTCCTCTTGCAAGACATGCTCTCTGTACCCTTTCTTTATATGTATAGAAATGCAGTCTAACCACTAGTACATCTCTGGGCTGATCTGTGGGTAGGCTTCTAGGTCTAGGGACCCTATGCACTCTGTCGATTAAGTTTTCACTCTCTGTGTGAGGATGTACCAACGCAGTAAAGAATTCTGTTGAGAAAGGTATGAAGATCTGAGTTAGGCACCTCTTCTGAAACCCCTTTGATCCTGAGGTTATTGCGGTGGGACCTATTTTCAAGGTCTGCCATTTTATCCTCCAGGTCTGAGATTTGTCCTGCCAGGTTCTGAGCATAACTCAAAAGATGATATTGAACTACATCTTCTTGTTTAAGTCGTAGAAGAGATATGGTCGGAATCTAGTAGAGTTTTTAATGGGTTTAGAATTAGGGCAGAGGATACAGAGCTCTGTTCCATGGTTTGTAATTTGTATAATGCAGTCTTAGTCAGTGTTGAAACTTCTGGACTAGATGGTGAGGATATGCTATCTTCAGGTATATAACGTGATGAAGTGGAAGAAAATTAAAATGATCCACCACATTACGCTTCACTTGGTTAGCTCCTTTATTTATTTTTCTTCTGAGACTGAGACATAGTGAATTGAATAATGCCACAATAAAAAGTGCGTTGGGATGTCACACTAACAAGTAATCAATTTATAAACATACACTGGAGAACGTAAACCTGAGCCTTTAATAAGGTTGTAGCTTCTAGCCTGCACAGAATCACTCCACCGACCCCCATCACCAGTCCCTCAGCTTCAGCCCTGCATGGTGTTACTGGTGTAGAATAGGAAAGTAAACTTCAGCCACATGGACAATTAATATGCTTTATGCAAAGCCAAGAATATGAAGCCCACAATGCGCTTGTTAAATATGAAACATGCGATAGCCCTCTTTTTTTTTTTTTTAAAGTGTATCCCTTTTTACTACGCATGCAAGTTCAATTACATGGGGCCTACAGTTCTAGTAATAAAGAATAAGTATGCCTTGGCTTTACTCCAGGAGTATGTTTTCCTCCGCTATACAATCTAATTGTCCCCAGTATGTAAATCCTTTCCTGCTTATATCCCTGTAGTACCTTTAACCATGGGTCTTCAGGGTCAGGTCGCTGCTATACAACTCTGATTCAAGTGTGAAAATCTTTGGGGTCACTGTGAGAATAGAGTCCAGAGTATGGTACAAGCTGTGGCCACGCAGTAAGCAGTGTCTGTAATCCTGCAGTATAAGGCCTCAGAAGTTTGTTTCCATTGCATCACATTGTATCGTGCGGCTATTACAGAGTGAGGCAAACTATATGCAGGGCCAGAACAATCTTCCCTTTCTGAAGTAGCTATACAGGGATACCTGAAGAATCCAGACCTGTAGAAACTTGTAAGCCTCGTCTATGGTCGTCGCACCAACCGCAATTAGTAATCCAACCCTGGTTTACAGAAAGGGCTGATATCGGGTTGCTACTCTGTGTTCTGCAATTGAATATTGATAAGGGTGTAGGTATTTCTCAATAACGTAAATAGGCCTTTAGAGAAAACTATAGCTGGAGCTTAGTGATAGTGTGACTGATTGGCTCAGGCGCTTGCTCCGCCCCTGATACCTGGCTTTTGAATACAGATTGGACACTGACCTTGGATACTCTATCTCCATTTTATTTCCTGGCAAGTGTGGTCTGGTTTATGACTTAATCAATACTCTTTTGCTTCCGGATACTGTTGTCCTCCTCACTGATTGGAGAAGTCCCTTTTTCAGGTATTGTGTTATTGTTTATTCTGCACTCTACTCATCCAGTCTCTGCCAGGACTTGTCCAGAGCCCTCGGTGTGGTTTATCGCTATCCTACCTCAGTCTCTGGGTACTTCTGACTTTGACATTATTTGAGTAGTGTGACATTATACTCAAGCCCAAAAATTGACCCAGAGGAGGTAGTGAGGGCTGTTTCCCTTCAGGGACAGACATTGGGAGCCCATGCTGTTCAGCACCAAAGCTTGGACACTAAGTTAGAGGCTATCACGGCCATGTTGGTCTCTCTGGGAGCCCGGGCTCCTTCTGCTTCCGGAACCTCTACTGATTCCACAGCCTCTTCCTCCTCTGTACCCAGTACCTCTTCACCTGCCTTGGCGATTTCTAAGATTCCTCTTCCGGACAAGTTTGAGGATTATTTAATCAATGCAGACTTCACTTCCGCAATGACCCAGTTACTTTTCTATCCTCTCAAGTCAATATAACCTTTATCATCTCCGTTCTGAAAGGCATAGCCTTTGTGTGGTTCTCTCCTCTGAAAGATGCAGATCTACTGAAGAATATAGACTCCTTCATCTCTGCCCTAAGTACTGTCTTTGATACTCCTGGTCATGCCTCTGTGGCAGAGACTTCCTTATTGGATCTTTGACAAAATAACAGACCTGTGGCACAGTATGCTGTGGAGTTCCATACTTTGGCCTATGAAACCACTTGGGACTCTGGTGCCCTCAAAGATGCCTTTAGAAAGGGCTTGAACGACTGCATCAAGGATGAGCTAATCTATCGAGATGTATCCTCTTCCCTTGAGGATTTATTTTCCCTTTGTATCCATTTAGATACACACTTCCATGAATGACAGTTGGAAAAAGACAAGGACAGGGGACCAGCCTCCTCTCATCCCATTATGCGTCTGTTACCCAAGCCTGCAGTATCACCCATTTCTTCCTCCCTTACACCTACTAAGGAGGAACCCATGGATGTATCCACAGTCAAACTTTCCAAAGCTGAAAGACAAAGACATAGGCAACAGGGCCTTTGCTTCTATTGCGGTTCTAGTTCTCATCAGCTTAAGTCATGTCCTCTCCGTCAGGGAAAAGTGAGAGCTTAGTGGG
This sequence comes from Bombina bombina, assembly GCF_027579735.1. NCBI lineage: Eukaryota > Metazoa > Chordata > Amphibia > Anura > Bombinatoridae > Bombina > Bombina bombina. The sequence continues at coordinate 216,501,407 of NC_069505.1, forward strand.
TTCCCGAGGAGTACCACTAAGCAGGATGTTCCCAAAAACTGCTCTACCTGCCAAAATCCTGGTTCCTGTTACTTTCAAACCTAATGGGAGAGCATTCTTCTCTCAGGCCTTCATTGACTCTGTAGCTGCTGGGAACTTGTTGGACTATAACTTTGCTAAGCAATTTGGCTTCTCTTTGCTGCCGAAAGACCATCCTCTCAAAATAACCACTTTGGATGATTTCCCTCTTGGCTCTGGTTTTATCCATTTTGAGAAAGCAGCCATTCCCCTTTCTGTGGGTGTCCTTCACTCAGAAAGTCTGCAGTTTGAAATCATTGACTCTTCTAACCAACCTATAATCCTAGGACTTCCATGGCTACAAAGACACAACCCTATATTTGACTGGTCTCTAGGTCAATTAGTCTCCTGAGGTGAGAACTGTTTTTCTTCATGCCTCCAAGAAGTAGTTCCTCCTTGTCTTCCTATGGCTAATGTTGCTACATCCCCTACGGTACCGGAGGCATACTTTGCCTATACAGATGTTTTTGAAAATAAGGGGGCTGATGTCCTTCCTCCCCATTGCCCCTACAATTGCAAGATTGATCTTTACCCCAGAGCTCCTATTCCTAAAGGATGAACTTACCCTCTTTCCAAACAGGAGTCCAAATCGATGGAAGAATACATACAAGAAAAACTTGCTAAGGGTTTTATTCATCCTTCCTCTTCTCTGGCTGGAGCAGGGTTATTTTTTGTGAGCAAGAAAGAAAGACGGAGGCTTGCGACCATGCATTGACTATAGGGCTTCAAACCAAATCACAATCAAGAACCGGTACCCTCTACCCTTGATCCCAAAACTCTTTGATTGTCTACAAGAAGCCCGCTTTTTTACTAAACTAGACTTACGTGGGGTATACAATTTAGTCCGGATATTCAAGGGTGATGAATGGAAAACTGCCTTCAACACAAGGGCAGGACTCTACAGATACCTGGTGATGCCCTTCAGGCTTTGTAATGCTCCTGCAGTATTTCAAGCTCTAGTCAATGATGTTTTCCGGGACCTTTTATACAAGACAGTAATTGTTTACCTTGACGATATCCTGATCTTCTCTAACAACCTTGTGGAACACAGTCAACATGTACAAGTTCTTTGTCGATTCCGGCAAAACTCCTTATATGCCAAACTGGAGAAATGTGAGTTTGAAAAAAGCCAAATATAGTTTCTGGGATACATAATCTCTAATGAAGGTTTTTCTATGCATCCCTCTAAATTAGAAGCAGTATTGAATTGGCCACAACCTACCACTCTAAAGGGCATACAATGTTTTTTCGGATTCTGAGACTTTTCTAAAATCACTGCCCCCATCTCTGAATTAAACAAACTTAACCAGAATTGCAAAAACTGGTCTGACACTGCTATCACAGCCTTTAACAAACTGAAATCTGCCTTTTGTTTCACTCCTGTGCTTAGACATCTCAATGCTGAGTCACAGTTCATCTTAGAGGTGAATGCATCTGACCAAGGAGCAGGTAATGTACTTTCACAAAGAGATCCTGTCACCTCTAAATACCATCTAGTGGCTTTCTTTTCAAAATGCTTTTCTGCACCTGGAATGAGTTATGATGTGGGTAATAAGGAATTACTTGCTATGAAACTAGCCCTCACTGAATGGAGGCATTGGTTGGAGGGTACTGAAATACCTATACTTATCCTTACTAACCACAAAAACTTAACCTATTTAGAATCAGCCCAGCGTTTGAATTCCTGACAAGCCCGATGGGCTTTCTTCTTCTCTCATTTAAATTTTGTCCTATCCTACATACCAGGAACTAAAAATAAGAAAGCTGATGCCTTATCCCTTCAGTTTTGTCAAACTAATGCCCTTATCTCAGAGACACCTGAACCAGTTCTTCCACCTACCTGCTTCATCTCTCAACTCACAACCACCTTGTTAAGACAATTGAACAGTGCCAAAAGAATTTACCCACTGTAGGTAACCAACCACCCAATGTCCTCTTTGTTCCTCCTGTATTAAGTTCCGGCCTCCTAAGGTGGGCTCATGATAGTAAATTTTCTGGTCACCCTGGTGTGGATCGAACTTTCAGACTTCATCGCCAACATGTCTGGTAGCCCTCTATGGCTAAGGACACTAAAGAATATGTAAAAGGCTGTGCTAATTGTGCTACTAACAAGATACCTCAATCCCTTCCTTCCAGTCTTTTGCAATGTCTACCTTTGCCCAAACAGCCATGGACTCACCTCTCTACGGATTTTGTGGTGGATCTTTCTCTCTCTAATGGTCATACCATAATCTGAGTTGTAGTTGACCGTTTCTCGAAGCAAGCACATTTCGTCCCATTACCAAAATTGCCTTCTGCTCAGGAACTTGCTTCTCTTTTTATCCTTCACGTCATACGCCTCCATGGCATTCCTGAAGAAATAGTGTCCGATCGAGGACCTCAATTCATCTCTGTCTTTTGGAGAGGTCTCTGTAAATTTCTAGGTACCACTATTTGCCTTTCCTCAGGTTATCCTCAGACCAATGGTCAGACCGGGAGGATTAATCAGGACCTGGAGGCTTGCTTTCATGCTTTTGTAGTAATTTGGTATATGGGCTTAAACCGAGAATTTGGTCTTAACCCCTTTTTTATAAAATTCCTAGCCCTTTAAGAAAATCATTTAGCCTCTTTTTTGTTATCCTTTTTTTGTAATCGTGTGTTTAGAGTACGTGTTTTTGTGCATAATTAAAGTCCTCAGGTTGTTTCCAATGTCTATTGGTTGGGGTTTAAATATGTTTAAATATGTGTATTGTGTTAACTACTTTTATCTTGAAAAAGGGGCAGAGAGCCCCAAAACGTTGCTCTTGTATAAGTGAATAAAGTTTCACGTCCAGCAAAAATCTAGCAGTGTGCCATCATTTCTCCTATTTACATATGATGTGTAGTGTAATGTGTGTGTGATGAGTTCATTCCATTTGCACTGCATTATCTCTGTGAACTACAAACTCATGTCGGACCTCAGATCAGACACCTTTTCTTGCAGCCCTATCATAATCCATTTGCCTACAGCATATTTCAATTTGTCTCCTTACTCTGCTGTCCCTCAGTCAGTTACATACTCACATCCTGCCTCTGATCAGTCTCTTAGCAATGCAGTCCCTCTGGGAACTACAAACTCATGTGAGACCTAAGATCAGACCCTAGGAAATGCAGACCCTATTAGATATATACTCACTTAGCGAACACACAGTCCCCATAGACCGCAATGTAAAGGCACTTTTCAGTATGTTTTTTTTTTTTTCTAACACCCGTAACTTTTAACCCCTAAAAACTGCTTAGTGAAAGTTTTTTTTAAACTATTTTTTATTTTATAATAAGAACTACATACATTTTTGGGGGGCACATTTTAAAAATTAACTCGAGGTCTGACCTCTGGCTAATTGTTTGAGTGCTAATTGCGCTAAATAGCTTGTTATTTATCGCAAATTTGTCGATGTGCAATAAATTAGCGCTCCACTTATAATCTAGCCTTAATAGCCCTAATTTTACTGAATGTGTTTTGTAATCAGTGTAAATAATTAAGGATAGCTAAATGTCAGATTTCCATAAACATTGTCTGCCAGTATCTAATGCTCTATAGCAAAACTAGAATAATAATAAAAAAACTATAAAGTAAGGTAGGAAACAGGTGTTTATTTTTAAGCAAACTAGACAAGATGGTATATCATTGTTATCTGTCTGCAGTATGTCACTGTTTTACTGGGGTTGATTTATTACAGCATTGTGTTGAGTGCAATTATATAGCCAGAACAAAGATATGAAAAGTGAGGTGGAAACCAACGATGGTGAAGAAACGGAGGAAAGCTGTGCCCTATGAATAGATAATCACAGTTTGACACAAAAACTTTATCTTCATTGTGCTTGCAAAGCTTATTGTTAAGATTTATCTTAATGAAAAGAATCAGTATTATAATCCTATATTTTTATCAATCTTATTTGCTAAAAAAAAAGAGACTGGTAATTTGTATAGCTAATAAAAAAATATACCACACTAGTACATGTTCCATTTGTGAATATTACATTGAGGGCGAGCCTTATAATAAAAAGCATTGTGGAGGTTTTAATTGGTGATGTATGTTTTTCATTATCCCTGGCCCAAAGGAAAAAAAAAACTACTATATGCTGGGTAATCTAACTTCTTCAGCACAGTAAATAGGTTTCAGTTTTTCTCCCCTCCTTCTAGTTCTGATTATGCAGACACGGGTAGAAGCCTGCAAGTGAGAAATCATTAAAAAGTTTTACTAAAAGTAAACCCACAGTGGACCTCATTTAAAACAAAGAAAAAAAAAAAAGAAAAGATAAATTTGCCTGTACACGTTAGGAAGACAGCTAAAAAACTATACATTGTCTCTCTGTTTTAGTTCCAAATGGGATAAATCAAGAGCCTTTGTCCTATCTGTAAGTCTTATCCATGTACATCATGTGATTCATTGTATTTTATTTATGTCCTTCAACCAATTATAGCTAAGCCTCACTAATATGATAGACTTATATGCAGGGCAGAGTGTTATTCATTATGTTGGTTGAAAAGCACCATAGCTTTTTCCCCCTTTTTCTTTTTTAAATATTGTTCATGTTAGACTCTGCAATTACTTCAAAACAAATTCGCAGAAGATACAATTGTGCCTCTTGGGTCAGCGAATGACTTGCCTGTTTTTCATGAAGAGACAAGGTGTTTTTTAAGGACCTCCTTAGTTTACTGTGTAGTGTTATCCAGCTTGAATAATTGTCCAATTAAATATAATTTGGAAATCCGTGCTAACCCCGTACTTGTGTTGTATGAGCAGAGGTATCTGAGGGATATGCATTAATAAATCCCAGTGAGACTCATCTCCTCAATAATTTTTGTTTAAATTAAACAAAAGATGTGATTTGTAAGAAATCAGTAAAGTAGAATTCTAAAAAAAAAACTATTTGAGTGAATGTAATATATATGTTCAATCCCATTAAATTTCGAAGAAACAATCATAATCATAAAATTAAAAGAAACAAGTTTTATGTTATTTATACTCTTGTGAATTACAGTAAATCCACATGAACCATTAGCAATGCTTTTTATTGTGTCCAGGGATTCCTGTAATATAAATTCTTGTTACAATTTATAAAAGTAACGGTCGAAATATGTTGCTTTTATTTAGGGCATTTTTGTATATATTTCCCACCATCTCATCCTCTGAATGTAATTTTTCTCTTTCTCTACTTTTGCTTTTCTGTCATTAAAGAGACAGTAATCACTTAGACATTTTAAATAAAATATTAATTATGTGCAGTAAAGCAGCTTTGCAACATACTTTTATTATTTATTTGCCCTACTTTACCTGTAATTTAAAGGGGCAGTCTACTTGAAAATGTTTATTGTATAAAACATTAAGATAATCCCTTTATTACCCATTCCCCAGTTTTGCACAACCAACATTGTGATATTAATATACTTTTTACCCTTTGTGATTACCTTGTATCTAAGCCTCTGCAGACTGCCCTCTTATTTCCTTTCTTTTGACAGACTTGCATTTTAGCCAATCATTGCAGACTCATGAATAACTCCACAGGAGTGAGAACAACAAAGAATACCAATAGAGCAAAGCAAATTTGATGATAAAAATAAATTAGAAAGTTGTTTAAAATTGCATGTCCCATCTGAATCATGAAAATTATGACTAGACTGTCCCATTAAGTATGAAAATTAAGTATTTTCTGACAGGCTTAACAAGCCTAACCCTACTACATATATGTTCCTAATTGGCTTCAGCAGAGATAACTCAAGAAGGAACTGCAAAACAATACATTTTTTGCTGACATAATGACCATGGTAAATTGTGTCTACTCAAGTCCTAATTGGCTCATCTAAATAAGGCTAGTGGTGGGTGGGATTTGGCTATTGAAATGCACCTGCAGCATAAGGTGATATTGCAATCCAAATATTTTCAAACTTACCTAGTATGTTAGTTTATTACAAGACTACAGATACATCTAAAAATATCCTAAAATTATGAATATATTCAGCTTCCATGTCATCTAAGTCTGGAATACTTCGTTAAATCACCAAAAAACAAAATTATACCTGCTTACATTATCACTAATACAAAAAATACCTAAACCTTTGTTACCTTGGTTCAATACATATAGTCTTAAACTTAGACTGGATAAACTAATCACTAATAATAATAATAATAATAATAAAAAAAAGCTACAATAGCAGAAAGGACCACTACTGAAGGGTAGGAATCCTTCTTCTCTAAGAAAGAGACCTTGTGGATATGAGAACTTCTGCTTCTATCTGAACCAGTAAGATCACTGAGCTCTATGGTATCTGTCGTCTATCATTTTAATGGTTAAAATTTATAACACTAAATAATAAGTCCTGAAAGGTGGACCTAAACTTATATCTATTAATTACCTCTCAACTCGTGATTCCTGATTCTACCTATACCCCGGACTTCCATTAACTCTTATATGGATTAATTTATCTAGAACTTGTGCGGGAGCGGAGGTAAGGATAAGCGTCAAAAAGGCCCGTGGGTGGGAGGAGAGGAAAGAGAAGGGAAAAAAAAAATAAATAGAGGGGAGAAGACCCCCCCATCCTCTCTTGAATACTATTAGTTGAGGAACTATGATCTAGGAAGTAAATCTCAATCTATTTGATGTTGTACCCAAACAGAGGGTTTATAATGCAAAACCGCCTGTCTTTGCATCTCCAGAGGGAGTGAATTGATATACTTCTTCCATTTACTAAACAATCTGGCAACTTGTTTTGAATTAGTAACTCTTGTATTACATTGTGCTATATAAAGTGACCGCACCACACAGTAATATAAACTCTCTAATATGCTCAGGCACGGGACAAAGTCCGGTCCTAGACTAAATAATAATATAATATCCAAAAAATCCCAGCCACTGAGTCTTATAATTGAATGCAGAATTTTAATCTTTCAGCAGAAAACTGCAATAAAGGTGTAATCTTTCAAACTATGTAATAATGACATGGAGAAGCGTTGGATGAAAGTTCATTCAGATCCACACATACCCCATCCACCAAACACATCCATATCAAACATTCAGCAATGATATGAAAAAATAAAATAAAAAATAAAACAAAAAAAACCCCAGAGAAATAGATACACTCCCAGGGCGTCCCCAGGGAGTGAAGACAGGCACCACCTGTAAAAGTAAAGTAACTATATCATATAGGAGTAACACAGTGTTGTAGCAAACACAAAGTATCCACTTAGTCCGTGACCTTGTAACAGTTCAAATGAACGATGTATCACGCTCTATTCCGGATACTTAAGCTGAATCCGTTATATGTCAGTTGCAGTTATTATCCGGTAACTCTATTTTTGGTGTGTTGAAACAGTCACAGAGTAAAGAAGCCTGCTACAGCATTTGTAATCCTTAATGAATAAGTCACGGAGGGACCCAAGTAACATGTACTGCATATATGATCATATCAATGTTAAAACTACAATATCCCTCCAAGGAAACTGTCGTGTGACTGGCCACAGATGGTGTACAAGGAGATATGCTCTTAATTCTAGCCCAACCTCACACTCTTACTTTTTCACTCACGGTATCTCAAACAGCACAGTATGCAAGGATCCTTTCTTCAAAAGAATTCAATATGCCCCACATTAATGAATGCAAAGCTGCGAATATCTCACATCCTTATAACAGATAGCAAACTCTGACATGTAACTCGGGCCGATCAAGAGAAATAGATAACAATGTTACCTGCTTCAGTGCGTGTTGTTATTTCAAGTGATATGTAGTGAATGTAGTCCAGCGCTAGATTAGCACGGGTAGAGTATTTAGTTAAATTCTATAGTTTGAATATATTGTATTTTGTGATTGGATAAATATTTAGTGTATGTACTGCAATGTTGTTATTATATATTTATTGTAGGTAATCCTAAGTATTTATCAACATTCAGTTAATAAAAAGATGTAAACAGGTATATACAACTGATATATATAAACTTGTTGTCTAATGTGAGCTTCTTATCTATATATAAAAACTAATAAAACATTTGTATAATTAGACAGAAATTTAATAACTTGTTAAAAGCATACATAAAATAAAAAGGGACGTCTCCCTTATAACATCGATTTCATCAGAGAACACAATTGAATAACTGTAGTATATATTTCCGCTATTTGATAATCAGGTACCTGTTATATAGTGTAACAAATGATAATGTCCAGAAATTGGATTAAAAAAACTTAAAGATCCAAACAAGATGACCTCCCCGCTATTGTGGCGGGTGTGTGTTACCGGTCCGTTAGTGAGAGACTGGTATTTAAAAATATGTCATGTGACTTTTCCTACGTCACACTTGTGATCATAGCTGTTTCAATATAGTTGTAATGTAACCAGTGATCCTTGATATTCTGTCAAGTGCTTATTATGTTGCAATTTTTTTAAAACTTTAATCTGTATGTGTATCCCCCTATTCCGTGTGTAATTAGGGAGTCTTAGGGGAGATTGCAACTTACGCTGGTCTCTTGGCACACCTGATTTCTCTTTTAGTGTGGTCTTTGCGGTCACATTCAGTGACTTGGATGTTAAACTTTGCGGTCACGTGCAGTGACTATAATGCAATCCTCGCAGTGTGGACTTGGCGGTCACTTGTAGTGGTGGGAATTGAACTTGTGACCTTTAGGGTAAGAGAGGGACATCTTAACCATTAGGCTATGTGTATCTCACTTTCTGTGTTAGCCTAGTGGACTTGGCGGTCACTTGTAGTGACTGTAATGAGGTCTTTGCGGTCACAGAGGTGACTAGTGGTGGGGTCTTTGCGGTCACAAGTGGTGACTAGGAGTAGAATCTTTAGGGGACATCAGTGATGTTATACAGCAAGGTCTTTGATTGTGACTTAAAAGTGGTCTTTGCGGTCACTAACAGTGGTGACTTAGAGGAAATCTTTGCGGTCACTAGTAGTGACTAACAGAATGATCTGTATCGTTGGAGATCAAAGTAAAACTTGGCAATCTCTCTGTGCAACTTAGTAGAGCTGATTGCACAGAGAGATTGCCAAGTTTTACTTTGATCTCCAACGATACAGATCATTCTGTTAGTCACTACTAGTGACCGCAAAGATTTCCTCTAAGTCACCACTGTTAGTGACAGCAAAGACCACTTTTAAGTCACAATCTGTGACCGCAAAGATACAACCGCAAGTTAATACATGCAAGTGCAAAGACCTTGCTGTATAACATCACTGATGTCCGCTAAAGATTCTACTCCTAGTCACCACTTGTGACCGCAAAGACCCCACCACTAGTCACCTCTGTGACCGCAAAGACCTCATTACAGTCACTACAAGTGACCGCCAAGTCCACTAGGCTAACACAGAAAGTGAGATACACATAGCCTAATGGTTAAGATCTCCCTCTCTTACCCTAAAGGTCACGAGTTCAATTCCCACCACTACAAGTGACCGCCAAGTCCACACTGCGAGGATTGCATTATAGTCACTGCACGTGACTGCAAAGTTTAACATCCAAGTCACTGAATGTGACCGCAAAGACCACACTAAAAGAGAAATCAGGTGTGCCAAGAGACCAGCGTAAGTTGCAATCTCCTAAGACTCCCTAATTACACACGGAATAGGGGGATACACATACAGATTAAAGTTTTAAAAAAATTGCAACATAATAAGCACTTGACAGAATATCAAGGATCACTGGTTACATTACAACTATATTGAAACAGCTACGATCACAAGTGTGACGTAGGAAAAGTCACATGACATTTTTAAATACCAGTCTCTCACTAACGGACCAGTAACACACACCCGCCACAATAGCGGGGAGGTCATCTTGTTTGGATCTTTAAGTTTTTTTAATCCAATTTCTGGACATTATCATTTGTTACACTATATAACAGGTACCTGATTATCAAATAGCGGAAATATATACTACAGTTATTCAATTGTGTTCTCTGATGAAATCGATGTTATAAGGGAGACGTCCCTTTTTATTTTATTTATGCTTTTAGCAAGTTATTAAATTTCTGTCTAATTATACAAATGTTTTATTAGTTTTTATATATAGATAAGAAGCTCACATTAGACAACAAGTTTATATATATCAGTTGTATATACCTGTTTACATCTTTTTATTAACTGAATGTTGATAAATACTTAGGATTACCTACAATAAATATATAATAACAACATTGCAGTACATACACTAAATATTTATCCAATCACAAAATACAATATATTCAAGAATTTAACTAAATACTCTACCCGTGCTAATCTAGCGCTGGACTACATTCACTACATATCAAACACTGTTTTCTTAGAGGGGAATACATTAGTCTAGCAGGGTCAATTCTCCAGCGCCTCATCTTTCTCACTACCAGTTATTTCAAGTGATACCGTGAGACAAGATCACCGCCATGTACTTCAGTGTGGTAATTGACCATTCCATCAAAGAACTCAAATCTCACCTCTCATATCAGGTAACCGTTCACCGGGAACACACACTGTGGCTCAGACAACATGGACAGATACCGGTGGTGGTGTCTTACTGTTCCGACGCACGTTTCGGGACTCCGCCCATTTCTCAAGGAATGTGCAGGTACTTCCAGGGAGGTGCTGTTTAAACCTGACTTCATGCATCTCTATTGGGTAATCGCAATCACACCTCCACTCTCGCGTCACACTCTTCACACACGGATTTGTCATTATTGCCTAGTTTGAAAATACGGATGTATTTAAATCTCATGAATAGTTTACAGACACTGTTGGTATTAAAAATACAAACAGACATATACGAGCCTATCATATATCCAATAAAGAACCGAACAATGGAGAACCCTCATGATAGTTTCAAGCTAAAGGTTGAAAAGTAAACAAATAACATATATGTTAATCTTGATAACGCAAACCAGGCATCTACGAGCCTATCATCATAAATCCCATATAGAACTGAACAAGGAACAATCCTCACGATAATTGCAAACTAAAAAATAAAAGTAAAAATAAGACAATAGATGCTAATAAAAATACGGAGAACCAGTTCTCACATCGTACTTTATACGAAATGTTCCAATATTTTCTTATTCAGCAACTAATTTGGAGAGACCTCTGAAAACGACCCCCCTAGCCCAAACAAATGGGTTAATCAAAAAAACGAAATGGGCACAGGCCATTACCAAAAATAATCACTTCTGTGTGTAATTAAATCAAGAAAAGAGAAAAAAGGAGAAAAATTTGCATCTAAGTCGTAAAGCAAATCCTTAGCAGCAAACGCATCCCAGAAGTCTCAAGAAGATCCCATCATAAATTAGAGAACCATATCTTTCTTGAAAACAGAATATCACACAACAAGGATTGTCATTTAATATATATGGAGATAGATATTGTGAGGCAGACCAGACATGTCTATTATCTCGTAATAGCCTTAATTTGTACGAATCCCAAAAAAATAACTAATATATGCAGATGTTAGTATTTCAGGTGTAGAACAGGCATGTCTGATATCTCAAAATATACGTATACATAAAAGGATATCCTTAAAGGGCCAGAACACTTAATGATTATATCCAAATTGGACAGTGCTTGAATTCTCTAATCCTAACGACAAACTGTCAAAGTCACTATAGAGGAACCCCTATATACAGGGAGTGCAGAATTATTAGGCAAATGAGTATTTTGACCACATCATCCTCTTTATGCATGTTGTCTTACTCCAAGCTGTATAGGCTCGAAAGCCTACTACCAATTAAGCATATTAGGTGATGTGCATCTCTGTAATGAGAAGGGGTGTGGTCTAATGACATCAGCACCCTATATCAGGTGTGCATAATTATTAGGCAACTTCCTTTCCTTTGGCAAAATGGGTCAAAAGAAGGACTTGACAGGCTCAGAAAAGTAAAAAATTGTGAGATATCTTGCAGAGGGATGCAGCACTCTTAAAATTGCAAAGCTTCTGAAGCGTGATCATCGAACAATTAAGCGTTTCATTCAAAATAGTCAACAGGGTCGCAAGAAGCGTGTGGAAAAACCAAGCGCAAGATAACTGCCCATGAACTGAGAAAAGTCAAGCGTGCAGCTGCCAAGATGCCACTTGCCACCAGTTTGGCCATATTTCAGAGCTGCAACATCACTGGAGTGCCCAAAAGCACAAGGTGTGCAATACTCAGAGACATGGCCAAGGTAAGAAAGGCTGAAAGACGACCACCACTGAACAGACACACAAGCTGAAACGTCAAGACTGGGCCAAGAAATATCTCAAGACTGATTTTTCTAAGGTTTTATGGACTGATGAAATGAGAGTGAGTCTTGATGGGCCAGATGGATGGGCCTGTGACTGGATTGGTAAAGGGCAGAGAGCTCCAGTCCGACTCAGACGCCAGCAAGGTGGAGGTGGAGTACTGGTTTGGACTGGTATCATCAAAGATGAGCTTGTGGGGCCTTTTCGGGTTGAGGATGGAGTCAAGCTCAACTCCCAGTCCTACTGCCAGTTTCTGGAAGACACCTTCTTCAAGCAGTGGTACAGGAAGAAGTCTGCATCCTTCAAGAAAAACATGATTTTCATGCAGGACAATGCTCCATCACACGCGTCCAAGTACTCCACAGCGTGGCTGGCAAGAAAGGGTATAAAAGAAGAAAATCTAATGACATGGCCTCCTTGTTCACCTGATCTGAACCCCATTGAGAACCTGTGGTCCATCATCAAATGTGAGATTTACAAGGAGGGAAAACAGTACACCTCTCTGAACAGTGTCTGGGAGGCTGTTGTTGCTGCTGCACGCAATGTTGATTATGAACAGATCAAAACACTGACAGAATCCATGGATGGCAGGCTTTTGAGTGTCCTTGCAAAGAAAGGTGGCTATATTGGTCACTGATTTGTTTTTGTTTTGTTTTTGAATGTCAGAAATGTATATTTGTGAATGTTGAGATGTTATATTGGTTTCACTGGTAAAAATAAATAATTTAAATGGGTATATATTTGTTTTTTGTTAAGTTGCCTAATAATTATGCACAGTAATAGTCACCTGCACACACAGATATCCCCTAAAATAGCTAAAACTAAAAACAAACTAAAAACTACTTCCAAAAATATTCAGCTTTGATATTAATGAGTTTTTTGGGTTCATTGAGAACATGGTTGTTGTTCAATAATAAAATTAATCCTCAAAAATACAACTTGCCTAATAATTCTGCACTCCCTGTATAGTCTGATGACTGTATGTAGAATCACGGACTATCTAGATTCAAAAAGAAGGTATGGAATGGCAACTCAAATAAAATTACCCCAACATATGTCTCTGTTCAGGCCTTTGGGGACCATAGTGTCTAATTGCCTAATCCACTGTGCTTCTTTCCTGAATAGTATTGTCTGTCTGTCCCCACCTCTATGTAATGGGGGTACCCCATCAATGACTTGGAACCTCAAATGACTCTTATTATGTGCAAATCGGGTAAAATGATGTGCCACAGGTGCGTCTTCATCATCTTTACCTATGGCTTCTTTATGTCGACATATCCTGTCACGGACAGTTTGGGTAGTTTCCCCCACATATGCCAAACCACATGGACACTTGATGACGTATATTACATATTTAGAATTACAGGAGAAATTCCCTCTTATAGGAATCCTTTCTCCCGAAAGAGGATGGGTAATGTGGTCTCCTTGTAACATTGAGTGGCATAGAGCACAATTTATACATGAAAAAGAGCCTTTTTTGGTAATTTCGATCAGTTTCCTCATAGATCCCCAATCGGCATGTATCAGTTCATCTCTCAAGTTCCTATTTCTCCTAAAGGAAAATAAAGTAGTGTCACGAAAAATCTTACCCACTTGGGTGTCCTCTCTCAACAGATGCCAGTGTTGTAATATGATCCTTTTAAGAGCTTTGCTATGCAGGCCAAAATGGCTCACAAATGGTACAGAGAATTTTTGTGATTTTCGAGCTGTTTTAGTTAACAGACTATACCTATCAATACTCATAACCTTATTGATATTATGTGTCAAAATGTCTATTGGGTAACCTCTGTTCAAAATTTTTTTGGACATTTCATCCAGTCTCTGTAGGCAAATGATTGGATCATCGACGATCTTTTTGTTACGCAACAACTGGCCCAGTGGGAGATTCTTAATTAGGGAGGGAGGATGGAAACTTTCATATAATAAAGTATTATTCCTGTCTGTTTCTTTAGTGAACAAATCACTTCTTAATTTTTGAACTACGATTGACACCATAGTGTCCAGGAAGCTCACTTTTGTCTTACTTGCTTCCATGGTAACTTTTAGTGAACCATGTGCAGAATTAAGTTTAGACACAAATTGTGTCAGATCATCGTCACTACCAGTCCAAATAAAAAAGATGTAGTCTATATAACGATACCAGCCTTGTATGATATAGTTACTTTACTTTTACAGGTGGTGCCTGTCTTCACTCCCTGGGGACGCCCTGGGAGTGTAACTATTTCTCTGTATATTTTTTGTATTTTTATTTATTTTTTTATTTTTCATATCATTGCTGAATGTTTGATACGGATGTGTTTGGTGGATGGGGTATGTGTGGATCTGAATGAACTTTCATCCAACGCTTCTCCATGTCATTATTACATAGTGTGAAAGATTACACTGTATTGCAGTTTTCTGCTGAAAGATTAAAATTCTGCATTCAATTATAAGACTCAGTGGCTGGGATTTTTTTGGATATTATCTTGTATTACATTGTTCCAACACCATTTGGTACTGGACTTCTTTCAAGAAGTCTGTGAACTTATGTGAATTGTGGCTTCTCCAGTTTTTTAAGATTAAATTACGAGCCGTTAGAATCAGTAGATTGATAAATCTGTTATTAGGGAGGGAAACGGTATATTTACATAGAAATAATACCTGTTGTAGGGTCAGTTTAAACTTTGTCCCCATTATCTTGGAAACCCAAAAATGTATGTTCTGCCAAAATTGAAACATATTGGGACAATACCAAAAACAATGTATGAAATCTGTATATTCCTTACAGCATTTGGGGCAATTCCTACTATCCTGCTTCCATTTTGCCAGCCTAGCTGGAGTAAGATAATTCCTATTTACTAATTTCATATGCGATTCTTTCCAAGTATGCATATATTTTGCCCCCGCTACCAATGTGATACTCTGTATTATGGTCTCGCTCTCTACCCTCACCTTTTCTTTGGCCCACTTTATCGAAATATCTACAGTGTTTTTCCAACCCAGAAGTTTCATCATAGCATCATATAATTGAGAGATAGTGTTCACCCCACCACAATATTGTATAAGAATATTTTTCAAATATTTGCTATATATCCCCAGACTTGTATCTTGTCTCAATTTCTCCACCCAGTGCCTGACTTGCAAGTATGCAAAGAAACTTGACCTCGGGAGATCAATCTGCTGGGAAATATTCTCAAACGAGCGGAGCCTCAGATTATCACCTTCACATATCTGCATTACATAATTCACTCCTCGTTCCGCCCATAAATCAAATACCGAGGGACTGAAAGCTGCTGGAAAACTTGGATTGCCAATTAAAGGTAAAGATTCTGATTTCCAAAAATCTATTCCCAGCTCCTTACAAATTTTTTGCCATGCCTGTACAATATACCTAAAGGTAAACAGATGGTTTATTTTGTCTGGAAGTTTACTTGCTGTATGGTGAAGAATCGCCTTTAAACTAAACGGTTTTATCAACGTAGATTCCATCTTGTAAAACGAGATCAAAACCTTTTCAGTGATCCAATCCAAAGCAAATTTAGCTACTGCTGCATAATTGTAAAATTTCAAATTAGGACAAGCCATTCCTCCGAAAGCTTTTGGTAGGGTTAACTTGAGTAGTGAGATCCGCGGTTTCTTACCTTGCCAAATAAATTGATTAAAAGACCTATTAAGAGAGACCAGGTCTTTCTTATATAACAGAAGCAGGAGATTCTGCAAAAAATATAAGAGTTTGGGGAATAACACCACTTTAATTAACATAATTCGGGCAGTGAGTGAAAGAGGGAGGTTGCCCCAATTCTGCAATTTCAGAACTAAACCCTTAATACATTGTTTAAAATTGAGCTCATACCAGAGATTCGGATCCCTACTTAACAGAATTCCTAGGTATGAAATCTGTGAAGATTCGATAAATGGATGATTACACTGACCTAGGGGTTTACGTATCCACATGATCTCTGATTTCTCGTGATTAATATTGTAGCCTGAAAAGGAACTAAACAGATTACATATTTCCAGTAAATGGGGGATAGAGTCTGCCGTATTACTAAGAAAAAGTAGCAGGTCATCTGCAAAGAGGGATAAAACTAGCTTATGGCCTCCCAACTGAATACCCTGCAGTTCTTGCCTTAAATACATTGTTAGTGGTTCAAGGGACAGATTAAAAAGAAATGGCGATAAAGGACACCCTTGCCGAGTACCACGCCCAAGAGTAATCTTCTCAGTTGCTCCCCCATTCACTATAATTGTAGATGTTGGCTCATTGTATAACTGTGTAATAAATTGTTGGAAGGTACCAGTTATACCGAATTTTCCTAACACCATTTCTAGGTGGTCCCAAATGATTGAGTCGAACGCCTTTTCAGCGTCGATCGTGAGGATGGCGAGATCTGGTTTAGGATGGGGCCCTCTGTCTTTCCACTTTATTCCAGAAGAAATCGAGGACCAATTGTACTTTCCTTAAGTTTTTAACAGGGTTCCTACCCGTCATAAAACCAGTCTGATCTGGATGCACCAAATAGCCTAAGGGGACTTTCAATCTACTAGCAAGGATATGATTAAGAATTTTATAATCATGATTCAGGAGTGAGATGGGCCTATATGATGAGGGCAATGTTAGATCTTTACCTTTCTTGGGGATCAAAACTATGTTGGATGCCGCGAACAAAGAAGACTGGGGTTTGTTCCCAGTAAAATATTCATTATATAATTTCGCTAGAACCATCGGGATCTGATCAAGAAGTAATTTATAAAACTCTGCAGGTAGGGAGTCTGGCCCAGGGGTTTTCCCTAATTTTAATTTTTTTATGGCCTTGACAATTTCTTCAACTGAAATAGGTTCATTCAATCCTTGTAAATCCTCTCTCTCAATTTGAGGCAAAGTAAGCCTTTGCCAAAACTGTTGCTTCGAGAGAGTATTAATCTGCTTGGCTGCATATAGTTCCTGATAGGTATGAAAAAAAGCTTCTCTTATTTCTATAGGATCAGTCACTCTAGTATTTTTAAATTTTACTGCTGAAATGTAGTTTTTCTGTTGTCTGTATTTAACAATTCTTGCTAAATATTTAGCTGAGACACCTTGGGCCCCTGCATACAAGGCCTTCATTTTTAGATCCTCTGATACAGAGTGTTGTTTCAGAAAAAGATCGTATAGTGCTTTGCTATCTTTATATTTTTGCCATCGCTCAACCAAAGGATTAGTGAGGTATCTCCTATAATTGTTACTTAAAGTATTCGCAAGTTGCTCCTCCCTTTCCCCCCAAATTGCCCACATTCTTGCCATATACGCCTTGATCTCCCCTCTGAAGACTGCTTTTGCAGTTTCCCAGAAAATTCTAAATAGTCTTCGTTTTCAGCCCTGAATTGATACCATCTCTTTTGGATCCATTTTTTAAAATGGAGGTTGTTAAAGAGATACTGTGGAAAATATAACCTTCTATTTCCTGTCAGTATTTTATCACTAAAACCTATCTCTAATGTGATAATAGCGTGATCAGAGATCACAATCTCACAAATATCTGTCCATATTTTCATTTTAACCATATGCTTTGCAATTAAAAAATAATCAATTCTGGATAAAGAGGAGTGTACAATTGAGGCACACGTGTATTCCCGACGATCCAGGTTTTGTACCCGCCATATATCTTGTAAAACTAGTTTCTTACTGAACCTTTGAAGGATATCTGTTTCCCTGGCTTTCCTCGGTGCACACCTAGTTTTTGATCAATCTAAAACATGAGAAAAGGCCATATTGAGATCGTCAACAACTACCAAATTTTTCCCCGCATACAGGAATAATTTCAGGCTTATATCTTCCCAGAATCTTTTATCGATCAAATTGGGGCCATATACATTGCAAAAAACAAAATTAAAACCATTCACTTCAATCTCCAAAATTTGGTATCTCACATTAGAGTCATCTTCTACTGAGATAATTTTATAGTCTAACTGTTTAAGGGATTAAAATAGCAAGTCCTCTCTTAGCTTTATAGTATGGGGTGAACACTACCTCCCCAACCCACTTACTTTTAAGTTTAATAGCCTTCTTTGGTCTGAGGTGGGTCTCCTGAATAAATACTATGTCAGGATTTTGGAGTCCAAGATGTCTGATAACCAACTTCCTTTTGCTTGGGGATGAAATCCCTCCAATATTTCAAGATAATAATTTTAGCTTAACCATTTATACTGCGAGTGGATAAAGGAGGGAGGGGACACGAAAACAAACCGACGCACAACAAAACAAAGTAAAACAAAACAAGAGAAGTAAGAGAGAAAAAAAAAAGGGGGCGGGGGTAAATTTCCCCCCCTCCCTCACAGGCAGATCCTGATCCTCTACCATTCTTCCCACCTAAATTCTTTATACCTTTATTCCTGTTCAGATAGCCAGCTAACTCCCTCCTATTTATCTCGGTCCCCTGCATAGCCGCCATTTATCTTTCCTTTTGAGACCCATTCTCCCCACTATAATACGTTAATTATAGTCCTATACTCTGACAATATGACTTAATCTCTTCGAGCTTTGTAAAGCTGTAAGATCCACCATCTTTTTCCTGAATCACCTTGGCGGGGTATACAAGTCTTGCCTTCAGATTGAATAGTTTAATAATAACAACTCTCGGTCTTGACTGTCCGTCTAGATTTCTTCTGGGTAGGCCCAATCTATGTGCTCTCTCTATCGGTATTCTTACGTTCTCAATGTTGCTTCCTATTAATTTTGGGAGCTGCGTAGCTGCAAAGCTTATCAGAGCTTGGTACTCTGCTCTTTCTGGCAGCCCAACAACCCTCAGGTTGTTGCGCCTCGACCTATCCTCTAATTCCTCTATTTTAGCTTGCAACAGGGAAAGTTTAGCATCATATGAGTTAGTCATCTGATCTTGTATTACTGATCTGTCTTCTAAATCTGACACTCTAGATTCCATTTAATCCATCCCGGTTGAGAACTGTTTTATTTCATTTGTGACTGTTGCCATTTCTTGTTTTAAAGCTTCATATTGTGGCATGACTAATTCTGAGATCTGTTGAATTAGCTGTGTGTTATCTGGACAACTCGCACCTGTTTCATTCTGAATGTGTATTTCTGAACTACTCTCATTAGGTTTGAGCTTTTTATCTTTTGATTTAGGTGGCATGCTAGGTGAGGAGAGTTTAGTATGTGAAATAAATCTTTCCATGTACTTGGTGAAAAAGTGAGTAGTAACTACTACCAAAGCCTTACTAAAGGTACAACCAAAATATATTGAGTTGTCTTTATCTTAGGATCAACTCGGCTAAGCTAGCTATATAACCAGAACATAGTTGACAAAAATCCACTAAGTACTAGAGAATAAATGTGCACTTCGAAAACCAAAACAAGACCAGCAGGCTAACCTTGCTGGAATCAATCTTGAACCGTGCGTGAGGTTCAAGATATGTATATCTTCTACACAAAACCTAATACAGGTATAGCCTTTTTTTATTAACTCCTATTTATTTCTTATTTTCTATTCTTCTCTTCTCCATGACACACTGCTGTCCCTCATCTGTCTCCCCACTAGTGCTATGTTATTTATTTTATAACTATCCAAGAAAAACAAAAGCAAACACAGAAAGAAATCCTGCAAAAACGTAATATTTGTAGAATTGTAATGGGATTATTCAATAAAATTGTCAGGAGTCGCCATGTTCCTTGTCAGAGAAAAATTGCCTGGTATTTCAGGGCTGGACTGAATAGGCAGGATCAGACTGCTATACTTCAGGAAAGCTCTGCTCTGTGAAAAACACAACTGGGCTAAAAGAGGACTCTCCTAGGTGGTAACCGGACTATAGAACAAGCTACTGAGTTGTTGTTCGTTCCTGGTAGAGCGCTTCTCTTTCTGTATGCATTTGTACTATATGGTATCAGTAATATGTGTGGGAAAAAACCAAGCAAACAAAAGATATGTATAAGCAAGCAACAAGAGGAATGAGGAGTACACTTAGATGTGAAAAATAAGTGCAAAAAGAAGGGTGCTGTGTGTGCAGTGTGGCATGGTGTGTGCAGTGAGGGTGCTGGGTGTGCAGTGTGGTATAGTAAGTGCAGTGAGGCTACTGTGTGCATGGTGTTGTATAGTGTGTACAGTGAGGGTGATGTGTGTGTAGTGTGGTATAGAGTGTACAGTGTCGGTGATGTGTGTGTAGTGTGGTATAGTGTGTGCAATGAGGTTGCTGTCTGTGCAGTGTGGTTTAGTGTGCACAGTGAGGGTGCTATGTGTGCAGTGAGGATGCTGCGTGTACAGTGGGGGTGCTGTGTTTACAGTGAGGGTGCTGTGTGTGCAGTGTAATATAGTGTGCACAGTGAGGGTGCTGTGTGTGTAGTGTGGTATAGTCTATACAGTGAGGGGGCTGTGTTTGCAGTGAGGGTGCTGTGTGTACAGTGTTGTATACTGTGTGCAGTGAGGGTGCTGTGTGTGCAGTGTGTTATAGTGTGTGTAGTGAGGGTGCTGTGTGTGCGGTGTGGTATAGTGTGTGCAGTGAGGGTGCTGTCTCTGCAGTGTGGTATAGTGTGTGGAGTGTGGTATAATGTGTGCAGTGAGGGTGATGTGTGTGTAGTGTGGTATAGTGTGTGCAATGAGGGTGCAGTGTGAGCAGTGAGGGCACTGCGTGTACAGTGGGGGTGCTGTGTTTACAGTGAGTGAGCTGTGTGTGCAGTCAAGGGTGTTGTGTGTGCAGCGTGGTATATTCTGCACAGTGAGGGTGCTGTGTGTGCAGTGAAGGTGCTGTGTTTGCAGTAAGGGTGCTGTGTGTGCAGTGTGGTATTGTGTGTGCAGTGAGGGTGCTGTGTGTGCAGTGTGGTATCGTGTGTGCAGTGAGGGTGCTGTGTGTGCGGTGTGGTATAGTGTTTACAGTGAGGGTGCTGTGTGTGCAGTGTGGTATAGTGTGTGCAGTGTGGTATAGTGTGTGCGGTGTGGTATAGTGTGTGCAGTGAGATTTCTGTGTGTGTAGTGTGGTATAGTGTGTGTAGTGAGGGTGTTGTGTAAGCAGTGTGTCATAGTGTGTGCAGTGAGGGTGCTGTGTGCACGTTGTGGTAAAGTGTTTGCAGTAAGGGTGCTGTGTGTGCAGTGTGTTATAATGTGTGCAGTAAGGTTGCTTTGTGTGCTGTGTGGTATAGTGTGTGCAGTGAGGGTGCTGTGTGTGTGGTGTGGTATAATTTGTGTAGTGAGGTCGCTGTGTGCGTGGTGTGGTATAGTGAGTGCAGTGAGGGTTCTGTGTGTGCGCGGTGTGGTATAGTGTGTGCAGTGAGGGTGCTGTGTGTGCAGTGTGGTATAGTAAGTGCAGTGAGGCTACTGTGTGCGTGGTGTGGTATAGTGAGTACAGTGAGGGTGCTGGGTGTGCACGGTGTGGTATAGTGTGTTCAGTGAGGGTGCTGTGTGTGCAGTGTAGTATAGTGTCTGCAGTGAGGGTGCTTTGTGCGTGGTGTGGTATCATGTGTGCAGTAAGGTAGCTCTGTGTGCTGTTTGGTATAGTGTGTGCAGTGAGGATGTTGTGTGTGCGGTGTGTTATAATTTGTGCAGTGAGGGTGTTGTGTGTGCAGTGTGGTACAGTGTGTGTAGTGTGGTTGATGTCTGTGCAGTGTGGTATAGTGTGTGCAGTGAGGGTGCTTTGTGCGTGGTGTGGTATAGTGTGTGCAGTGAGAGTGCTGTAGGTGGTGTGGTATAGTGTGTGCAGTGAGGGTGCTGTGTGTGTAGTGAGTGTGCTGTGTGTGCAGTGAGGTCTCTGTGCGTGCAATAGGGGCTGTGTGTGCAGTGAGAGTGCAGTGTGTGCAGTGTAGTAAAGTGTGTGCAGTGTGGTATAGTGTGTTTGGTGTTGTATAGTGTGTGCAGTGAGGTTTCTGTGTGTGCAGTGTGGTATAGTGTGTGCAGTGAGGGTGCTGTGTAAGTGGTTGTTATAGTGTGTGCAGTGAGGGTGCGGTGTGTTTGGTGTTGTAAACTGTTTGCAGTGAGGGTGCTGTGTGTGCAGCGTGGTATATTCTGCACAGTGAGGGTGCTGTGTGTGCAGTGAAGGTGCTGTGTTTGCAGTGAGGGTGCTGTGTGTGCAGTGTGGTATCGTGTGTGCAGTGAGGGTGCTGTGTGTGCACTGTGGTATCGTGTGTGCAGTGAGGGTGCTGTGTGTGCGGTGTGGTATAGTGTTTACAGTGAGGGTGCTGTGTGTGCAGTGTGGTATAGTGTGTGCAGTGTGGTATAGTGTGTGCGGTGTGGTATAGTGTGTGCAGTGAGAATTCTGTGTGTGTAGTGTGGTATAGTGTGTGTAGTGAGGGTGTTGTGTAAGCAGTGTGTCATAGTGTGTGCAGTGAGGGTGCTGTGTGCACGTTGTGGTAAAGTGTTTGCAGTAAGGGTGCTGTGTGTGGAGTGTGTTATAATGTGTGCAGTAAGGTTGCTTTGTGTGCTGTGTGGTATAGTGTGTGCAGTGAGGGTGCTGTGTGTGTGGTGTGGTATAATTTGTGCAGTGAGGTCGCTGTGTGCGTGGTGTTGTATAGTGAGTGCAGTGAGGGTTCTGTGTGTGCGCGGTGTGGTATAGTGTGTGCAGTGAGGGTGCTGTGTGTGCAGTGTGGTATAGTAAGTGCAGTGAGGCTACTGTGTGCGTGGTGTGGTATAGTGAGTACAGTGAGGGTGCTGGGTGTGCACGGTGTGGTATAGTGTGTGCAGTGAGGGTGCTGTGTGTGCAGTGTAGTATAGTGTCTGCAGTGAGGGTGCTTTGTGCGTGATGTGGTATCATGTGTGCAGTAAGGTAGCTCTGTGTGCTGTTTGGTATAGTGTGTGCAGTGAGGATGTTGTGTGTGCGGTGTGTTATAATTTGTGCAGTGAGGGTGTTGTGTGTGCAGTGTGGTACAGTGTGTGTAGTGTGGTTGATGTCTGTGCAGTGTGGTATAGTGTGTGCAGTGAGGGTGCTTTGTGCGTGGTGTGGTATAGTGTGTGCAGTGAGAGTGCTGTAGGTGGTGTGGTATAGTGTGTGCAGTGAGGGTTCTGTGTGTGTAGTGTGGTATAGTGTGCACATTGAGGGTGCTGTGTGTGCAGTGAGTGTGCTGTGTGTGCAGTGAGGTCTCTGTGCGTGCAATAGGGGCTGTGTGTGCAGTGAGAGTGCAGTGTGTGCAGTGTTGTAAAGTGTGTGCAGTGTGGTATAGTGTGTTTGGTGTTGTATAGTGTGTGCAGTGAGGTTTCTGTGTGTGCAGTGTGGTATAGTGTGTGCAGTGAGGGTGCTGTGTAAGTGGTTGTTATAGTGTGTGCAGTGAGGGTGCGGTGTGTTTGGTGTTGTAAACTGTTTGCAGTGAGGGTGCTGTGTGTGCAGTGTGGTATAATGTGTGCAGTAAGGTAGCTCTGTGTGCTGTTCGGTATAGTGTGTGCAGTGAGGGTGCTATGTGTGCGGTGTGGTATAATTTGTGCATTGAGGGTGCTGTGTGCCTGGTGTGGTAAAATGTGTGCAGTGGGGGTGCTGTGTGTGCGGTGTGGTATAGTGTGTGCAGTGAGGTTGCTGTGTGTGCAATGTGGTATAGTGTGTGATGTGAGGGTGATTTGTGCATGGTGTGGTATAGTTTGTGAAGTGAGGGTGCTGTGTGAGGTTCTTTGTGTGCAGTGTGGTATAATGTGCAGTGAGGTTGATGTTTGTGCAGTCTGTTATAGTGTGTGCAGTGAGGGTGCTGTGTGTGCAGTGAGGGTGCTGTGTGTGCAGTGTGTTATAATGTGTACAGTGAGGGTGCTGCGTGCGCGGTGTGGTATTATGTGTGCAGTGTAGTTGCTGTGTGTGTGGTGTGGTATTGTGTGTAGTGAGGGTGCTGTATGTGTGGTGTGGTATAATGTGTGAAGTGATGGTTCTGTGTGTTCGCGGTGTGGTATAATGTGTTAGTGAGGGTGCTGTGTGTGCCGTGATGGTTCCGTGTGTGCAGTGTATTATAGTGTGTGTAGTGAGGTTGCTGTTTGTGCAGTATGTTATAGTGTGTGCAGTGAGAGTGTTGTGTGTGCAGTGTGTATAGTGTGTGCAGTGAGGTTGTTGTTTGTTCAGTGTGTCATAGTGTGTGCAGTGAGGGTGCTGTGTGCAGTGAGGGTGCTGTGTGTGCAGTGTAGTATAGTGTCTGCAGTGAGGGCGCTGTGTGCAGTGTGTTATAGTGTGTGCAGTGACGGTTCTGTGTGTGCGGTGTGGTATGGTGTGTGCAGTGAGGGTGCTGTGTGTGCAGTATGGTATAGTGTGTGCAGTAAGGGTGATGTGTGTGTAGTGTGGCATAGTGTGTGCAATGAGGTTGCTGTCTGTGCATTGTGGTATAGTGTGCACATTGAGGGTGCTGTGTGTGCAGTGAGGGCGCTGCGTGTACAGTAAGGGTGCTGTGTTTGCAGTGAGGGCGCTGTGTGTGCAGTTACGGTGCTGTGCGTGCAGTGTGATATAGTGTGCACAGTGAGAGTGCTCTGTGTGCAGTGTGGTATATTCTGAACAGTGAGGGTGCTGTGTTTGCAGTGAGGGTGCTGTGTGTGCAGTGAGGGTGCTGTATGCGCTGTGTGGTATAGTGTGTGCAGTGAGGGTGCTGTGTGTGCGCTGTGTGGTATAGTGTGTGCAGTGAGGGTGCTGTGTGTGCAGTGTGGTATAGTGTGTGCAGTGAGGGTGCTGTGTGCAGTGAGGGTGCTGTGTGTGCAGTGTAGTATAGTGTCTGCAGTAAGGGTGCTTTCTGCGTGGTGTGGTAATTTGTGTGCAGTAAGGGTGCTGTGTGCAGTGTGTTATAGTGTGTGCAGTGACAGTGCTGTGTGTGCGGTGTGGTATGGTGTGTGCAGTGAGGGTGCTGTGGTGTGTGCAGTGTGGTATAGTGTGTGCAGTGTTGGTGCTGTGTTTGCATTGTATTATAATGTGTGCAGTAAGGTTGCTGTGTGTCCAGTGTGGTACAGTGTGGTTGCTGTGTGTGCAGTGTGGTTGCTGTGTGTGCAGTGAGGGTGCTGTGTTTGCAATGAGGTTGGTGTGTTTGCAGTGTGGGTGCTGTGTGTGCAGTGAGGGTAATGTGGTATAGTGTGTGCAGTGAGGGTGCTGTGTGTGCAGTGTAGTATAGTGTGTGCAGTGAGGGTACTGTGTGTGGTGTGGTATAGTGTGTGCAGTGAGGGTGCTGTGTGTGCAGTATGGTATAGTGTGTGCAGTGAGGGTGTAGTGTTTGAAGTGTGATATAGTGTGTGCAGTGAGCGTGCTGTGTTTTCGGTGTGGTATAGTGTGCACAGTGGGGGTGTTGTGTGTGCAGTGTGGTATAGTGCATGCTGTGTTTACAGTGTGTTATAATGTGTGCAGTAAGGTTGCTGTGTGTCCAGTGTGGTACAGTGTGTTTGCTGTGTGTGCAATTTGCTATAGTGTGTGCAGTGAGGGTGCTTTGTGCGTGGTGTGGTATAGAGTGAGCAATGAGTGTGCAGTGTGTGCAGTGCGGTATAGTGTGTGCAGTGAGGGTGTTGTGGGTGGTGTGGTATAGTGTGTGCAGTGAGGATGCTTTGTGTGCACTCAGGGCTCTGTGTTCAGTGAGGTCTTTGTGTGTGCAATGAGGGTGCTGTGTTTGCAGTGAGGGCCCTGTGTGTGCAGTGAGGGTGCTGTGTTTGCAGTGTGGTATAATGTGTGCAGTGAGGGTGCTGTGTTTAAAATGTGGTATATTGTGTGCAGTGTGGTATAGTGTTTGCAGCGAGGATGTGGTGTGTTCAGTGTGGTATAGTGTTCGGAGTGAGGGTGCTGCTTGTGCAGTGTGGTATAGTGTGTGCAGTGAGGGTGCTTTGTGTACAGTGTGGTATAGTGTGCGGAGTGAGGGTGCTGTGTGTGCAGTGTGATATTGTGTGTGCAGCGTGGGAGCTGTGTGTGCAGTGAGGGTGTAAAATGTGCAGTGTGGTATAGTGTGTGCAGTGAGGGTGCAGTGTGGTACAGTGTGTGCAGAGTGGTATAGTGTATGCAGTGAGGGTACTGTGTGTGGTGTGGTATAGTGTGTGCAGTGAGGGTGCTGTGTGTGCAGTATGGTATAGTGTGTGCAGTGAGGGTGTAGTGTTTGAAGTGTGATATAGTGTGTGCAGTGAGTGTGCTGTGTTTTCGGTGTGGTATAGTGTGCACAGTGGGGGTGTTGTGTGTGCAGTGTGGTATAGTGCATGCTGTGTTTACAGTGTGTTATAATGTGTGCAGTAAGGTTGCTGTGTGTCCAGTGTGGTACAGTGTGTGCAGTGAGGGTGCAGTGTGGTACAGTGTGTGCAGTGTGTTATAGTGTGTGCAGTGACAGTGCTGTGTGTGCGGTGTGGTATGGTGTGTGCAGTGAGGGTGCTGTGGTGTGTGCAGTGTGGTATAGTGTGCACAGTGGGGGTGTTGTGTGTGCAGTGTGGTATAGTGCATGCTGTGTTTACAGTGTGTTGTAATGTGTGCAGTAAGGTTGCTGTGTGTCCAGTGTGGTACAGTGTGTTTGCTGTGTGTGCAATTTGCTATAGTGTGTGCAGTGAGGGTGCTTTGTGCGTGGTGTGGTATAGAGTGAGCAATGAGTGTGCAGTGTGTGCAGTGCGGTATAGTGTGTGCAGTGAGGGTGTTGTGGGTGGTGTGGTATAGTGTGTGCCGTGAGGATGCTTTGTGTGCACTCAGGGCTCTGTGTTCAGTGAGGTCTCTGTGTGTGCAATGAGGGTGCTGTGTTTGCAGTGAGGGCCCTGTGTGTGCAGTGAGGGCGCTGTGTTTGCAGTGTGGTATAATGTGTGCAGTGAGGGTGCTGTGTTTAAAATGTGGTATATTGTGTGCAGTGTGGTATAGTGTTTGCAGCGAGGATGTGGTGTGTTCAGTGTGGTATAGTGTTCGGAGTGAGGGTGCTGCTTGTGCAGTGTGGTATAGTGTGTGCAGTGAGGGTGCTTTGTGTACAGTGTGGTATAGTGTGCGGAGTGAGGGTGCTGTGTGTGCAGTGTGATATTGTGTGTGCAGCGTGGGAGCTGTGTGTGCAGTGAGGGTGTAAAATGTGCAGTGTGGTATAGTGTGTGCAGTGAGGGTGCAGTGTGGTACAGTGTGTGCAGAGTGGTATAGTGTATGCAGTGAGGGTGCTGTGTGTGTAGTGTGGTATTGTGTGTGCAGTGAGGGTGCTGTGTGTGTGTAGTGTGGTATAGTGTTTGCAGTGAGGATGTGGTGTGTGCAGTGTGGTATAGTGTTCAGAGTGAGGGTGCTGTTTGTGCAGTGTGGTATAGTGTGTGCATTGAGGGTACTTTGTGTGCAGTGTGGGTGCAGTGTGTGCAGTGTGGTATAGTGTGTGCAGTGTGGGTGCTGTGTTTGCAGTGTGTTATAATGTGTGCAGTAAGGTTGTTGTGCATCCAGTGTGGTACAGTGTGTTTGCTGTGTGTGCAATGTGGTATATTGTGTGCAGTGAGGGTGCCTTGTGCATGGTGTGGTATAGTGTGAGCAGTGAGTGTACAGGGTGTGCAGTGTGGTATAGTGTGTGCAGTGATGGTGCTGTGGGGTGTGGTATAGTGTGTGCAGTGAGGGTGCTTTGTGTGCTCTCAGGGCTCTGTGTTCAGTGAGGTCTCTGTGCGTGCAATGAGGGGACTGTGTTTGCAGTGAGGGCGCTGTGTTTGCAGTGTGGTATAGTATGTGCAGTGACGGGGCTGTGTGTGCAATGTGGTATAGTGTGTGCAGTGAGGGTACTGTGTGTGTAGTGTGTGTGCAGTGTGGTATAGTGTGTGCAGTGAGGGCGCTGTGTGTGCAGTGAGGGTGCTGTGTGTGCAGTGAGGGTGCTGTGTTTGCAGTGTGGTGTAGTGTGTGCAGTGACGGTGCTGTGTGTGCAATGTGGTATAGTGTGTGCAGTGTGGGTGCAGTGTGGTATAGTGTGTGCAGTGAGGGTGCAGCATGTGCAGTGTGGTATAATGTGTGCAGTGAGGGTACTGTGTGTGCAGTGTATTATAATGTATAATAACAATGTAAGACAAGTTGAATAATTATTTTATATATAACTTTTGCAGTATACAATTATATTAAAAATACACGACAGACGTAACTCCGAAAATTGTTTTATGGAAATGTATATTTAATAAGTACATACATAGCAAACATTTTCAGTATGTGATAGATTATTTAAAGGGACATGGAGTCATTTTTCTTTTTCTTTCATGAGTCAGATAGACAACACAATTTTAAACAACTTTCCAATTTACTTCTGTTATCAAATTAACTTCATTATCTTGGCATCCTTTGCTGAAGGAGAAGCAACCTGAACAGATCCAATGAGCCAACAACAAAAGACATAAAGTCAGCTGCTAGCTCCCACTTGTGCATTGCTGACCCTGAGTCTTCCTAGGTTTTACATTCAACAAAGGATAAAAAAAATGAAACAAATTTGATGATAGAAGTAAATTGGGAAATGTCCTACTCCACAAGTGAAAGCTTAATTTTGAATTTACTATTAATTAAATGTACTGTAGGAATTAGGTAGCTTTTTAATTATAAATATTGAATAAAAAGCAATTGATACATTGTAGAATAAATTCAGTACTT
This sequence comes from Bombina bombina, assembly GCF_027579735.1. NCBI lineage: Eukaryota > Metazoa > Chordata > Amphibia > Anura > Bombinatoridae > Bombina > Bombina bombina. The sequence goes on from NC_069505.1 coordinate 216,530,102, forward strand.
TAATCAAAATTCTAATTGTCAGAATTAATACAAAACAATAATAATTTTAAAACGATTATAATACCCACGGTGGAGGGGAAAAAATAGACTTCCCTATTAAAAACAACTAAAGGAATTTTAAACAATTGTATTGTGGTTAGACTCCAATAAGCAGAAGCAAACTCCAATTAATCAGCAAAACAAATTCTATATTTTGTCAAATAGGTTTTCTTTACCCAGTCTGAAAGGTTTTTCTCTCTACTATTTCCTTTTGACTTTTAAGTTTCAGGTTTATGATTATACAAAATATACATTAAATATTCATATTTAAAAATAATTATATTGTTCTTTTTTTAATTTGTCATTTCGATTCCAGTGGTGCTTTCCAGCGTTCTGCCATGGTTGGCACTTCAAACAAAATGCTATAAACTGAATCCTTTCTATTTTATGGAACAAATAAAAAATAAAATGTGTTTCAAAGATCAGAAACAGTTTTTTAGTAATGACTGTAAAATGAGTTTTACAGTGTCAAAAATAAGGAACTAGCATTGTATTTTTACATTTAACGTTTTAGGTACAATATAAAAAAAATGACTCCTAAAAATATAGCTTTAGAGTGGTTAGACTCTGTATAACAGCTCTTGGTACCCCACTGTGAGAAAATTTTACCCAACATTGCATCTGTATTTTTTTCTCATTCCCCATGGACAAATGAGTTGGGCTTGTCTAATACATTTAAAGCAATCAAGGTGATCCTTGTTGAAGGAAAATCAATAAGTTATGTCCATTTACTACTTTGAAAAGCAGGTTTGCAATAAGAGTTGAGCAGTGATTCAAGACTCAGTAAGACATCTGCAAATGTTTGAATGTGATGTTAATTTTCAGGTTTACCTTAAACTTCTTTAAGCACCGGGATTTGGTTGGGAAAGTGAAATAATATATGGTTTTCTCAAAAAATGTTTAGTCCATTCGAGAAGAGACAACATAAATGTTTAAAAATGTGATCTTAAAGAGACATGAAGCCCCAAATTTTCCTTTCATGATTTCGATAGAGAATGCAATTTAAAAAAAAGGTTTCCAATTTACTTTACTTTGCTTCTTCTCATGTTATTTCTAAAAAATAGGGGGCGCCCTAAAGCGTGATCAAATATCAAACCTAGTATAGTAATATATATATATCACGAATCAATTAAGCAAAAATTATAAATCAATTATTAATGTATATATCACACACAAAATATAGACAGTTGGTAGTATTCCAATAATTCGAATTATACAATTGAAGGGCCTCTAAGGAGTGAGTTGATATAGAATAGTCTTTAGGCAGCAATCTGTAAAGAACCCGGCCAGGATCCCATAGAGATGATCTACAAAACAAGAGAGAGACAGATGCGCCACATGGCCCAATATTGTTTGTTCAACACAATGTATATGATCTAGTCGTGCTAATGCAAACTCACAATTCAGGAAGCACTTCAATCAGTGCAATAGAAGCAGCCTGGGATCAATCACAGTCACCCAGCAGACCGACCTCTAGGATAAAGTGGAGCAATCTGTAGTGGATATATAGAGAGACACAGAGGTGCCTATATGGCCTAGTACAGTTTGGACCCAGGATATATTACAGTGTTTAAAGTAATATACTCACATTTGGTAAAGCATCTACAGTGATGCTATTCAGGCAGGATGGGATCAATGTAGTCACCCAACAGACTTTAGACAGGGTATCCACAGGAAGCAGTCAGCAGGTGTCCAAAAATTGGGCCAAAATAAATTGGTCCACAAAATGCACAAGAGCAAGTGTGTTTTAATAAAGTATTAAATTTACTAGTAAAAACAAGTAAAAACAAGCAACGCGTTTCTCAGCACACAGGCTGTTTCATCAGGCTTACAACATATAATTCAAACACTTGCCAGCCAATCAAATTGAGCTTGCATTCTATTGGCTGTTCCGATCAGCCAATAGAATGCAAGCTCAATCTGATTGGCTGATTGGATCAACCAATCGGATTGAACTTGATTCTGATTGGCTGATTCCATCAGCCAATCAGAATATTCCTACCTTAATTCCGATTGGCTGATAGAATCCTATCAGCCAACCGGAATTCGAGGGACGCCATCTTGGATGACGTCATTTAAAGGAACCATCATTCGTCGTTCAGTCGTCGGCCAGGATGGATGTTCCGCGGTGGAGGTCTTCAGGATGCTGCCGCTTCGCTCCGGATGGATGCCGCTTGGATGAAGACTTCAATCGGATGGAAGACCTCTTCTGCCCCGCTTGGATGAAGACTTCAGCCGGATCATGGACCTCTTCAGCCCCCCGCTTGGGCTTTGATCAGGACATCGGAGGAGCTCTTCTGGACGGATCGGTGTGATACCCGGTGAGGTGAAGACAAGGTAGGATGATCTTCAGGGGCTTAGTGTTAGGTTTATTTAAGGGGGGTTTGGGTTAGATTAGGGGTATGTGGGTGGTGGGTTGTAATGTTGGGGGGCTTGGGTATTGTATGTTTTTTTTTACAGGCAAAAGACCTGAATTTCTTGGGGCATGCCCCGCAAAGGGCCCTGTTCAGGGCTGGTAAGGTAAAAGAGCTTTGAACTTTAGTAATTTAGAATAGGGTAGGGCATTTTTTTATTTTGGGGGGCTTTGTTATTTTAGAGTAGGTGTAATTAGCTTAAAATTGTTGTAATATTTTTCTTATGTTTGTAAATATTTTTTTATTTTTTGTAACTTAGTTCTTTTTTATTTTTTGTACTTTAGCTAGTTTATTTAATTGTATTTATTTGTAGCAATTGTATTTCATTAATTTATTGATAGTGTAGTGTTAGGTTAATTGTAAGTAATTGTAGGTAGTTTATTTAATTAATTTATTGATAGTCTAGTGTTAGCTTTAATTGTAACTTAGGTTAGGATTTCTTTTACAGGTAAATTTGTAATTATTTTAACTATTTTAGCTATTAAATAGTTCTTAACTATTTAATAGCTATTGTACCTGGTTAAAATAAATACAAAGTTACCTGTAAAATAAATATTAATCCTAAAATAGCTATAATATAATTATAATTTATATTGTAGCTATATTAGGATTTATTTTACAGGTAAGTATTTAGCTTTAAATAGGAATAATTTATTTAATAAGAGTTAATTAATTTCGTTAGATTTAAATTATATTTAACTTAGGGGGGTGTTAGTGTTAGGGTTAGACTTAGCTTTAGGGGTTAATACATTTATTAGAATAGCGGCGAGCTCCAGTCGGCAGATTAGGGGTTAATAATTGAAGTTAGGTGTCGGCGATGTTAGGGAGGGCAGATTAGGGGTTAATACTATTTATTATAGGGTTAGTGAGGCGGATTAGGGGTTAATAACTTTATTATAGTAGCGCTCAGGTCCGCTCGGCAGATTAGGGGTTAATAAGTGTAGGCAGGTGGAGGCGACGTTGAGGGGGGCAGATTAGGGGTTAATAAATATAATATAGGGGTCGGCGGTGTTAGGGGCAGCAGATTAGGGGTACATAAGGATAACGTAGGTGGCGGCGCTTTGCGGTCGGCAGATTAGGGGTTAATAAGTGTAGGCAGATGGAGGAGACGTTGAGGGGGGCAGATTAGGGGTTAATAAATATAATATAAGGGTCGGCGGTGTTAGGGGCAGCAGATTAGGGGTACATAGGGATAATGTAAGTAGCGGCGGTTTACGGAGCAGCAGATTAGGGGTTAAAAATAAAATGCAGGTGTCAGCGATAGCGGGGGCGGCAGATTAGGGTTTAATAAGTGTAAGGTTAGGGGTGTTTAGACTCGGGGTACATGTTAGGGTGTTAGGTGCAGACGTAGGAAGTGTTTCCGCATAGCAAACAATGGGGCTGCGTTAAGAGCTGAACGCGGCTTTTTTGCAGGTGTTAGGTTTTTTTTCAGCTCAAACAGCCCCATTGTTTCCTATGGGGGAATCGTGCACGAGCACGTTTTTGAGGCTGGCCGCTTGCGTAAGCAACTCTGGTATTGAGAGTTGAAGCTGCGTTAAAAATGCTCTACGCTCCTTTTTTGGAGCCTAACGCAGCCTTTATGTGGACTCTCAATACCAGAGTTATTTTTATGGTGCGGCCAGAAAAAAGCCGGCGTTAGTTTTTCGGGTCGTTACCGACAAAACTCCAAATCTAGCGGCTAGATAGGTAGTGTGCACATGCCTGAGTCATTACATGACAGGAAATTTTGCTGCCATCTAGTGCTCTTGCTTCAACAAAGGATACAAGAAAATGAATACAATGTGACAATATAAGTAAATTGGAAAGTTGTTTAAAATTGTATGTTCTATCTGAATCATGAAAGAAAGAAAAAAAAGGTTTTATGTCCCTTTAAAGGCTACATTGTAGTCTAAAGTACCACTAAATAATTTGAAGTAACTTGACTTGCTGACTTAATAAATATTGTGTAAAATATATTTTTAAATAATACAAATATGTTAAAATTCTTATTCAGATTGCAAGATTCTTGTACAATATGTCCATAGAGCAGTGACTAGGACTTGTTGCTATGCACTAATTGTTTGGGTTGTGGCTAAAGAGAGAGACCACTAAAGGATGCATTCCAGCACTCTCTGCCCTGACTATTGAGGCAGAACTGAAAGAAAGAAATGCACTGTTAAAATATAACTTTTATTAAATGTTAAAAATGGGATAAAAAAGTTAAAAATAATGGCAAAATAGTATATAAGGGGTAAATTGCGAGGATTTGCACTCATTGGGCTTACCGCTCGTATTATGAGTTTAAAGTAAATGCGATTGCATGAGCGCAATCGCAATTTACACTAGAATGATTATCGCAACTTCAGAGCTCTGGGTAACTGTTTCACAAAACTAAAAAGTTGTATAAAACACCTAAAAAATACATTACAAAGTATCCATACACTCATAATAACACCATATAATAAAAATTATTTAAAAAACACTCAAAAGTTATAACGGCTCAAAGATAGAAGATCTCAAGTGTTAGAAAAAAAAGGGAGGCAAAGGTCTTTAATATTGAGATACATACATATAAATGTCTAAAGATGGATTTGTATGTATATATATACAGTTTACTTTCAACTTGTAATACAAGCTCATGCCGACGAGTGCAAATATCTTACATCTTGCACAATAAGCACTCAAGCAGGAGCTTTAATTTGCGCTCCACTCGTAACCTGTCTCTATATGGAGAGATTGCCCCTTGTAGTGCCGTTGTTAATTTACATATTGTAATGTTGCTTTGCATGGTCTGTCTGCATTTATCAGTGCACCAGCAGTTCTTGTGAACTGCTGGTGCAATGACGTCCCCTGCAGATTCGCAGACGCTAGCAGGGGGTGTCAATCAAACCGATCGTATTCGATCGTATTTATTTTTTCCACTCCTACCACACATAGGCATAGTGGTGCACTAACTGTTGCATGTGAGCGAAAAGCAGTTCATCCTTCGGATGCAGTGAGCATATTACAAATTGAAAGTAAATGTGTTTGCTTGAGCGTAGTTTAATTTAACGCACAACGGGATAGCTAGACTTCAGAGCTCTGGTTAACATTTATGTAAGTCAAAAAAGTTGCATAAAACATCAAAATTACATTTAAAAGAATAGTTACACTCATAATTACACTATCTAATTAAAAATATTTAAAAAGTTATAATGGTTTAAAAAATATGAGGTCATCTCAGGTGTTAAAGAAATGCAGGCAAAAGGCTTTATCATTGAGATAAATTTACTGTATATATATATATATATATATATATATATATATATATATATATATATATATATATATACAGGGAGTGCAGAATTATTAGGCAAGTTGTATTTTTGAGGATTAATTTTATTATTGAACAACAACCATGTTCTCAATGAACCCAAAAACTCATTAATATCAAAGCTGAATATTTTTGGAAGTAGTTTTTAGTTTGTTTTTAGTTTTAGCTATTTTAGGGGGATATCTGTGTGTGCAGGTGACTATTACTGTGCATAATTATTAGGCAACTTAACAAAAAACAAATATATACCCATTTCAATTATTTATTTTTACCAGTGAACATTCACAAATATACATTTCTGACATTCAAAAACAAAACAAAAACAAATCAGTGACCAATTTAGCCACCTTTCTTTGCAAGGACACTCAAAAGCCTGCCATCCATGGATTCTGTCAGTGTTTTGATCTGTTCACCATCAACATTGCGTGCAGCAGCAACCACAGCCTCCCAGACACTGTTCAGAGAGGTGTACTGTTTTCCCTCCTTGTAAATCTCACATTTGATGATGGACCACAGGTTCTCAATGGGGTTCAGATCAGGTGAACAAGGAGGCCATGTCATTAGATTTTCTTCTTTTATACCCTTTCTTGCCAGCCACGCTGTGGAGTACTTGGACGCGTGTGATGGAGCATTGTCCTGCATGAAAATCATGTTTTTCTTGAAGGATGCAGACTTCTTCCTGTACCACTGCTTGAAGAAGGTGTCTTCCAGAAACTGGCAGTAGGACTGGGAGTTGAGCTTGACTCCATCCTCAACCCGAAAAGGCCCCACAAGCTCATCTTTGATGATACCAGCCCAAACCAGTACTCCACCTCCACCTTGCTGGCGTCTGAGTTGGACTGGAGCTCTCTGCCCTTTACCAATCCAGCCACGGGCCCATCCATCTGGCCCATCAAGACTCACTCTCATTTCATCAGTCCATAAAACCTTAGAAAAATCAGTCTTGAGATATTACTTGGCCCAGTCTTGACGTTTCAGCTTGTGTGTCTTGTTCAGTGGTGGTCGTCTTTCAGCCTTTCTTACCTTGGCCATGTATTGCACACCTTGTGCTTTTGGGCACTCCAGTGATGTTGCAGCTCTGAAATATGGCCAAACTGGTTGCAAGTGGCATCTTGGCAGCTGCACGCTTGACTTTTCTCAGTTCATGGGCAGTTATTTTGCGCCTTGGTTTTTCCACACGCTTCTTGCGACCCTGTTGACTATTTTGAATGAAACGCTTGATTGTTCGATGATCACGCTTCAGAAGCTTTGCAATTTTAAGAGTGCTGCATCCCTCTGCAAGATATCTCACTATTTTTGACTTTTCTGAGCCTGTCAAGTCCTTCTTTTGACCCATTTTGCCAAAGGAAAGGAAGTTGCCTAATAATTATGCACACCTGATATAGGGTGTTGATGTCATTAGACCACACCCCTTCTCATTACAGAGATGCACATCACCTAATATGCTTAATTGGTAGTAGGCTTTCGAGCCTATACAGCTTGGAGTAAGACAACATGCATAAAGAGGATGATGTGGTAAAAATACTCATTTGCCTAATAATTCTGCACTCCCTGTAATATATATATATATATATATATATTATATATATATATATATATATATATATATATATATATATATATATATATATACTGTATATACATATATTAGTAATAGAAAGTGTATATATGTATATATATTAGTAATAGAAAGTGGAAATCAATAATATAAATGGTAGCGCACTGATACAGTATATCCTTTTAAATGAGAGAAGTTCCCAGGTAATAATGAGTCACAGTTATTACAGATCACTTGGGATGTAGTCACATTCTGTGTAAATGTGGAAGTAAGGCTTTCTGCTTACCAGATGAAACCTCAATCCTATGAGGTAAGTTTTCAGCTCTACGGGGGTGAGGGTTAATTTGCCTTTGTCCTCCAATGAAAGAGTTATGCCTTTCCCTAGGGTCCCTTGTCCCAGTCTGATTCAGATTAGTAATACAGGAGGATTCTGTGTTGGATTAATGCTCTGATTGTATCCTTGGACTCTTCTCAATCTTTCATGTAGTGGTGAGAATCTTGGTCGCCCCAGGAGTATGGAGTATTAGGACCAATTGCTTAAATGTAGAAACATTCTGAGCTTGATAATTCAGCCCTTAAAACTTCAGACTTATTTGTCAATATTCAAACAGCTAATGAAACTTTAAAAATACATCTACAGGTTATTCACAGACTAATATTTTCTTTGAATGCTTCATTTTATCTAGCATTTATATGACAGCTAGATTACGAGTTATGCGCGCTATAGGGAAATTAAAGAATGCAACAAAAGTTGCGTTATTTAACCCTCTATAGCGCAGTCATTACAAGTTTTGAAACAACCGACTTGTGCATGCGATATGGGCTTTTTAAGCTCCACACCGCACAAAATACAAGCGCTGTTTTGATGTGCTTGTGCACGCTTTCCCCATAGACATCAATGGGGAAAGCAGGTCAGAAAAAAACACCTGCGATCGCGGAATGAAAAGCTCCGTTACGCAGCCCCATTGATGTCTATTGGGAAAAATAAAGTTATGTTTAAACCTAACACATTAACATAAACCCTGAGTCTAGACACCTCTAATCTGTTGCCTCCAACATCGCCGCCACCTACATAATATTATTAACCCCTAATCTGCCACTCCCGATATCGCCGCCACTATACTAAAGTTATTAACCCCTATTCCCCTGCACCCCAACATTGCCTCCACGATAATAAATCTATTAACCCATATTCCACCACTCCCCGACATTGCCGCCATAGTTAAATAGTTAAAAGCCAATACAGCTAGGATCAACACAGCAAGGAACTGTAACGTATTGGCATGTAAAGCAGTATTTTTAAGTCCATACAGGAAGAAAAGGGGCTGAAAAGACTGTTTGGATACGGACTGTCTGTAATGATAGTAAGACCCCACAGTGGAAAAAAAGAGAAGTCCTTTTAGCAGCTTGAATAACCTGCTTATAACCTACAACTGACTGTTATACCTATATGAATAGGCTAGTGAAGTCAAATATGCACTAAATAAGGCTAATGTAGGAAGGGTGTTAGGGCGATTGATTGCAATACAGGAGTTTATAAAGTGCTCTGTAGAAAATGTTTAATTTATAATCCTGAGTCAAGAGCACACTAAAAAATACAAAGAGTGCAATTCATAAATATTGAGGGTGGAATTGAGTCCTGATAAACATAAGCAGGGCATATTTGAGTATAGGTTGACAAAATAAAAATAAGAATAAGAGTAAGTTTATTGAGAATCAGGAGCTAGATATCGAGAGTGTGTGCAGAGTTTGAGTTTGTGCAGGCAAGACAATTACATATCAGTTATTTTTTTTAGTATAAGGTTCAACTGAGGGGACACATTCTGCGGGATTTTCTTTTCTTTCTTTACATCACGTGATATTTGTTTGTTGGTATTTGGTGTGCATCAGAACACTTGGGCCTAGATTTGGAGTTCGGCGGTAGCCGTGAAAACCAGCGTTAGAGGCTCCTAACGCTGGTTTTGGCCGCCCGCTGGTATTTGGAGTCAGTGATTAAAGGGTCTAACGCTCACTTTTCATCCGCGACTTTTCCATACCGCAGATCCCCTTACGTCAATTGCGTATCCTATCTTTTCAATGGGATCTTCCTAACGCCGGTATTTAGAGTCGTTTCTGAAGTGAGCGTTAGAGCTCTAACGACAAAACTCCAGCCGCCTGAAAATAGCAGTAGTTAAGAGCTTTCTGGGCTAACGCCGGTTCATAAAGCTCTTAACTACTGTACCCTAAAGTACACTAACACCCATAAACTACCTATGTACCCCTAAACCGAGCTCCCCCCACATCGCCGCCACTCGATTAAAATTTTTTAACCCCTAATCTGCCGACCGCCACCTACGTTATACTTATGTACCCCTAATCTGCTGCCCCTAACCCCGCCGACCCCTGTATTACATTTATTAACCCCTAACCTGCCCCCCACAACGTCGCCGCCAGCTACTTAAAATAATTAACCCCTAATCTTCCGACCGCAAAGCGCCGCCACCTACGTTATCCCTATGTACCCCTAATCTGCTGCCCCTAACACCGCCGACCCCTATATTATATTTATTAACCCCTAATCTGCCCCCCTCAACGTCGCCGACACCTGCCTACACTTATTAACCCCTAATCTGCCGAGCGGACCGCACCGCTACTATAATAAAGTTATTAACCCCTAACCCGCCTCACTAACCCTATAATAAATAGTATTAACCCCTAATCTGCCCTCCCTAACATCGCCGACACCTAACTTCAATTATTAACCCCTAATCTGCCGACCGGAGCTCATCGCTACTATAATAAATGGATTAACCCCTAAAGCTAAGTCTAACCCTAACACTAACACCCCCCTAACTTAAATATAATTTACATCTAACGAAATTAATTAACTCTTATTAAATAAATTATTCCTATTTAAAGCTAAATACTTACCTGTAAAATAAATCCTAATATAGCTACAATATAAATTATAATTATATTATAGCTATTTTAGGATTAATATTTATTTTACAGGCAACTTTGTAATTATTTTAACCAGGTACAATATCTATTAAATAGTTAATAACTATTTAATAGTTACCTAGTTAAAATAATAACAAATAACAGCCAATAGAATGCGAGCTCAATCTGATTGGCTGATTGGATCAGCCAATCGGATTGAACTTGATTCTGATTGGCTGATTCCATCAGCCAATCAGAAAATTCCTACCTTAATTCCGATTGGCTGATAGAATCCTATCAGCCAATCGGAATTCGAGGGACGCCATTTTGGATGACGTCCCTTAAAGGAACAGTCATTCGTCGTTCAGTCGTCGGGCCGGATGGATGTTCTGCGCTGGAGGTCTTCAGGATCCTGCTGCTTCGCTACGGATGGAAGACCATAGAAGATGCCGTCTGGATGAAGACTTCAATCGGATGGAAGATCCTCTTCTGCCCCGCTTGGATGAAGACTTTGACCGGATCATGGACCTCTTCAGCCCCCCGCTTGGGCTTGGATCAGGACATCGGAGGAGCTCTTCAGGACGGATCGGTGAACCTGGATGGTGAAGACAAGGTAGGAAGATCTTCAGGGGCTTAGTGTTAGGTTTATTTAAGGGGGGTTTGGGTTAGATTAGGGGTATGTGGGTGGTGGGTTGTAATGTTGGGGGGGGGTATTGTATGTTTTTTTACAGGCAAAAGAGCTGAAATTCTTGGGGCATGCCCCGCAAAGGGCCCTGTTCAGGGCTGGTAAGGTAAAAGAGCTTTTAACTTTTTTAATTTAGAATAGGGTAGGGAATTTTTTATTTTGGGGGGCTTTGTTATTTTATTAGGGGGCTTAGAGTAGGTGTAATTAGTTTAAAATTGTTGTAATATTTTTCTTATGTTTGTAAATATTTTTTTATTTTTTGTAACTTAGTTCTTTTTTATTTTTTGTACTTTAGCTAGTTTATTTAATTGTATTTATTTGTAGGAATTCTGTTTAATTAATTTATTGATAGTGTAGTGTTAGGTTAATTGTATGTAATTGTAGGTAGTTTATTTAATTAATTTATTGATAGGGTAGTGTTAGGTTTAATTATATCTTAGGTTAGGACTTATTTTACAGGTAAATTTGTTATTATTTTAACTAGGTAACTATTAAATAGCTATTGTACCTGGTTAAAATAATTACCAAGTTGCCTGTAAAATAAATATTAATCCTAAAATAGCTATAATATAATTATAATTTATATTGTAGCTATATTAGGATGTATTTTACAGGTAAGTATTTAGCTTTAAATAGGAATAATTAATTTAATAAGAGTTAATTTATTTCGTTAGATGTAAATTATATTTAAGTTAGGGGGGTGTTAGTGTTAGGGTTAGACTTAGCTTTAGGGGTTAATCCATTTATTATAGTAGCGGTGAGCTCCGGTCGTCAGATTAGGGGTTAATAATTGAAGTTAGGTGTCGGCGATGTTAGGGAGGGCAGATTAGGGGTTAATACTATTTATGATAGGGTTAGTGAGGCGGATTAGGGGTTAATAACTTTATTATAGTAGCGCTCAGGTCCGCTCGGCAGATTAGGGGTTAATAAGTGTAGGCAGGTGGAGGCGACGTTGTGGGGGGCAGATTAGGGGTTAATAAATATAATATAGGGGTCGGCGGTGTTAGGGGCAGCAGATTAGGGGTACATAGGGATAACGTAGGTTGCGGCGGTTTACGGAGCGGCAGATTAGGGGTTAAAAAAAATATGCAGGGGTCAGCGATAGCGGGAGAGGCAGATTAGGGGTTAATAAGTGTAAGGTTAGGGGTGTTTAGACTCGGGGTACATGTTAGGGTGTTAGGTGCAGACTTAGGAAGTGTTTCCCCATAGGAAACAATGGGGCTGCGTTAGGAGCTGAATGCTGCTTTTTTGCAGGTGTTAGGTTTTTTTTCAGCTCAAACAGCCCCATTGTTTCCTATGGGAGAATCGTGCACGAGCACGTTTTTGAGGCTGGCCGCGTCCGTAAGCAACTCTGGTATCGAGAGTTGCATTTGCGGTAAAAATGCTCTATGCTCCTTTTTTTGGAGCCTAACGCAGCATTTGTTTGAACTCTCGATACCAGAGTTAAATTTATGGTGCGGCCAGAAAAAAGCCCGCGGAGCGTTAACAGCCCTTCTACCGCAAAACTCCAAATCTAGGCCTTAATGTGTAATAATCCACAGTTATAAGAGAACACAAAAGGTTAAGGGAATATTTACCTCTTACATCAAAAGTTAGTCTCACTTATTTGTGCTCAGGTACCTCTGCGGCTACGACACATCTTACTATCCCTACAGGGATACTTAACACTGAAAAAAAAAAAAAAAAAAAAAAAAAAACCTTTCTATAGGTCCACTCTTTTTTTTATGGAGAAATTTATTCAAGCTAGATCTCCAGTCATGCCGCCCAAACTTAAAGGGAATAAAACAGTAGGTAAGGGCTCTGAACAGAAGGCAGAAATTAGTCTAAGTGAGTCAAATTTAAACCCAGCAGACTCAAATTTGTTAATACAACAGATATCAGACTTAATATTACCACAATTTGATAACATTAAACAAGAAATAGCTGCATTGTCAAATGACATAAGACAATATGCTAATAGACTAACTGAAGCTGAAATGAGGATCTCAAATGTAGAAGATCAAGTCTACAACTTAGACCAAACAGTAATTACACATGACAAACAGATGATAGCTATGCAGAATAAAATAGAAGATCTGGAAGACAGAGCGTGAAGAAATAATATCAAAATTGTAGGGCTTCCAGAATCTATTGAATTTAAAGATTTGATAGCTTTTGCCTCACATACTTTACCACAATGCTTAGGGATACCACCAGAAGATATGCCAATTAAAATTGAAAGAGCACACAGAATAGGTATTAAAAGAACATAACAGGAACATACAAAGCCAAGACCTATTATGATCAAAGTATTGAATTTCCAAGATAAAATTAATATATTTAGACAGAATCATAAACAACATGAACTTAGGATAGCCAATACTAGAATTTTGCTATTTCAGGATTTTTCCTCGGAAACGAGTAACAAAAGGCGTGAGATGGCTTCATATTGCACCAAACTTATTGAAGCCAAATGGCTAGCAAGGATGGTTTATCCAGCAAAGATTTGTGTAGAAATTAATGGAGCAACAAGGAACCTTCTCACCCCAACAGAGGCAAAAAGTTTTTGCAAAGAACAGGGGCTATTATAAATATGGGTATAAGCAGAGTAGTAGGGAACACGTTCAGGGGTAATATGTTCAAATTAGTTACTTTGTGTTGTTTTTATACAATAAGGTATAATTTTATGTATGTTGTGTTTTATTACAAGTATATTGTTGCACCAAGCTTAACAGTGATACTGAGAAAAGAGATACCGGAGGAGGGGGAAGGAGTAGGGGAAGGGAGTATAAGGGGAGACAGGAGTCTAATGGTTATAGAGGAAACATAAGATTTAATGTGAATGGTGGAGAAAATTAATTTCCTAGCCTGGAACGTGGGAGGGATTACATCCCCAATGAAGCGTAAATTAATATTGAAACAGTTAAAACCAAGTGTAGCATTACTACAAGAAACACACCTTAAGCCTACCAAAGCCGAGAAACTAAAGAGTAAATGGGTAGGGGAAGTAGTAGCGACACCATACTGTGGCAGAAAAAAGGGGGTAGCGATACTTTTTAATAAAAATGCAACATATAAAATACTATCAAGAGAAATAGACAGTCAGGCTAGGTATATAATTTTAGATATTCAAATAGACAATCTCAATGTGGTACTATGTAATGTCTATGAACCAAATAAAATAGATAAGGAGTTCTGGGAGGAGTTGAACAACAAACTCATAAAATTTATAGGGAAAAATATAATAGTAGGGGGTGATTTTAATTTGGCACCAGTACCCTTAGTGGATAGGTTTAAATGTCAACAATCCAGAGATACTAAAAAAGAAAGTAGAACACTGAATAATTTTATGAAATGGTTAAGACTGCAGGATCTGTGGAGAAATCAGAACCCAGACGCACGTACTTATTCATGCGTATCGAAAACATTTAAGACCTTCTCAAGAATAGATCTCTTTCTATGCTCAGATAATATGATTGGCATGAACATGAAGGCAGATATTAAAGACATCTGTATATCAGATCATGCCATTATCACATTGGAAATTCAGAATATAATACAAGACAAAGTAGATAAGGGCAGACTTAGGTTCCCCAGACACTTAATAGACAATATACATTTTAGAAATCACATAATCGAAAAATGGAAGGAATATAAATATTTTAATAGTGGTTATTTAGGTAAATGGGAGATCTACTGGGAAGCAGCTAAAGTGTGTCTGAAAGGGGCCATTAAAGCATATTTGTGTAAATGGAAGAAGAAAAACAGAGAAAGAGAGGAGCAGTTAAATAATCAACTGAGGAATGCATACAGACTATACATAGATAATGCAAACTCCCAGACCTGGCTGAATTACCAAAACAGTAAACAAGAGAGGGACATTTTTCTAAAACAAAAAACTATACAACAAGATAAAAAGGATAGAGCCATATATAGAGGGCATTTTGGAAGATCGGCCAAGTTTATAGCAAGGCTAATTAAAAACCAGAAACAAAAGAATTATATTACAGCTATAAAAATAGGTACACATAGAGTAGACACAACCAAGGAAGTGAAACAGGCAATGTACAATTATTTTAAAGATATATACACGAAAACAACGGTAGAAATTTGAAGAAATAGATGTACTGGGTTTAAATCAACCTATACTCAAAAAGGAAGTGGCCCAAACGATAAGTCAAATAAAAAGTAATAAAGCGGCGGCACTAGATATGTTGCCAGCTGAATTCTTTAAAATGTTAACAGATGAAATCACTCCTACCCTTACTAACCTCTATAATAGTTAGTTCCTTGAAGGAGAAATGCACTCTAAATACTTTGCGGCATCCTCTATTACATTAATCCTTAAGAAGGGAGAGATCCAGAAGACCCAGGGTCATATAGACCGATATCATTGTTAAATAACGACTATAAAATCTTAACGACGATTATTGCAAATAGATTTAAAAAGATATTACATAAGGTTATACATCCAGACCAAGTGGGCTTTATGACAGGGAGTAATCCAACTAGAAATACCCGCAAAGTATTTACGGTGCTAGAGTATTGCTGGCATCAGACTAAACAAAACATAAGTAAAGAAAAGACAGATATAGCAGTATTGGTGGTCGATGCCGAAAAAGCCTTCGACTCTATAACATGGGACCATTTATTCACAACACTTGATAGGTTTGGGCTACAAGGCAATATCAAAGCATTTATACAATTAATATACAGTGAGCCAATCTCTAATTTAATTATCAATAATGAAACCACACCAGATATTAGGCTTAAAAAGGGAAGAAGACAAGGCTGCCCGCTGTCTCCTATGCTCTTTAACCTATCAATTGAGCCGTTAGCTATAAGATTAAGACAGGAGCTAGCAAGGATCTCTATACAACAACACAAAGTTGTCTTGTCATTGTTTGCGGATGATTTGCTTCTATTTCTAACAAATACCTCAGAGAGTATTAAGAAGTGTCTTGAGATTATAAATCAATTTAGTGCATTCTCTGGTTATAAGATAAATGTAGAGAAACCAGAAATTATGTGGTTGCGAGGGTCAAAATCAAAAGAGAATGAATGCCCATTCAAAGAAGTAGAAGGGATTAAATATTTAGGCTTGATAATTGCTAAAAATCCTAAACAATGGTATAATAAAAATCTAACAGTATGCCTGGATAAATGTGTATTAGACTGTAAAAGATGGGCAGCGCTGCCTATTTCTATTTCAGCCAGAGTAATGCTAATTAAAACAATAATCTTCCCACGATTACTTTATCTCATACAGAACATCCCTATAATACTAAAACAGACAGATTACATTAGGTTCAACAGAATGTGTACCAGATTTATTTGGGCAGGAGAGAAAGTAAGATGCGCAGCAGAGACGTTAATGCCCCCGCTTATAGCAGGGGGCCTGGCGCTCCCCAACATCCAAATATATAATTTAGCAGCATTGGCTAACTATGCCATAGACTGGATCATTGAAGGTGACTATGTCACACACTGGGATTTGGAAGCGGAGCTATGTTCTCCGTGCGCTAAAAGCACTACTACATTGTGAGATAAAAAAGGTACCTAAAGAAATTTCTCAATTTATGGTGTTCAATAATGTGATAGTGGCATGGCAAAAACTGGGTAAAGGAGTAGGAAGGAATATGTGTGTGTCTAGATTCTTACCAATAGTAGGGAATCCAAATTTCGAACCAGGGTGCAGTGAGCAGGGGATATTCCATAATTGGCATAAGAAGGGACTTATTAATATGATTCAACTGCAGGACACAGCATCTCACGCGATTAAAACTTTTGATATGCTGAAAAGGGAATTCCAGCTATCCAAGATAGATTTTTATGCCTATCTGCAAATTAGACATTTTTATAATAAATTATTAGAGAACTATGGAAGAGATTGGTGTTTAAGGGGATTTGAAAAAGTGATCAGAATTTTCCCACAAAAGAAATATGCAATTAACTTTGTATATAATTTGCAGATGGAACATAAATCAGAGCTGCACTTACAGAGAGTTAAGAATAAATGGGATGGGACATATAACACCCTTACAATGGCTGAAATAACAGAGAGTATACGCATAGTCAATAAGATAACTAATGTAACTACTTGGAAAGAAGCACATTTTAAGGTAATCAACCAGCTCTATATCACCCCGAGTAAAATAGCAAGATGGTACAAGAATAAGGGGGTAGGGTGCTACAAGTGTGGATTACAAGCCGCAGATTTAGAACATTGTTTTTGGATGTGCCCAAAAATTAAACAATTTTGGCACAAAATACAATATTGACTAAATCAGATGTTAGAACAAAAATGCCAATTAAATAACAGAAAGGTATTCTTCTTACACCAGAGCTCTGATTGGCTTGAGAATTCCAACCTAATTAATACGGCAATACTGCAAGGTAGGGCAGTGATTTTAGCTAAATGGAAGTCACCACAAGCACCCAGTATTGCACAATTTGTAGGAGAAATGAGGAACCAAATGGTAATGGAGCAATATATTATACCTAGTGAGGATGAGATATCCTTAAGAAATTTTTTTAAGAAATGGTTAATAGTAATAGAAGCACAATCAATTAACATACAATTACAAATTATTAAACCCCTAATTAAATCTAATCTAGTGAAACAATGGATAACAAATAATGATTTACCTATTGCCTGGAATACACTCATATAAAAGGGATAAAGTAGTACTTGACTCCCCTCCCCTATACCCCCCCCCCCCCCACTTGTGTTAGGTATCTCGCTGGTTTGCTATGGTATGGGTTAATATCTCATTTGTATTTGGGTTTTTTTTGTTTGTTTTTTTGTTTTTGGTGTTTTGTTTTTTTCCAAAGGCTCGGTTTGTGATATAGTATGCTGATTATTAATAACAAGGAGTGCCTAAAATGTTATGAAGAGGTTAATCTACTTGAAATGGCCAAGCGTGTATAAATATACAATGCTTGTTTTGCTTTATTATGTATGTTTTGTTTTTTTTTGTTTTTTTTTCTTTCCTTTTTTATTGTTTTTGACTTGATATATGTATAAGTGTATATAAACAATAAAAAAAAAATATTTAAAAAGTTATAATGGTTTAAAAAATATGAGGTCATCTCAGGTGTTAAAAAAAGGCAGGCAAAAGGCTTTTCCATTGAGATACATTTAATATATATATATATATATATATATATATATATATATATATACTGTATATATATACTGTATATATATATACTGTATATACATATATTAGTAATAGAAAGTGTATATATATATTAGTAATAGAAAGTGGAAATTATTAATATAAATGGTAGCGCACTGATACAGTATATCCCTTTAAATGAGAGAAGTTCCCAGGTAATAATGAGTCACAGTTATTACAGATCACTTGAGATGTAGTCCCATTCTGCGTAAATGTGGAACCAGATGAAACCTCAATCCTATGAGGTAACTTTTCAGCTCTTCGGGGGTGAGGGTTAATTTGCCTTTGTCCTCCAATGAAAGAGTTATGCCTTTCCCTAGGGTCCCTTGTCCCAGTTTGATTCAGATTAGTAATACAGGAGGATTCTGTGTTGGATTAATGCTCTGATTGGATCCTTGGACTCTTCTCAATATTTCATGTAGTGGTGAGAATCCTGGTCGCCCCAGGAGTATGGAGTATTAGGACCAATGTCTTAAATGTAGAAACATTCTGAGCTTGATAATTCAGCCCTTAAAACTTCAGACTTATTTGTCAATATTCAAACAGCTAATGAAACTTTGAATGCTTCATTTTATCTAGCATTTATTTACAGCTAGATTACGAGTTATGCGCGCTATAGGGAAATTAAAGAATGCAACAAAAGTTGCGTTATTTAACCCTCTATAGCGCAGTCATTACAAGTTTTGAAACAGCCGACTTGTGCGTGCGATATGGGGTTTTTAAGCTCCACACCGCACAAAATACAAGCGCTGTTTTGATGTGCTTGTGCACGCTTTCCCCATAGAAATCAATGGGGAAAGCAGGTCAGAAAAAAACACCTGCGATCGCGGAATGAAAAGCTCTGTAACGCAGCCCCATTGATGTCTATTGGGAAAAATAAAGTTATGTTTAAACCTAACACCCTAACATAAACTCAGAGTCTAGACACCTCTAATCTGCTGTCCCCAACATTGCCGCCACCTACATAATATTATTAACCCCTAATCTGCCACTACCGATATCGCTGCCACTATACTAAAGTTATTAACCCCTATTCCCCTGCACCCCAACATTGCCCACACTATAATAAATCTATTATCCCATATTCCGCCACTCCCCAACATCGCCGCCACTATAAAGTTATTAACCCCTAAACCTCTGGCCTCCCACATAACTGCCACTAAATAAACATATTAACCCCTAAACCACCAGCCCCCCACATCGCAACAACCTAAATAAAACTATATACTAACCCCTAAATCTAACCCTAACATAACCCTAACCGTAACCCTAACACTTTAACACTTTAACATAATTAAAATAAAGCTAAATTAAACTTACAATTATTAACTAAATAATACCTTTTTAAAACTAAATACATACTTACCTGGTAAGTTTGTATTTATTAGCTCTGCGGAATCTGTTGGCGTTCTACAAATAACCGATAATAATAATAATAATAATTTTAACTAGGTAAACTAGTTAGTGAATAGTTATTAACTTTTTAATAACTACCTAGTTAAAAAAAATACAAAAGTTCCTGTCAAATAAAACCTAAGCTGCCTTACACTAAAACCTAACATTACAAAAAATAAAACACTAAAAATAAAAAAACTACCATTACAAAAAATAACAAACGAAATTATACAAAACAATAAAAATTATTCCTATTCTAATACCCTTAAAAACAAAAAACACCCCAAAATTAAAAAAAGCTTTATCTATAATAAACTACCAAGGGCCCTTAAAAGGGCCTTTTGTAGGGCATTGCCCTAAAGTTAACATCTCTTTTGCTACAAAACAAAACAAACACCGCCTAACAGTATACAAACCCCACCCCCCAAACCCACAAAATAAAAATAAAGTATAACCTAATCTACCCATTGCCCTGAAAAGGGCATTTGTATGGGCATTGCCCTTAAAAGGGCATTTAGCTCTTTTCCATGCCCTTAAAAGGGCATTCAGCTTTTTTATGAAATGCCCAAGACCTAATCTAAAAATAAAAACCCACCCAAAAGGAAAAAAAATACATTGCACAAAATAACAAACATTATCAAAAATAATAAAAATTATTCATATTCTAATACTCATTTAAAAAAAAAAACTAATCTACAATAAACTATCAATAGCCCTTAAAATGGCCTTTTGTAGGGCATTGCCCTAAGTTAAACAGATCTTTCACATGAAAAAAAAATACAAAGACCCACTAAGATTACAAACCCCCAACCCCCCAAACCCCCAAAATAAAAAAAACTATCTAAAAAAAAAATAAGTTAACCATTGCCCTGAAAGGGGCATTTGTATGGGCATTGCCCTTAAAATGTCATTTAGCTCTTTTGCATTGCCCTGAAAATGGCATTTAGCTTGTTTACTAAAAACCCTAAACTAAAAAAAACCCCACCCAAAAAAACCCTTAAAAAACTATCACTAACCCCCGAAGATCCACTTACAGTTTTTGAAGTCCCGCTTGAACAATCTTCATCCAGGCGGCAAAGTCCTCATCCAGGCAGCGAAGTTCTCATCCAGGCGTCCTCTTCTATCTTCATCCAGGTGGCATCTTCTATCTTCATCCCGGCGGAGCAGGTCCATCCTGAAGATATCCGGCGTGGAGCATCCTCTTCATACGGTCGCCCCCGTACAGTGAATCTTCTATGCAAGGTACGCGATTCAAGATGGCATCCCTTGCATTCCTATTGGCTGATTTGGTTTTGGAAATTCAAATCAGCCAATAGGATGAGAGCTACTGAAATCCTATTAGCTGTTCAAAACAGCCAATAGGATGAGAGCTTCTGAAATTCTATTGGCTGTTCAAATCAGGGCAATGGGTAGATTAGGTTTTACTTTATTTTTATTTTGTGGTTTTGGGGGTGGGGATTGTATACTGTTAGGGGGTGTTTGTTTTGATTTGTAGCAAAAGAGCTGTTAACTTTAGGGCAATGCCCTACAAAAGACCCTTTTAAGGGCCCACAAAAAGGCCCTTTTAAGGGCCCTTGGTAGTTTATTTTAGATTAGGCTGTTTTATTTTGGGTGGGATTTTAATTTTTTTAAAAGGGTATTAAAATAGGAATAATTTTTTATTATTTTGTATAATTTCATTTGTTATTTTTTGTAATGGTAGGTTTTTTATTTCTAGTAATTTTAGTGTTTTTTACTTTTGTAATGTTAGGTTTTAGTGTAAGGCAGCTTAGGTTTTATTTCACTGGTAAGTTTGTATTTATTTTACTATTTACTAACTAGTCTACCTAATTCAAATAAATACAAACTTACCTGTGAAATAAAAAAAAAACCTAAGCTAGCTACAATATAACTATTAGTTATATTGTAGCTAGCTTAGGTTTTATTTCACAGGTAAGATTGTATTTAGTTTTAAATAGGAATTATTTAGTTAATAAATGTATGTTTAATAAAGCTCTATTTTAATTTTGTTAAAGTTAGGGGTTGTTAGCATTACGGTTAGGGCTACGTTAGGGTTAGGTTTAGGATTAGGTTTAGGGGTTACTAGTTTAAATTAGTTTATTGCGATGTGGGGGGCTTTCAGTTTAGGGATTAATAAGTTTATTTAGTATATTTTGTTGTGGGGGCTTGCGGTTTAGGGGTTAATAGGTTTATTATAGTGGCGGCGGAATTAGGGCTTAATAACTTTAGTATAGGGGGGGCGATGTGGGCGGACGGCAGATTAGGAGGTTAATAATATTTAAATAGTGCTTGCAATACGGGAGGGCGGCGGTTTATGTGTTAATAATTGTAGTACAGTGGCGGCGATGTCAGGGAGCAGCGGAATAGGGGTTAATAATTGTTATTAGTGGTGGCGATGTCGGGAGTGGCAGATTAGGGGTTAATAAATGTAATATAGTGTTTGCAATGCGGGAGGGCCTCGGTTTAGGGGTTAATAGGTAGTTTATGGGTGTTTAGTGTAATTTGTAGCAGTTTAGTTATGAGTTTTTTTTAGATTGCGGAATGGGTCTTGTCGGTATAGGCTGCAACGCAATCTTTTTAGCCTCACCGCAAAACTCTTAATGGCAGCGCTATACAGGGAGTGCAGAATTATTAGGCAAATTGTATTTTTGAGGATTAATTTTATTATTGAACAACAACCATGTTCTCAATGAACCCAAAAACTCATTAATATCAAAGCTGAATATTTTTGGAAGTAGTTTTTAGTTTGTTTTTAGTTTTAGCTATTTTAGGGGGATATCTGTGTGTGCAGGTGACTATTACTGTGCATAATTATTAGGCAACTTAACAAAAAACAAATATATACCCATTTCAATTATTTATTTTTACCAGTGAAACCAATATAACATCTCAACATTCACAAATATACATTTCTGACATTCAAAAACAAAACAAAAACAAATCAGTGACCAATATAGCCACCTTTCTTTGCAAGGACACTCAAAAGCCTGCCATCCATGGATTCTGTCAGTGTTTTGATCTGTTCACCATCAACATTGCGTGCAGCAGCAACCACAGCCTCCCAGACACTGTTCAGAGAGGTGTACTGTTTTCCCTCCTTGTAAATCTCACATTTGATGATGGACCACAGGTTCTCAATGTGGTTCAGATCAGGTGAACAAGGAGGCCATGTCATTAGATTTTCTTCTTTTATACCCTTTCTTGCCAGCCACGCTGTGGAGTACTTGGACGCGTGTGATGGAGCATTGTCCTGCATGAAAATCATGTTTTTCTTGAAGGATGCAGACTTCTTCCTGTACCACTGCTTGAAGAAGGTGTCTTCCAGAAACTGGCAGTAGGATTGGGAGTTGAGCTTGACTCCATCCTCAACCCGAAAAGGCCCCACAAGCTCATCTTTGATGATACCAGCCCAAACCAGTACTCCACCTCCACCTTGCTGGCGTCTGAGTCGGACTGGAGCTCTCTGCCCTTTACCAATCCAACCACGGGCCCATCCATCTGGCCCATCAAGACTCACTCTCATTTCATCCGTCCATAAAACCTTAGAAAAATCAGTCTTGAGATATTTATTGGCCGAGTCTTGACGTTTCAGCTTGTGTGTCTTGTTCAGTGGTGGTCGTCTTTCAGCCTTTCTTACCTTGGCCATGTCTCTGAGTATTGCACACCTTGTGCTTTTGGGCACTCCAGTGATGTTGCAGCTCTGAAATATGGCCAAACTGGTGGCAAGTGGCATCTTGGCAGCTGCACGCTTGACTTTTCTCAGTTCATGGGCAGTTATTTTGCGCCTTGCTTTTTCCACACGCTTCTTGCGACCCTGTTGACTATTTTGAATGAAACGCTTGATTGTTCGATGATCACGCTTCAGAAGCTTTGCAATTTTAAGAGTGCTGCATCCCTCTGCAAGATATCTCACTATTTTTGACTTTTCTGAGCCTGTCAAGTCCTTCTTTTGACCCATTTTGCCAAAGGAAAGGAAGTTGCCTAATAATTATGCACACCTGATATAGGGTGTTGATGTCATTAGACCACACCCCTTCTCATTACAGAGATGCACATCACCTAATATGCTTAATTGGTAGTAGGCTTTCGAGCCTATACAGCTTGGAATAAGACAACATGCATAAAGAGGATGATGTGGTCAAAATACTCATTTGCCTAATAATTCTGCACTCCCTGTAGAAGTCCCATGAATAAATGTAATTTTTACGTGTGTGGGACTGACGTTGCGGTACAGGCTAAAAGGCTTGCGGTACAGCTATACCGACAAAACTTGTAATGGCTGCGGTGCTGTTTTAACGCGGAAATTGACATTTTTCAGCGATTAAACACTAACGCACTACTTGTAATCTAGGTGTTAGTGTTTAATGATCCTTTAAGGCATGTTATTGAAATATAAAAGTGATGGTAAATCCTAGTGTTTCACTATTGGAACAAATAAAGAGGACTTTAAGTCATGAAGTATAAAATACGTCATGCTGAAAGTTCCTTTATTTTTGAAGCGTTCGCCGCACGGATCTGAAAATAATTATGAATTATTATTATAGATGAACAAACAATTCTAAATAATCCATAGAATATATATATTTTTCGATTATAATGATTAATAATATATTTTTTTTAATCATTTTCAATATTTTATATTTAATAGTTCAATAACCTGCCTTAAAGGGACAGTATTGTCAAAATTAAACTTTCATGATTCCAATAGGGCATGCCATTTTTAACAACTTTCCAATTTACATTAAATTTGCTTTGCTCTCTTGGTATTCTTTGTAGAAAACTAAACTTAGGTAGACTCTTATGTTAATTTCTAAGCCATGGAACTGCTTCTTATATCAGTGCATTTTGACAGTTTATGACAGTTAGACACTGCTAGTTCATGTGTGTAATTTAGAAAACATTGTGCTCACGTGGATTTATTTGAGAGTCAGCACTGATTGGCTAAAGAACTGAGATAAGGGGCAGTCTGCAGAAGCTTAGAAACCAGGTAGTCACAGAGGTAAAATGTATATTAATATATATAAGTGTTGGTAATGCAAGACTGGGGAATAAGTAATGTCATGAGATGCGGGACACAGCAAAGATGGTACAACTCTATTTTATTGTAGAGCATGGAAATATACATCTGGTAGCATTGATCTCACTAACTGACTGCGACACAGACAAACATGCCTAAGCCCCGCCCCCAATCTGGTGACGACTCGTCCCACTCTCATCACATCTTACCCCTTTTCAAAGGACAAAGCATACAAAAAAAATTTCATTTGAATATAGCAAATAACAAGGTATACAACAACAGTATTGTATAGTATATAACAAATAACAAGTTAGAGAAAATATAAACAACATGAATTACATCCTGACTTGAACATCGGGGTAGACTACCCTAGTCCACAGTGACCATGGGATTATTCTGTTTCACCACTCTTCCGCTTGATGTAACTCTACCTGAACTGTCCTCTGATACAGAAGAAGGTGATTCAGAGTCTGCTGGAGGCAAAGACATATCCCCACTGTGATCTTGCTGAGGGGAAGGCACCCCTCTTAAAACAGCGGATCCCACAGGCGGTGGTACTGAGGCATCCAGTTCCAAACTCTCAGGTACAGGCTGAAGATGTTTTTTGATTTTTCGACGTGTGACTGTCCCTCCATCAGTAAGGACTACATAAGACCTTAGTTCTCTAGAGCGTCCAATCACCATAGCAGGCATCTTCCATTTCTTCTCATCATCCAGTTTAATTCTGACACTTTGCCCCGCATTCAGCTCCTGCAAGGGCCTCACAGAATGTCTCCTGTCGTAGAAGAATCAATAGCCCCTTTTTGCCTCTTCATCTCTCCTTCGTCCTGAGGAATAGAGCTAGTCGGCTGGAAGACACCCACAGAGGGTAAGGTGGTGTGAATCTGGTGTCCTAGCATCAGCTGTTCCGGACAAAACCCTGTGGCTTGAATGGGAGCAGCCCTATAGGACAAGAGGGCCAGGTACGGCTCAGATTGCTTCAAAATTAATTTTGTTGTTTGAACTGCCCTTTCAGACATTCCGTTGGCCTGCGGGTAATGTGGACTTGACGTGGAATGTATAAAATCATATTCCCTGCTGAATGAAATGAACTCTGTGGAAGCAAACTGCATTCCGTTATCACTCACCAACTCCATTGGCATGCCCCACCAGGTGAACAAGCTCTTGAGACGAGTTATAACGGCTTGACTTGTGATTTCATTCAAAGATGCAATTTCCAAATACCTGGAATAGTAGTCGATCACAACTAGGAACTTTTTCCCGTGCAGATCGCACAAATCAGCAGCTATTTTCTGCCACGGGACTGCAGGCAGCGGAGTAGAAATCAAGGGCTCCCTTCACTGAGTAGGCTGGCATTCCCGGCAAAAAGCACATTTAGACACATGGCTTGCAATGTCGGAACTGATCCCAGGCCACCATACAGCCATAGCTGCCCTTTCTCTGCACTTTGTAATGCCTAAGTGGCCATCGTGAATCCTGTTTAATATCTCCTGCCGCATGCTAACAGGAATAAGAATGTGGTCCTGGAACAGCACCAATCCATCCAGCTCTGTGAGCTGCGACCTTTCTGACTGGTAAGAACTTAAAGACATCCAGGCTGCCCGACTCTCAGGCCAACCTTCTTTTATGTACTTTATAACTTCTTGAAGGTCTGTATCTAAATATGTCTCTTTCTTTATTTGCTCTAGATTCCCTAAAGAAATGGATTTGGAGGCCAGAATTGAATCTACATACACTTTCACATCTGATTCCGTTGAAGACTCTTCAGCAGAAGCCAGCGGGAGCCTGGATAGTGTATCTGCCACAACTAGTTGTTTCCCCGGCACATGCACTGCCTGAACGTTGAATCTGTGCAGCCTCATTTGAAGTCTCTGGCATCTTAGGAGTGTTTTGTCAATATCATAGAAGTTGATTAGAGGGACTAGGGGTTTTTGATCAGTCTCCAGACTAAATTTCTCTAAACCCACTAGGTAACGCTGAAAGCTCTCACAGGCCCAAACTGCAGCCAGGCACTCTTTCTCAATTTGTGCTTAGTTTGACTCAGCAGCCGTCAGTGTACGGGAACAGTAGGCGATGGGCTGTAGTTTGTTTTCATTCAGCTGCAGGAGGGCGGCCCCTAACCCATAACTGCTCGCATAAGCACTAACCACAGTCTTTTTGGAAGGGTCGTAGAACCTCAACACTGGGGCAGACCCCAGCAGGGACTTGACCTGCATAAAATATTCTTCCTGTGAAGGTCCCCAGACCCAGGCAACATCTTTCTTTAGCAACTCTGTGATAGGGTGTAGTATTGTGGATAAATCTGGAAGGAACCTGCCCACATAAATTACAAGGCCCAATATTTGTCTCAGCTCATGTACATCAGGAGGATTTTTCATCTGTTCAAAAGCACACATTTTCGGGGTCTTGCTTGATGCCATCCCCATTGATGATATGCCCAAAGTAACATAACTCAGCTTTCCCAAAATGGCATTTCTCTTTGTTTAGCTTCAGCCCGGACTCTCTGATAGTCTGCAGCACACAGCTCAATCGCTGACCATGTTCCTCCAATGTAGACCCATACACTAAGATGTGTACCATGACGACTGCCGTGCCCACGTGGTCTCTTAGGAGAGAACTCATTTCTCTTTGGAAGAATTCAGGAGAAGAGGATATCCCGAAGGGGAGTCTACAAAAACAAAACCGACCTACTGGTGTAATGAAGGTAGTCAGTTTGCGGCACTTTGGATCTAGAGGTATCTGCCTGAAGCCGCTAGAAGCATCCAATGTATCAAATGTAGAGAAGAACTTCGCCCCCGCCAATTTCGGAGCAATGTCTTCAAGTGTTGGCAGCACATATCTCTCTCTCTTCACCACCTCATTCAGCCTTTTCAAGTCTACACAGATGCGTACCTTCCGGTTTTTCTTCGCAACAGGCACAATGGGGGCACACCAATCAGTTGCTTCAACAACCTCTTCAATAACCCCCATATTCTTCATACACAGAAGCTCCTTCTCCACTTGAGGCATGAGCGGGAACGGAATTCTACAGGGGGGTGGTAATACTGTATGGGACTGCGTCACCTTTAAGTGATATACGGACTCAGTTGCAATTCAGTAGGCCCAATTCACCAAACATTTCTTCTGAGATATAATTCACTCTGGCTACTAGGCCCAAACCACAAACGGGCCTGCTCAATAAGTTGTTAACACACTGACCTCTAATCACATGCACCCACATGGGGAATTTCTTTTGCTTGTACTCGAAGCTGGCAACAAATTTCCCAGCACAATCAATGTGGCCACCAGGACTATGGACTTTTGTTGTAACTTTCGCCAGCTGGGGCTGTTGAGGCAGTTTTATGAACGCTGCAAGAGACATTACAGTGATGTCTGCTCCTGTGTCAATCTTAAAGGCAACTTTGGCTCCCATTACAGTAAGAGTAACCCTCCAATAATCTTCTGAACCCGGCCGTTCAACAACAGACCCCACAAAGGACACTTTTTGACCCTCCTGGTCGCTATCCACCTGCATCTCCTTAATATATTCATTTTTACACATCCACTTCTAGGCTTATCTGTTATCTTAGGTCTACCAGTCACACTGTGCCTTTCACTAGCAGCTCTCCTGAACTGCTGCACTACATCCACAATACTCTCAGACCTCAGATTACACTTTGCTTTTTCACCAGTTCACTCTGGCGGGCCATCCTAATAGCCCCATCTAATGTTAAATCAGACTCTAACTGTAGCTTCAGTGAGACTTCAGCATCTGCATTTCCAATAACTATTCTGTCTCTGATTTGCTCTTCTTTAGCAACACCAAACTCACAGAATTCAGCTAGTTCATACAGGCTGTGCACAAATGACTCCACAGATTCTCCCACATGCTGAGCACATTTGTGAAAACAAGCCCTCTCATGAATCACATTTCTTTTGGGCACAAAGTGGGCACTGAGTTTATTCACAACTATTTCAAAGTAAAATTCTTCCCCTTCTTGGAAAGTAAAAGCATTGAACACTGGCTCCACATCTTTCCCCATAGAGTATAAAAGAGAATTAACTTGAAGTGGATCATATTTTAGCAATGGAGCAAATACACTACACCTTCCTGGGTAGTGATGTCGCAAACTTAAAAATTTCGGTTCGCGAACGGCGGACTGGAACTTCCGCTATTGTTTGCGAACCGGCGAACCGCCATTGACTTCAATATGCAGGCGAACTTCAAAACCTACAAGGACTCTTTCTGGCCACAATACTGATGGAAAAGTTGTTTCAAGGGGACTAACACCGGGACTGTGGCATGCTGGAGGGGGATCCATGGCAAAACTCCCATGGAAAATTACATAGTTGATGCAGAGTCTGCTTTTAACCCATAAAGGGCCTAAATCACCTAACATTCCCAAATCGGGGGAGGTCTATATGGCGCGCCTGATTATCCTGTCAAAATATAACAACAAGACATGCGGTCTGTGAACCACTGTTAACTAGGTTGTGTTAATTTTTACTATTCTTAGCACTTTAATCCCTGTTCCTCCCCCTCTATCGGGGGCGGTCTATATGGCCTGGCTGATTATCCTGGCAAAATCTAATAACAAGACATGTGGTCTGGGAACCACTGTTAATGTTAACTAGGTTGTGTTAAGTTGTACTATTCTTTGCACTTTAACCCCTGTTACTTCCCCTATCAAGGGAGGTCTATATGGCCTGCATGATTACCCTGACAAAGTATAACAACAAAACAGGCGGTCTGGGACCCATGGTGGTACTCGTATAACTAGGTTTTCTTAAGTATTACTATTCTTCACAGTTTAATCCCTGTGATTGGTCTGTCCTCCTACTTCAAATTTGTCCAAAACACAAGTGGCTGTCTCAAAACAGTCTGGACAGAAGATAGCTAGATAGGATAGATAGATATACATAGATTGATAGTTAGATAGAATCGATAGAAGAGAAATAGATAGATTTGTTAGATATATAATTACCCTGACAAAGTATAATAATTAAACATGCGGTCTGGGACCCATGGTAACTCGGTTGTGTAAAGTAGTCCTATTCTTAGCACTTTCATCCCTGTAACTCCTCCTATCGGTGGAGGTCTATATGGCCTGCATTATTACCCTGACAAAGTATAACAACAAGACACGCGGTCTGGGACCCATGGTAACTAGGTTGTGTTAATTATTACTTTTCAAAGCACTTTAATCTCTGTTACTCCCCCTATCGGGGGAGGTCTATATGGCCTGCACGATTACCCTGACAAACTATAATAACAAAACATGCGGTCTGGGACCCATGGTGGTTCTGGTATAACTAGGTTTTCTTAAGTATTACTATTCTTCCCAGTTTAATCCCTGTGATTGGTCTGTCCTCCTACTTCAAATTTGTCCAAAACACAAGTGGCTGTCTCAAAACAGTCCAAACAGAAGATAGATAGATAGATAGATAGATAGATAGATAGAATAGATAGATATACATAGATTGATAGTTAGATAGAATCGACAGAAGAGAAATAGATAGATTTGTTAGATATATAATTACCCTGACAAAGTATAATAATTAAACATGCGGTCTGGGACCATGGTAACTAGGTTGTGTTAAGTAGTACTATTCTTAGCACTTTAATCCCTGTAACTCCCCCTATCGTGGGAGGTCTATATGGCCTGCATGATTACCCTGACCAAGTATAACAACAAGACACGCGGTGTTGGACCCATGGTAACTAGCTTGTGTTAATTATTACTTTTCTTAGCACTTTAATCCCTGTTACCCCCCCTATCAAGGGAGGTCTATATGGCCTGCCTGATTACCCTGACAAAATATAATAATAAGACATGCGGTCTGGGACCCATGGTAACTAGGTTGTGTTTTAAGTAGTACTATTCTTAGCACTTTAATCTCTGTAACTCCCCCTATCGGGGGAGGTCTATACGGCCTGCATGATTACCCTTACAAAATATAATAATAAGACATCTGCTCTGGGTCTGGGACCCATGGTAAGGATGTGTTAAGTATTACTGTTCTTAGCATTTCAATACCTGTTACTCACCCTATCGGGGGAGGTCTATATGGCCTGCATGATTACCCTTACAAAATATAATAACAAGACATGCGGTCTGGGACCCATGGTAACTAGGTTGTGTTAAGTAGTACTGTTCTTAGCATTTTAATACCTGTTACTCACCCTATCGGGGGAGGTCTATATGGCCTGCATGATTAGCCGCACCCAACCAAAAAAAAGGCATGTGGTCTTGGACTAAGACCCATGGCTAACTCGGTTGTGTAAAGTAGTACTATTCTTAGCACTTTCATCCCTGTTACTTCCAGGCCTTTCGGGGGAGGTCTACATGGCCATCATGATTATCCTAACAAAGTACAACAACAAAACATGCAGTCTGGGACCCATGGTAACTAGGTTGTGTTAAGTAGTACTGCTCTTATTAGTTTAATACCTGTTACAAAACCGTATTGTCAGAGGTCTATATGGCCTGCATGATTAGCCGCACCAAACCAAAAAAAAAGGCATGCGGTCTTGGACTAAGACCCATGGCTAACTCGGTTGTGTAAAGTAGTACTATTCTTAGCACTTTCATCCCTGTTACTTCAAGGCCTCTCGGGGGTGGTCTACATGGCCATCATGATTACCTTAACAAAATATAACAATAAGACATGCGGTCTGGGACCCATTGTCACTAGGTTGTGTTTTAAGTAGTACTATTCTTATAAGTTTAATACCTGGTACAACACCGAATGGTGGGAGGTCTATATGGCCTGCATGATTAGCCGCACCCAACAAAAAAAAAAAGCCATGTGGTCTTGGACTAAGATCCATGGCTAACTCGGTTGTGTAAAGTAGTACTATTCTTAGCACTTTCATCCCTGTTACTTCAAGGCCTCTCGGGGGTGGTCTACATGGCCATCATGATTACCTTAACAAAATATAACAATAAGACATGCGGTCTGGGACCCATGGTCACTAGGTTGTGTTTTAAGTAGTACTATTCTTATTAGTTTAATACCTGTTACAACACCAAATGGTGTTGTAACAGGTATTAAAAAAATGATTGGTCACCCAGTACACTTCTCTCTACTTCAGCCTTTTTATAAGAGGGTCCCGGACCCTCAACAAAAACAACAGCAGGGAGCTGAGCATAGGAGTACAAGGGAGTGGGACAATAATAATGTGAAGGGGAAGATTCAGGAGTTGGGGCCTTTTGATTTGGTTATCGGAGGAAGTCCTTTCAATGACCTTGCTCTGGTGAATCCATATCGCAAAGGTCTTTTTGAAGGCACTGGGTGTCTATTTTTTTACTTTCAGCATTTGGTACATGAAGCGCGACTTAAGGCTGGTGAGAACTGAACTTTCTTCTAGCTGTTTGAAAATGTTGTGGCTATGGACAAACATGTGAAGAGGGCCATCTGCCATATTCTGCATGCAAGCCCTGTGATGATTGACGCTAAACATGTGTCACCTGCAAGCAGAGCTCGTTACTTCTGGGGAAATCTTCCTGGTATGGACATGCCACTGGTTCCCACAGCAAATCATAAGCTGGAACTACAAGATTGTCTTGAGTATGGTAGGAAAGCAAAGTTTAGTAAAGTCTGTACTATCACCACTCAACTGAACTCCTTGAAGCAAACAAAATGCCAGCAGTTTCCTGTGGTTATGGATGACAAGGAGGACGTCCTGTGGTGCACAGAGATAGAGAGGATTTTTGGTTTCCCTGTACACTGCACAGATGTCTCCAACATCACCCAAAACACAAGACAGCGACTCTTGGAAAGTTCCTGGAGTGTTCCGGTCATTAGCCATCTCTTTGCGCCCCTAAAGAAAATTTATGCTGCTGCTTATAGATATAACCCCTATTGTAAATCATGCTTCAGTTAGTAACTCAAGTTAAATTATATATATATTTTTTTTTTTATTAGGCTCAGCAGATTCAAAACATACCATTATTGTATTCATATCACACGACATGTCAAAAGGCTGCATTGAAAATGGCAGTGTGCAAAGTCATAATCTTTGTAAACCTATAATTGCATTATAACTGTAACTGTTCTAAAATATACAAAAATACTGATAAAAAAAAAAAAACAGCAGGAAAGAGGACATATGGCATCCTTTTGAACAATAGAGTACAGGTAAGGCATTGATTTTAGAAACCCGGAGATAATTTTTAGGAAACGGGAAATAGAAAAAAACATTGATTGGACACCAAGTACACTTCTTTCTCCTTTGGCCTTTTTATAAGAGGGTCCAGGACCCTCAACAGAAACAACAGCAGGAAAGAGGACATATGGCATCCTTTTGAACAATAGATTACAGGTAAGGCATTGATTTTAGAAACCCGGAGATAATTTGTTGGAACCGGGAAATTGAACCAAAAAAATTATTGGACACCAGTACACTTCTTTCTACTTCAGACTTTTTAAAAGAGGGTCCAGGACCCTCAACAAAAAAAACAGCAGGAAAGAAGACATATGGCATCCTTTTGAACAATAGAGTACAGGTACAGCATTGATTTTAGAAACCCAGACATAATGTTTATGAACCGGGAAATTGAACCAAAAAAATGATTGGACACCCAGAACACTTCTTTCTCCTTCAGCCTTTTTATAAGAGGGTCCAGGACCCTCAACAGAAACAACAGCTGGAAAGCGGACATTTTGCATCCTTTTGAACAATAGAGTACAGGTACGGCATTGATTTTAGAAACCCAGAGATAATTTTTTGCAACCGAGAAATTGGCCAAAAAAACATGCTTGGACACCCAGTACAGGTCGTTCTCCTTCAGCCTTTTTATAAGAGGGTCCAGCACCCTCAACAGAAACAACTGCAGGAAACACCACATATGCCATCCTTTTGAACAATAGAGTACAGGTATGGCATTGATTTGAGGAACCCGGAGATAATTGAGAGGAACCGGGAACATTTTACAAAAAATATGCTTGGACACCCATTACAGGTCATTCTCCTTCAGCCTTTTTATACCATGGGCCATGACCCTCAACAGGCACAACAGCATGAAACACCGCATATGCCACCCTTTTGCACAATAGAGTATAGGTATGGCATAGATGGAACCCGGAGATAATTTAGAGCAACCAAGAGACGGATAAAGATGCTTGGTCGTCCTCCTCCTTCAAATTTGGGGCACTGCGCATGCAATTTAATGGTCCACCAGATATGAGTGGTGTGTTAAGTTTTACTATTCTTAACAGTCTAAGCACTGTTATGTGCCTTATTTTTTGCTTTGAGTTTTGTACCCACAGAGCAGCAGCAGAGGCCAGAAAAATTAGGCATGTACAAATGACTGAAAAATTGGGTATTGTTGTAGCCACTGCTGTAGCAGCGTCCAGAAAAATTGATGTTTGTAAAACATTTAGAAAGTGCCCTAAAAGCTTGCGGCTTGAACACTAGTTATTGGCGGATAAGTCAAGCAAGTCATCCTGCATTATAATAAAAAAAAAGCCAGCGTGTGTACCAGTTGTAGCCCAAGCCAGCTAATCTCATGATCAGGCCTTTTTTACTCAAATGTATCGCCCAATGTCAGTCCCTTCGGGATCCATCCCTCATTCATTTTAATAAAGGTGAGATAGTCAAGGCTTTTTTGACCTAGGCGACTTCTCTTCTCAGTGACAAAACCTCCTGCTGCACTGAAGGTCCTTTCGGACAGGACACTTGAAGCGGGGCAGGCCAGAAGTTCCATTGCAAATTGGGATAGCTCAGGCCACAGGTCAAGCCTGCACACCCAGTAGTCAAGGGGTCCATCGCTCCTCAGAGTGTCGAGATCCGCAGTTAATGCTAGGTAGTCTTCTACCTGTCGGTTGAGTCTTTCTCTGAGGCTGGATCCCAAAAGGCTCTGGTGATGCATGGGAGTTAAAAAGGTACGCATGTCCTCCATCAACAAGACATTAGGAAAGCGTCCTGTCCTTGCCCCCGTGGTTGTGGGAGGAGGAGGATTACTTTCATCTCTTCCCCTGTTAGATTCCCGTTGTGCTGTGACATCACCCTTATACGCTGTGTAAAGCATATTTTTTTATTTATTTTTAAAATGCTCCATCCTTTCTGACTTGCGTGCATTTCAGGCACTTTATGCTTATACCG
Organism: Bombina bombina; assembly: GCF_027579735.1. Classification (NCBI taxonomy): domain Eukaryota; kingdom Metazoa; phylum Chordata; class Amphibia; order Anura; family Bombinatoridae; genus Bombina; species Bombina bombina. The sequence continues at coordinate 216,564,668 of NC_069505.1, forward strand.
GTGGTCTAGGAGCGTGGACACCCAGTACAGGTCGTTCTCCTTCAGCTTTTTTATACGAGGGTCCCTCAACAGGCACGACAGCATGAAAGAACCCATTTGCACAAGGTTGGATGCCGAGCTAATCATGTCCCGTTCCTCGTCCTCACTGATCTCACTGAGGGTATCTTCTTCCCCCCAGCCACGTACAACACCACGGGTACCAGAGAGGTGACAACAACGAGCACCCTGGGATGCCTGTTGTGCTCGGCCTTCCTCCTCCTCCTCAAAGCCACATTCCTCCTCTGACTCCTCTTCCTCACAATCCTCTTCCTGCACTGCCGCACGTCCAGCAAGCGATGCTGATAAGGTTGTTTGTGGGGGTGATGGACACCACAACTCTTCCTCTTCCTCTTCACACTCATCTATGGCCTGATCCAGTACTCTTCGCAGGGCAGCTCCAGGAAGAAAACAAATGGTATGATGTCGCTGATGGTGCCTTCGGTGCGACTGACTAGGTTTGTCACCTCCTCAAAAGGACGCATGAGCCTACAGGCATTGCGCATAAGCGACCATTAATTTGGCAAAAAAATCCCCAGCTCCCCAGAGGCGGTCCTAGCACCCCGGTCATACAAATACTCATTAACAGCTTTTTCTTGTTGGAGCAGGCGGTCAAACATTAGGAGTGTTGAATTCCACCGTGTCGGGCTGTCGCAAATCAAGCCCCTCACTGGCAGGTTGTTTCGATGCTGGATATCAGACAAGTGCACCATGGCCGTGTAGGAACCCCTGAAATGACCACACACCTTCCTGGCCTGCTTCAGGATGTCCTGTAAGCCTGGGTACTTATGGACAAATCGTTGTACAATCAAATTACACACATGTGCCATGCACAGCACATGTGTCAACTTGCCCAATTTCAATGCCGCCACCAAATTACTTCCATTGTCAGAAACAACCTTGCCAATCTCCAGTTGGTGCGGAGTCAGCCACTGATCCACCTGTGCGTTCAGGGCGGTCAGGAGTGCTGGTACAGTGTGACTCTCCGCTTTCAGGCAAGTCAACGCCAAGATGGTGTGACACTGCCGTACCCAGGATGTGGAATAGTACCTGGGGAGCTGGGGGGGTGCCATTGATGTGGAGCAAGACGCAGAAGAGGACTCAGCCAAGGAAGAGGTTATGGAAGAGGTTATGGAAGAGGATGGAGTAGGAGGAGTAGAGGAGGTAGAAGCAGGCCTGCCTGCAAGTCGTGGCGGTGTCACCAACTCTTCTGCAGAGCCACGCATTCCATGCTTGTCAGACGTCAGCAGGTTTACCCAATGCGCAGTGTAGGTGATATACCTGCCCTGACCATGCTTTGCAGACCAGCTATCCGTGGTCATATGGACCCTTGCCCCAACGCTGTGTGCCAGACATGCCATAACTTCCTTTCGAACAACAGAGTACAGGTTTGGGATTGCCTTTTGTGAAAAGAAATTTCTGCCAGGTACCTTCCACTGCGGTGTCCCAATAGATACAATTTTTTTTAAAGCATCAAACTCCACCATGGTAAAAGCTGGCGGGCTAAGAGTTCAGACAAGCCAGCTGTCAGACGCCGGGCAAGGGGGTGACTTTGAGAAATTGGCTTCTTACGCTCAAACATGTCCTTGACAGACACCTGACTGTGGGCAGATGACCAGGAACTGCTACGGAAGAGAGATTCAGTGGAGGATGGTTGAGAGGGGGCAAGGAGGACAGCAGTGGTTGACGTGGCTGAAGATGCTGGAGCAGGAGGAGGAGGGCGGCTTTCAGTTTGTGTGCTGCTTCTACTCATGTGTTCTTCCCATCAGCGTTTGTGATGGGAGACCATGTGCCTTCGCAAAGCAGTTGTACCTAGGTGGCTGTTGGACTTCCCATGACTCAGTTTCTTATGGCACAGGTTGCACATGGCATCGCTGTTGTCAGAGGCAGACACACAAAAAAAATTCCACACTGCTGAGCTCTGCGATGACGGCATTCTGGTGGTGGCAAAAGCATGCGTTGATGGGCGTCGGCGTGCTGTCTGGCTGACCCCGGGTGCTGATGCATGCTGTCTGACTGTGCCACTAGCTCCTTGCGACGACCTCCCCCTGCTTCCAACTCGTCTCCTCCTCCTCCTCTCTGTCTCCCCATCTGAACTTTCCCCCTCTTCTTCTTCTCTTCTAGCAGGCACCCATGTGACATCCACCGACACATCATCATCAACCGCTTCACTTGTATCTGACACATCAAGAAAGGAAGCAGCAGCGGGTACAACATCATCATCATCATCATCACACCGTACCTCCATGTCTGTAATGCTGCCTGACTGAGACATATCACAGTTATCTACATCCTCTGTCAATGATGGTTGCGCATCACTCATTTCTTCCAACTGATGTGTCAATAACTCCTGTGACAGATCAAGTGAAGCGGCTGTGGTGCTAGTGTTGGTGGTGGCGACAGGCGGGCGAGTGGCACTGGTTACTTGAGAGGTGCCCAAAGCACAGCTGGACGTAGATAGTGCGTCAAGGTTAGGAGGACTAGGAGCAGAAGCTGTAGAAGATTGGGTGTCCTGTGTTAGCCATTCAACTAGGTCCTCCTCAGAACTTTGCGCATCCCCCCTGGCACCCGGCGTCTGAGCAATGTGCATATTTGTAGGATCTAAAGGAATCACAGCACCACGTCCACGATGGAACCTGCGGGGTGGCCTGCCTCTGCCTGTCATTTTTTTTAAAATGGACAATTACAATACTATTACACAAATTATGAGTGGTGGCACAGTTATACGCTGTGAGACTGACAACAAAAAAAAGAATGATGTTTCAAAGTCAAAAATGTTTATTTTTTAAATATTAGAAGTACTGTGACAATAAATATGATTGTTGGCACTAGTTGTCAAATGGGCCTGTCTGGCACACGCTGGGAGTAAGGCAACTGCAATTAGATTAAACTAGCTGAGTCATGCTTCTTAGTCCAAAAATTGTTTTTACAAAAAATTGACAATACTGTTGGAACAAATATGATTGGTGGCACTAGTTGGAAATGGCAAGTGGGCCTGGCACACACGCTGGCAGGCAGGCAACTGCAATTCAATGGCACTAGGAGACTGAAGATTCACAGTCAAAAAAGTGATGATTTACAATTTTTTCAATACTTTTACAAGAAATATGATAGGTGGCACTAATTGGCAAGTGGGTCTGGCACACAGGCTGGCAGGCAGGAGGAAAGTGCAATTCAATGGCACGAGCAAAATGATGATTCACAATCTAACAATTTTTAATTTTAAATATTAACAATACTGTTACAACAACTATGATTGGTGTAACTAGTTGGCAAGTGGGCCTGGCACACAGGCTGGCGGGCAGGAGGAAACTGCAATTCAATGGCACTAGGAGACTGAAGATTCACAGTAAAAAAAGTTCTGATTTAAAAAAAATTCTATACTGTTTCAAGAAATATGAATGGTGGCTCTAGTGGCTAGTGGGCCTGGCACACACGCTGGCAGGCAGGAGGAAAGTGCAATTCCATGGCACGAGCAAACTGATGATTCACAATCTAACAATTTTTAATTTTAAATATTAACAATACTGTTACAAAAATTATGATTGGAGAAACTAGTTGGCAAGTCGGCCTGGTACACAGGCTGGCAGGCAGGAGGAAATTGCAATTCAATGGCACTAGGAGACTGAAGATTCACAGTCCAAAAAGTTATGATTTAAAAAAATTTCAATACTGTTACAAAAAATATGATTGGTGGCACTAGTTGGATAGTGGGCCTGGCACACACGCTGGCAGGCAGGAGGAAACTGCAATTCAATGGCACTAGGAGACTGAAGATTCACAGTCAAAAAAGTTATGATTTAAAATATTTTCAATACTGTTACAACAAATATGATTGGTGGCAGTAGTTAGCTAGTGGGCCTGGCACACACGCTGGCAGGCAGGAGGAAACTGCAATTCAATGGCACTAGGAGACTGAAGATTTACAGTCAAAAAAGTTATGATTTAAAAAAAATTCTATACTGTTACAAGAAATATGATTGGTGGCTCTAGTGGCTAGTGGGCCTGGCACACACGCTGGCAGGCAGGTGGAAAGTGCAATTCAATGGCACGAGCAAACTGATGATTCACAATCTAACAATTTTTAATTTTAAATATTAACAATACTGTTACAAAAATTATGATTGGAGAAACTAGTTGGCAAGTCGGCCTGACACACAGGCTGGCAGGCAGGAGGAAACTGCAATTCAATGGCACTAGGAGACTGAAGATTCACAGTCCAAAAATTTATGATTTAAAATTTTTTCAATACTGTGACAAAAAATATGATTGGGGGCACTAGTTGGATAGTGGGCCTGGCACACATGCTGGCAGGCAGGAGGAAAGTGCAATTCAATGGCACTAGCAAACTGATGATTCACAATCTAACAATTTTTAATTTTAAATATTAACAATACTGTTACAACAAATATGATTGGTGTAACTAGTTGGCAAGTGAGCCTGGCACACAGGCTGGCAGGCAGGAGGAAACTGCAATTCAATGGCACTAGGAGACTGAAGATTCACAGTCAAAAAAGTTATGATTAAAAAAAAATTCAATAATGTTACAACTAATATGATTGGTTGCACTAGTTGGCTAGTGAGCCTGGCACACACGCTGGCAGGCAGGAGGAAACTGAAATTCAATGGCACTAGCAAACTGATGATTCCCAATCTAACAATTTTTAATTTTAAATATTAACAATACTGTCACAAAAATTATGATTGGTGTAACTAGTTGGCAAGTCGGCCTGGCACACAGGCTGGCAGGCAGGAGGAAACTGCAATTCAATGGCACTAGGAGACTGAAGATTCACAGTCCAAAAAGTTATGATTTAAAAAAAATTCAATACTGTTACAAAAAATATGATTGGTGGCACTAGTTGGATAGTGGGCCTGGCACACACGCTGGCAGGCAGGAGGAAACTGCAATTCAATGGCACTAGGAGACTGAAGATTCACAGTCAAAAAAGTTATGATTTAAAATAGTTTCAATACTGTTACAACAAATATGATTGGTGGCAGTAGTTAGCTAGTGGGCCTGGCACACACACTGGCAGGCAGGAGGAAACTGCAATTCAATGGCACTAGGAGACTGAAGATTTACAGTCAAAAAAGTTATGATTTAAAAAAAATTCTATACTGTTACAAGAAATATGATTGGTGGCTCTAGTGGCTAGTGGGCCTGGCACACACGCTGGCAGGCAGGAGGAAAGTGCAATTCAATGGCACGAGCAAACTGATGATTCACAATCTAACAATTTTTAATTTTAAATATTAACAATACTGTTACAAAAAATATGATTGGAGTAACTAGTTGGCAAGTCGGCCTGGCACACAGGCTGGCAGGCAGGAGGAAACTGCAATTCAATGGCACTAGGAGACTGAAGATTCACAGTCCAAAAATTTATGATTTAAAATTTTTTTCAATACTGTGACAAAAAATATGATTGGGGGCACTAGTTGGATAGTGGGCCTGGCACACATGCTGGCAGGCAGGAGGAAACTGCAATTCAATGGCACGAGCAAACTGATGATTCACAATCTAACAATTTTTAATTTTAAATATTAACAATACTGTTACAACAAATATGATTGGTGTAACTAGTTGGCAAGTGAGCCTGGCATACAGGCTGGCAGGCAGGAGGAAACTGCAATTCAATGGCACTAGGAGACTGAAGATTCACAGTCAAAAATGTTATGATTTAAAAAAAAATCAATATTGTTACAACTAATATGATTGGTGGCACTAGTTGGCTAGTGAGCCTGGCACACACGCTGGCAGGCAGGAGGAAACTGAAATTCAATGGCACTAGCAAACTGATGATTCAAAATCTAACAATTTTTTATTTTTAAATATTAACAATACTGTTACAACAAATATGATTTGTGTAACTAGTTGGCAAGTCGGCCTGGCACACAGGCTGGCAGGCAGGAGGAAACTGCAATTCAATGGCACTAGGAGACTGAAGATTCACAGTCAAAAAAGTTATGATTTAAAAAAAATTCAATACTGTTACAAAAAATATGATTGGTGGCACTAGTTGGCTAGTGGGCCTGGCACACACGCTGGCAGGCAGGCAACTGCAATTAAATAACAATAGCAGAATGATGTAACAGTTTGTTTTTAAAAAAGTTACAAAAATGTTACAACAGATAGGAGTAATGGCACTCAGGATAGAACTAGGCACAGTATGTGCTGGCAGCCTGACACACAGGCTGGCACTAGTGGTGGCAGGCTGGCCTGTGAACTAATATTAAATAACACTCGAAGAGTGATGTAAAAATTTTTTTTTACAAATTTTAATGTTATGTTACAACAGATAGGAGTCGTGGACTGGCACTGAGGATGGAAGTAGGCACAGTATATGCTGGCAGCCTGACACACAGGCTGGCACTAATGGCAGCCTGGCTGGCCTGGCAACTAAAATTTAATAACACTAGAAGAGGACTGATGTTAAAAAAAAATTACATAAAATTTACACTAATGTTGTTACACCAGATATAAGTGGTGGAAAAAAAAAAAACAATTAATCTGTGTAACACTATATGATGTGGGCCAGAAACACACAGGCCTGATGGAAAAATAAATTAAATTACACTAGCAGCAAGATGATTTAAAAAAAAAAATTAACTTTAAAATAATGTAAAGCAGATATGAGTCGTGGCTGGTAGGTAGGGCAGCAATTTACCACAGTATGCTGTGTAAGTGAGATACACACAGGCCTGATAGAAAATAAAATTAGATTACACTAGTAAAATGATTTAAAGATTTTTTTTTAATTTAAAGAAAAAGGTTAAGCACATATGAGTCGTGGCTGATAGCCTTGGAAGGGCAGCAATTAAAAACAGTAGGCTCTGTAAGTCAGATACACACAGGCCTGATAGAAAATAAAATTAGATTACACTAGCTAAATGATATAAAGTTTTTTTTTTTTATTTAAAGAAAAAGGTTAAGCACATATGAGTCGTGGCTGCTAGCCTTGGTAAGGCAGCAATTAACCACAGTAGGCTCTGTAAGTCAGATACACACAGGCCTGATAGAAAATAAAATTAGATTACACTAGCAAAATGATTTAAATTTTTTTGGGGGGGAATTTAAAAAAAAGGTTAAACACATATGAGTCTTGGCTGATAGACTAGGGAGGGCAGCAATTAAACACAGTATGCTCTGTAAGTCAGCAAAACACACAGGCCTGATAGAAAATGAAATTAGATTACACTAGCAAAATGATTTAAAAGGTTTTTTTTTAAATTTAAAATAAAGTTAAGCAGATATGAGTGGAGGCTGGCACAGAGCAATTAAACAAAAGACTGAAAAAAAACTGAAGTATATTATATGCTGTGTGAGCCTTAGAGACACAGGCCTGATAGAAAATGAAAATAAATTACACTAGCAAAATAATTTCCAATTTTTGTTGGTTAAATTTAAACTAATGTTGTTAGGCAGATATCAGTGGTGGCACTAATCACAGCATATGCTGTGAGCCTCACACACAGGCTGAAAGCCAGGCAAATGCAAATAAAAATACAAAGAAAAAAAAAAACGACTGAAGTTATAGCCCTAAAAAGGGCTTTTTGGGGTGCTGTCCTTGCAGCAGAGATGAGATGAGTCCTTCAGGACTGTAGTGGACACTAAATACACTAGCCTAGCTATCTATTTCCCAATAATGGCAGCAGCAGCATCACAAAAGCTCCTCTCACTAACAAAGCAAGGTCGTAATGAGTCTAAAATGGCTGCTGCCAAGAAGCTGGGAGGGTCTGTGAAGGAGTGTCTGATGCTGATTGGCTCTAATGTGTCAGAAGGCTGTGACATACAGGGTCAAAGTTTCCTCAATGATGACACATAGGGGGCGGATCGAACATCGCATATGTTCACCCGCAGCGGCGAACGCGAACAAGCTATGGCCTAGATTTAGAGTTCGGCGGTAGCCGTAAAAACCAGCGTTAGAGGCTCCTAACGCTGGTTTTAGGCTACCGCCGGTATTTGGAGTCACTCAAAATAGGGTCTAACGCTCACTTTTCAGCCGCGACTTTTCCATACCGCAGATCCCCTTACGTCAATTGCGTATCCTATCTTTTCAATGGGATTTTTCTAACTCCGGTATTTAGAGTCGTTTCTGAAGTGAGCGTTAGAAATCTAACGACAAAACTCCAGCCGCCGGAAAATAGCAGGAGTTAAGAGCTTTCTGGGCTAACGCCGGTTCATAAAGCTCTTAACTACTGTACTCTAAAGTACACTAACACCCATAAACTACCTATGTACCCCTAAACCGAGGTCCCCCCACATCGCCGCCACTCGATTAAAATTTTTTAACCGCTAATCTGCCGACCGCCACCTACGTTATACTTATGTACCCCTAATCTGCTGCCCCTAACCCCGCCAACCCCTGTATTATATTTATTAACCCCTAACCTGCCCCCCACAACGTCGCCGCCAGCTACCTACAATAATTAACCCCTAATCTGCCGACCGCAAAGCGCCGCCACCTACGTTATCCTTATGTACCCCTAATCTGCTGCCCCTAACACCGCCGACCCCTATATTATATTTATTAACCCCTAATCTGCCCCCCACAACGTCGCCGACACCTGCCTACACTTATTAACCCCTAATCTGCCGAGCGGACCTGAGCGCTACTATAATAAAGTTATTAACCCCTAATCCGCCTCACTAACCCTATCATAAATAGTATTAACCCCTAATCTGCCCTCCCTAACATCGCCGACACCTAACTTCAATTATTAACCCCTAATCTGACGACCGGAGCTCACCGCTATTCTAATAAATGTATTAACCCCTAAAGCTAAGTCTAACCCTAACACTAACACCCCCCTAAGTTAAATATAATTTAAATCTAACGAAATTAATTAACTCTTATTAAATAAATTATTCCTATTTAAAGCTAAATACTTACCTGTAAAATACATCCTAATATAGCTACAATATAAATTATAATTATATTGTAGCTATTTTAGGATTAATATTTATTTTACAGGCAACTTGGTAATTATTTTAACCAGGTACAATAGCTATTAAATAGTTAAGAGCTATTTAATAGTTACCTAGTTAAAATAATTACAAAATTACCTGTAAAATAAGTCCTAACCTAAGTTATAATTAAACCTAACACTACCCTATCAATAAATTAATTAAATAAAATACCTACAATTACCTACAATAAAACCTAACACTACACTATCAATAAATAAATTAAATACAATTTCTACAAATAACTACAATTACATAAACTAACTAAAGTACAAAAAATAAAAAAGAACTAAGTTAAAAAAAATAAAAAAATATTTACAAACATAAGAAAAATATTACAACAATTTTAAACTAATTACACCTACTCTAAGCCCCCTAATAAAATAACAAAGACCCCCAAAATAAAAAAATGCCCTACCCTATTCTAAATTAATAAATTTAAAAGGTCTTTTACCTTACCAGCCCTGAACAGGGCCCTTTGCGGGGCATGCCCCAAGAAAATCAGCTCTTTTGCCTGTAAAAAAAAACATACAATACCCCCCCCCCCAACATTACAACCCACCACCCACATACCCCTAATCTAACCCAAACCCCCCTTAAATAAACCTAACACTAAGCCCCTGAAGATCTTCCTACCTTGTCTTCACCATCCAGGTATCACCGATCCGTCCTGGCATCCGGTGCTGAAGAGGTCCAGAAGAGGCTCCAAAGTCTTCCTCCTATCCGGCAAGAAGAGGACATCCAGACCAGCAAACATCTTCTCCAAGCGGCATCTTCGATCTTCTTCCATCCGGTGCGGAGCGGGTCCATCTTGAATCAGCCGACGCGGATCCATCCTCTTCTTCCGGCGTCTCTCGACGAATGACGGTTCCTTTAAGGGACGTCATCCAAGATGGCGTCCCTCGAATTCCGATTGGCTGATAGGATTCTATCAGCCAATCGGAATTAAGGTAGGAATATTCTGATTGGCTGATGGAATCAGCCAATCAGAATCAAGTTCAATCCGATTGGCTGATTGGCTGATTGGATCAGCCAATCGGATTGAACTTGATTCTGATTGGCTGATTCCATCAGCCAATCAGAATATTCCTACCTTAATTCCGATTGGAATTCGAGGGACGCCATCTTGGATGACGTCCCTTAAAGGAACCGTCATTCGTCGGGAGACGCCGGAAGAAGAGGATGGATCCGCGTCGGCTGATTCAAGATGGACCCGCTCCGCACCGGATGGAAGAAGATCGAAGATGCCGCTTGGAGAAGATGTTTGCCGGTCCGGATGTCCTCTTCTTGCCGGATAGGAGGAAGACTTTGGAGCCTCTTCTGGACCTCTTCAGCACCGGATGCCAGGACGGATCGGTGATACCTGGATGGTGAAGACAAGGTAGGAAGATCTTCAGGGGCTTAGTGTTAGGTTTATTTAAGGGGGGTTTGGGTTAGATTAGGGGTATGTGGGTGGTGGGTTGTAATGTTGGGGGGGGGTATTGTATGTTTTTTTTTACAGGCAAAAGAGCTGATTTTCTTGGGGCATGCCCCGCAAAGGGCCCTGTTCAGGGCTGGTAAGGTAAAAGAGCTTTTAAATTTATTAATTTAGAATAGGGTAGGGTTTTATTGTAGGTAATTGTAGGTATTTTATTTAATTAATTTATTGATAGGGTAGTGTTAGGTTTAATTATAACTTAGGTTAGGACTTATTTTACAGGTAATTTTGTAATTATTTTAACTAGGTAACTATTAAATAGTTCTTAACTATTTAATAGCTATTGTACCTGGTTAAAATAATTACAAAGTTGCCTGTAAAATAAATATTAATCCTAAAATAGCTACAATGTAATTATAATTTATATTGTAGCTATATTAGGGTTTATTTTACAGGTAAGTATTTAGCTTTAAATAGGAATAATTTATTTAATAAGAGTTAATTAATTTCGTTAGATGTAAATTATATTTAACTTAGGGGGGTGTTAGTGTTAGGGTTAGACTTAGCTTTAGGGGTTAATCCATTTATTATAGTAGCAATGAGCTCCGGTCGTCAGATTAGGGGTTAATAATTGAAGTTAGGTGTCGGCGATGTTAGGGAGGGCAGATTAGGGGTTAATACTATTTATGATAGGGTTAGTGAGGCGGGTTAGGGGTTAATAACTTTATTATAGTAGCGCTCAGGTCCGCTCGGCAGATTAGGGGTTAATAAGTGTAGGCAGGTGTCGGCGACGTTGAGGGGGGCAGATTAGGGGTTAATAAATATAATATAGGGGTCGGCGGTGTTAGGGGCAGCAGATTAGGGGTACATAGGGATAACGTAGGTTGCGGCGGTGTACGGAGCGGAAGATTAGGGGTTAAAAATAATATGCAGGGGTCAGCGATAGCGGGGGCGGCAGATTAGGGGTTAATAAGTGTAAGGTTAGGGGTGTTTAGACTCGGGGTACATGTTAGGGTGTTAGGTGCAGACGTAGGAAGTGTTTCCCCATAGCAAACAATGGGGCTGCGTTAGGAGCTGAACGCTGCTTTTTTGCAGGTGTTAGGTTTTTTACAGCTCAAACAGCCCCATTGTTTCCTATGGGAGAATCGTGCACGAGCACGTTTTTGAGGCTGGCCGCGTCCGTAAGCAACTCTGGTATCGAGAGTTGCATTTGCGGTAAAAATGCTCTACGCTCCTTTTTTGGAGCCTAACGCAGCATTTTTTTGAACTCTCGATACCAGAGTTAATTTTATGCTGCGGCCAGAAAAAAGCCCGCGGAGCGTTAACAGCCCATCTACCGCCAAACTCCAAATCTAGGCCTATGTTCGCAGTGAACCGTTCGCGGGCGAACAGTTCGGGACATCACTATTTCTGGGTAGACAGGATTTTATTGCAGACATTAAATAGATATGGAAACAGGGGAAACCCTCACTATAAGGTGCTGATAATGAGAAGCTACCAACCGATAAATGTAATTTTGTGTCATCCTATCGTAGTTAAGGCTTCAACGGGAATACTCTTTACAACCTTATAGAAATTGATAAGACGGATTAAGATCTTCAACTATGTGGATACTGTCAAAATGTCAATACATATAGCTGACAATGCACCTTTCTAAAAGTTTATCTCTGTTGCCGATATGATGTGAAACGAGCTAGAAAACGTTAGTATATATGGAATCTTTGTATTTTTGTTTTGAAAACTTCAATAAAAACAGTTGATTTAAAAGAAAAAAGAGAATTAACTTGTACTTCACCACTCTCCTTGTCCAGCTTGGAAGCAATCCTGAAGCGCTGAAACCGCTGACGCCATGTGGGCCAAGCTGCAGGCTGAGAGAAATCAAAAGGCTCAGGTGGGGTAAACTTTGACATCATCATCGATCAGGAAACAGAAGCGCAGGCAAGAACTTCTGACACCATGTCATGAGATGCGGGACACATGCAGGACACAGCAAAGACGGTGCAACTCTATTTTATTGTAGAGCATGGAAATATACATCTGGTAGCATTGATCTCACTAACTGACTGTGACACAGACAAACGGGCCTAAGCCCCGCCCCCAATCTGGTGACGTCACTTCCCACTCTCATCACAGGTAATAAAGGGATTATCTATCTTTATAAACAATAACAATTCTATAGTAGACTGTCCCTTTAACCCCTTAATGACCACAGCACTTTTCCATTTTCTGTCCGTTTGGGACCAAGGCTATTTTTACATTTCTGCTGTGTTTGTGTTTAGCTATAATTTTCCTCTTACTCATTTACTGTACCCACACATATTATATACTGTTTTTCTCGCCATTAAATGGATACCATTATTTTCATCATATCTTATAATTTACTATAAAAAAAATTATAAAATATGAGGAAAAAATGGAAAAAAAACACACTTTTCTAACTTTGACCCCCAAAATCTGTTACACATCTTTTTTTTACAAGTTATATGGCAATAAATACAAGTAGCACTTTGCTATTTCCAAACCACTTTTTTTCAAAATTAGCGCTAGTTACATTGGAACACTGATATCTTTCAGGAATCCCTTAATATCTCTTGACATGTATATATTTTTTTTTAGAAGACAACCCAAAGTATTGATCTAGGCCCATTTTGGTATATTTCATGCCACCATTTCACCCCCAAATGCGATCAAATAAAAAAAAGTGTTCAATTTTTCACAATTTGTTTTGCAAACTTTAGGTTTCTCACTAAAATTATTTACAAACAGCTTGTGCAATTATGGCACAAATGGTTGTAAATGATTCTCTGGGATCCCCTTTGTTCATAAATAGCAGACATATATTGCTTTGACGTTGCTTTTTGGTAATTTGAAGGCCGCTAAATGCCACTGCGCACCACGCGTGTATTTTGTCCAGCAGTGAATGGGTTAATTAGGGAGCATGTAGGGAGCTTGTAGGGTTAATTTTAGCTTTAGTGTAGTAGGCAACTCCAAGTATAGCCATTTTTGGTATATTTCATGCCACCATTTCACCGTCAAATGCGATCAAATTAAAAAAAAGTTAAATTTTTCACATTTTTAAGTTTCTCACTGAAATTAATCCCTTGACATGTATATATTTTTTTTAGAAGACATCCCAAAATATTGATCTAGGCCCATTTTGGTATATTTCATGACACCATTTCACCACCAAATGCGATCAAATAAAAAAAATTGTTCACTTTTTCACAATTTTTTCGCAAACTTTAGGTTTCTCACTAAAATTATTTACAAACAGCTTGTGCAATTATGGCACACATGGTTGTAAATGATTCTCTGGGATCCCCTTTGTTCAAAAATAGCAGACATATATGGCTTTGGCGTTGCTTTTTGGTAATTAGAAGGCCGCTAAATGCTGCTGCGCACCACACGTGTATTATGCCCAGCAGGGAAGGGGATAATTAGGGAGCTTGTAGGGAGCTAGTAGGGTTAGTTTTAGCTTTAGTATAGTGTAGTAGACAACCCAAAGTATTGATCTAGGCCCATTTTGGTATATTTCATGCAACCATTTCACCGCCAAATGCGATCAAATAAAAAAATCGTTCACTTTTTCACAAACTTTTTCACAAATTTTAGGTTTCTCACTGAAATTATTTACAAATAGCTTGTGCAATTATGGCACAAATGGTTGTAAAAGCTTCTCTGGAATCCCCTTTGTTCAGAAATACAGACATATATGGCTTTGGCACAGCTTTTTGGTAATTAGAAGGCCGCTAAATGCTGCTGCGCACCACATGTGAATTATGCCCAGCAGTGAAGGGGTTAATTAGGTAGCTTGTAGGGAGTTTGCAGGGTTAATTTTAGCTTTAGTGTAGAGATCAGCCTCCCACCTGACACATCCCACCCCCTGATCCCTCACAAATAGCTTTCTTCCCTCCCCCACCCAACAATTATCACCGCCATCTTAAGTACTTGCAGAAAGTCTGCCAGTACTAAAATAAAAGTGTTTTTTTTTTTTTTAATTATTCTGCTATGTAGGATCCCCCCTTAGCCCCCAACCTCCATAATCCCCCCCATACAGCTCTCTAACCCTCCCCCTCTACCTATTTGCCACCATCTTGGGTACTGGCAGCAGTCTACCAGTACCCAATTTGCCCCAAAACATTTTTATTTTTAAAAATAACAATTTATATTTTTTATAGTGTAGCTGCCCCCCTCAATACCCTACCCACCCTCCCACTCCCAGATCCCTTCCCCAGCACGTTTGATACCACCCTCCCTCTCTCTCCTTTAATTTCTTTTTAACTGATCGCCGCACGTCACCCCGCCGCCCCACCACTACCGCATCACTGGAGGATCCAAGTCATCTTAGATAGATGTCGCCATCAAAGGGCCGCCCACCCACCTCCCTACTGCAGCTCCTACCCACCAACGATCAGCCCCATCAATGGCCGATGCATCGGTGGGGTAAAAAGGGTATTGCAGTGATGTTTCAATATCGAGGCATCACTGCAATACCCTGAAAGCAGCTGAAAGCCATCAGGGTCGCTTCCAGAGCTTCAAACCCCAGAGGACGTGCCAGGAACATCCTTTGTCGTTAAGGGTGTTTTTTTGTAGGACGTTCCTGGCACGTCCTCGGTCGTTAAGGGGTTAAGATAACAATTTTTTCTTGCACGCTAACCCAACACAACGTTAAACCTAAATCGCAAATCCCGAAGTGGTATACGCATATTTTACATTCCAATATTCTTCACATAGATTTTTTTTTATTTTTATTAAATATATAAATGTGTATCTGATAATAATGTAAGATGTATATCTATACCTATATATCTATAGAAATATATATATATTCCTATATATTTAAAATACAAATAACATCATCCTGAATGTAAAATATTGGAATGTAAAATATTCAGAACTCTTGTCAGGGTTAGCGTGTTAGCAATAAGGGGCCGAATTATCAAATGGCGAGTGGACATGATTTGCTGTAGCAAATCATGTCCGCACGACATCGCTAAATGCCGACAGCGAACATTGCACAAGCATTTTTGGTGAAATGCTTTGCAATGTTGCCCCCGCACATTCGCGGCCAATTGCCCGCTAGCAGGGGGTGTCAATCATCCCGATCTTATCTTATCGGTATGATTGCAGTCCGCCACCTAAGAGGTGGCGGATGAGTTAAGGAGCATCGGTCTTACGACAGCTGCTTCTTAGCTTATGTTCCTGGTGAGCCGGAAAAATCGTGCGGAGCAAGCAGCATCGGCTGCTTTATAAATCTCCCCCTAAGTGTTTTTTCTTCTGTGCTCTCCATTAAAGTCCTTGGGTTATAATAAGTTGCGATATCTGAGATCCTGAAGTTAGCTTGCAAAACTTTTAATTTCAATTTGTATTAACGCGCGCACGCAAAAAAATTACTTCTAGTGGTGTTAACATTCAAGAGGGTGCAGTAAAGTGCCTAATAAACCTACTGAAAATATAACATGTATTAGATGATAATTTGCAGAATTGAAGTAGGATTACCATTTCCAAATAATTATACTAATAAAACATTTAAAGCGATGACAGAGTGCGAATCATATTTTATAAAATAATGGTAAAAAATCCTTTACCCTGTCTTTGAGCTATTCGTAATGGATACCAACTCACTAATTTGTTTTGTTTTCTATAAAGAAGTATAATGATTTGCTTGAAGTCCATAAACAGCATGGAAGTACTTTAATGATTAGGTAATTGCTTGTTTTTTTTTTTTAAATAAAAGTGCAGTTACTATTATTATCTAAAAGATTGTTCTTGCCTCTGGTTAAAGAAATAATGATGAATGACAGAGATAAAATATATGGCTTGATATGAGTCAGTTCAGTTTCCAGAAAAATAATCAAAACTGTAGGACTTCTTTGAAAGAAAAATATTGCAATGATAATTTTGATTATCTGTCACGGCTTACTTTGAAGTTTTTCAGACAAAAAAAAAAATTATCTCCAGAACAGAAAGGATTATAGAAGTCTTGTTTAGAATCGTCTGACTAAGAGTGACATGTAATTTCAGAATATATAAGTTGCATTAAGGCCATGGAGACTTTGAAAGACTTTCAATATCTTCAATTTTGTACATTTTCTATAAACGGCTTAACTGGGTTTTTAGCTTAAGCAAAAAAAAAAAAAAAACAAGAACTGAAACGTTTCCATCAGACACACATGGTGCAACATAAAAAAAAAGACTGTAATTCATTTCAAATAAAGCCTGGCTAGGCTATATCATTTTTCAATCATTTAACCAACTCACAACAACATTTAGTTGCATGGCAGTGCATTGAAGTTCAATCTTATTTGGCTTGAAAGAGGTTAATGTAATTTCTGGAGAGAAATTCTGCGGTTCTCTATGCGGTTTTGCACGGATCGCTCAGGTTTTTAATATTGTAATTCATGGAGCAATTTTACTAGTGGGAATGTTTCAAGGTTTATGATTTTGTTAGATTCTTAAGTGTTAATGGGGTTATTTGTATCGGAAGAATCATAATAACTTATCAGAAAAAACAGCAAGGACTCCAGAAATAGCAGGTCTCCCATCAATTACCCATTCTAGCGAATTCACACAAGAACAGTGCTAGAAATCTTACAAAGACTTCTGGGATTAGTCTGCTCGCAGAAACTTGACTTACACAAATTAGAGCAGGTCCAGGACATAATTTTATTTTAACAATCTACTTGCTTAATTTTCTAAAGAAAAAAGGAGAAACATTGCTATATATTTCATAGGAAATTCTATTCATGCAAGATATATCTACTGTCAAGCAAATCTTTGGTGGTATCTACTTGCATATATATCTTAAACACTATGTCACTTTCATTAGAGTCTTCAAGAGCAACAACAGTAAAAACTAGTACAAACATTTCCAATTTCCCTGCAGTACATATGGTTTATAGAGTTTGTGGGGTTTTATTTTAATGAGTTAATGACTTTCCCACCACTACATGTTATACATTGAAATTAAATTTAAGAACAGTAAATACATGTAGCTCATATGTAAAGGAATTTTTTTTTATGTAAAAAAAGTCTAAGGCCACTAGTTATTAAGGTCTGTTGGACCTGACCCTACAGTGCGGATCAGGTCCGATAGACCTCGCTGAATACGGCGAGCAATATGCTCGCCGTATTCAGCATTGCACCAGCAGCTCACAAGAGCTGCTGGTGCAACGCCGCCCCCTGCAGACTTGCGGCCAATAGGCCACCAGCAGGGGGGTGTCAATCAACCCGATCGTACTCGATCGGGTTGATTTACGGCGATGTCTGTCCACCTGCTCAGAGCAGGTGGACAGGTTATGGAGTAGCGGTCTTTGTGACCGCTGCTTCATAACTGCTGTTTCTGGCGAGCCTGCAGGCTCGCCAGAAACACAGGGCATCAAGCGTCATTCGGAACTTGATACATATGCCCCTAATTATCACCTAGATTGCGAGTTTTGCTTTACGGCTTTTAACCCTGAAAAATTGTCCATTACGCTGGAATGGCCGGGAACGCATATTACGAGTCATGTCGGTAGAGATATGCCGCAAGCATTTTAGCCTGTAACGCAACATCCATTCCGCACTCAAAAAATGAAGTTTAAGTGCAAGATTTTCATAGCGCTGTATTACAGGTTGTGCTGTCCGGCTAAAATGCTTGCGTTACCGCCTATACCTACACGATCAATACCGCCATTTGAGACCAGTAGTTATGGATTGTAAAAATGTTTCACAAAACTCATAACTAAAATGTTGCAAAGTACACTAACACCTATAAACTTCATATTAACCCCTAAAACACCACCCTCCCACACTATTTAAAACTTATTTACCCCTAATCCGCCGTCCACCCACATCGCGACTATTAAATAAATGTATTAACCGCTAATTTTCTGCCCACCCACATTGCCTACACAAATTTTATTAAAAATATTATATAATAAATATTAACCCCTAAACTGCTGCTCCCCGACATCGCCACCACTAAATAAACCTACTAACCCCTAAACCTCCGGCCTCCCTCATCACCGCCACCAAATAAACCTATTGACCCCTAAACTTCCGGGCCCCAATATCGCAAAAAAATAAATTAAACTATTTAATGCTAAACCTAACACCCCCTAACTTTAAATTAAAATGACAATATAACTATATTTAAATAAATAAAAAAAGCTTACCTGTGAAATAAAAATAAACCTAACATTAAACTATAAATTAACCTAACCTTACTATTCTAATAAAATAAAAAAATACTAAAATTACGAAAAATAAAAAACACTAAGATTACAAAAAATAATAAAGGAGATTATCAAAAATAAAAACAATTACACCTAATCTAATAGCCCTAAACAAGCCCCGCCCAAAATAAAACACCCCCTAGCCTACAGTAAACTACCAATAGCCCTTAAAAGGGTCTTTTGTAGGGCATTGCCCTAAGTTAAACAGCTCTTTTACCTGTAAAAAAAATACAAAGTACCCCCAACAGTAAAACCCACCACCGAACCAAACCCCCAAAATAAAAACCTAACTCTAAAAAAAAAACCTAAGCTACCACTTGCCACTAAAGGGGCATTTGTATGGGCATTGCCCTTAAAAGGGCATTCAGCTCTTTTAGTACCCTTAAAAGGGCATTCAGCTCTTTTGCAATTGACCAAAGCCCTAATCTAAAAAAAAAACCCACCCAAAAAAATAAAAATAAAAAAATAACACTAACCCCATAAAATCTACTCAGGGTTCCTGAAGTCTGGACATCCATCTTCATCCAGGTGGCGAGAAGTCTTCATCCAGGCGGCAACACCTTCATCCATCCCGGGGGCGTCTTCTATCTTCATCCCGGCGGTGTGGAACAGAGTTATCCTGGAAGCCGATGCCTTCCTCTTCATATGGTCACCGCCGTACACTGAAACTTCAATGCAAGGTAGCCGTTTCAAAATGGTGTACCTTGCATTCCTATTGGCTGATTTGATTCTTCAAATTCAAATTGGCCAATAGGATGAGAGCTTCTGAAATCCTATTGGCTGTTCAAAACAGCCAATAGGCTGAGAGCTATTGAAATTCTATTGGCTGTTTTGAACAGTCAATAGGATTTCAGTAGCTCTCATCCTATTGCTTAACGCACCATAACACACAGCAGAAAGAGGCTTTTTAGTAAATCGTAATGGCAGCTCTATGGAGAGTGAAATAACTCAACTTTTTTGGTGTTATTTTCGCACCCTGTTTAGCGCAAAACTCGTAATCTTTAAAGAGACACTTACCTTGCAGTTGTTTTCCTCCTGTGCCTGCAGATCACTTTAAAGCTGTTATCTTTTTTTTCACCATTACAGTTGCTGTTGGTCAAGCACCACATCGTCATACTGACTGCTGCCATCTTGGAAGCTTAGAAATTGTTAGAGATTTATGGCTTTTGAAAACTGTATAGTGCACTTTTGTCACAAAGCTTCAAGATGGGGGCACCAAGCAGATACAATGGTTGCCAAAATAACCTTTCTTCAAACACTTAAATTAAATGTCCATCTCTTAATACCAATGTATAAACTCGCAAACATTACTGTAATTTTATGTGGTTGTTAAAATTAATCCTTCTTACTCCAGATCGGAATCCTAGAGTAAATGGTGTTAGACAACGTCTTCTTAACCCATTTTGCAAACTGTTTTCTCTCAATCCCCCCAGACTTTTCCAACCAGGGGAAACTAACAGCTCCTGCTCATTTGCGATTGTGAGTGAGCAAGGAGCGGCAATGCACACTAGCCATAGTTTGCAATGATAAATGCAGGCAGCGTATTGGCTCCCACTAGACGCAATCCCGGGAGGACAGGGGTAAAGATGTGTGCCCCTGTCCATACGGTCTTTGTTAAATCTGGGCCATATACTGACCGTCGTTGTGTTTTAACTTATTTTTTGTAGATCTTCGTGGATGGAGTTTGTAATCAGCCACTTACAAATCCATGATTCATTAAGCAATTGCTACATTGTTTTAACCTATATAAGATCAGTAACATTATAGCTGTATAGTTGGACTTGGACAGTGAGGAGCAAGCAAGTTGCCCCCCCCTCCAAAAAAAAGTTTTTTTCAACAACACACTGTACATTTAGACACACACATACAACACAGAAGCAACACTATATAACATATATGACACACACGCATACAGCACAGAAGCAACACTATATAACATATATGACACACACGCATACAGCACAGAAGCAACACTATATAACATATATGACACACAAACATACAACACAGAAGCAACACTATATAACATATATGACACACACGCATACAGCACAGAAGCAACACTATATAACATATATGACATACACGCATACAGCACAGAAGCAACACTATATAACATATATGACACACACATACAGCACAGAAGCAACACTATATAACATATATGACACACACGCATACAGCACAGAAGCAACACTATATAACATATATGACACACACGCATACCGCACAGAAGCAACACTATATAACATATATGACACACACGCATACAGCACAGAAGTAACACTATATAACATATATGATACACGCATACAGCACAGAAGCAACACTATATAACATATATGACACACACGCATACAGCACAGAAGCAACACTATATAACATATATGACACACACACACATACAGCACAGAAGTAACACTATATAACATATATGACACACACGCATACAGCACAGAAGCAACACTATATAGCATATATGACACACACGCATACAGCACAGAAGCAACACTATATAACATATATGACACACACACATACAGCACAGAAGCAACACTATATAACATACTGTATATGACACACACGCATACAGCACAGAAGCAACACTATAACATATATGACACACACGCATACAGCACAGAAGCAACACTATATAACATATATGACACACACGCATACAGCACAGAAGCAACACTATATAACATATATGACACACACGCATACAGCACAGAAGAAACACTATATAACATACTGTATATGACACACACGCATACAGCACAGAAGCAACAGTATATAACATATATGACACACACGCATACAGCACAGAAGCAACACTATATAACATATATGACACACATGCATACAGCACAGAAGTAACACTATATAACATATATGACACACACATACAGCACAGAAGCAACACTATATAACATATATGACACACACGCATACAGCACTGAAGCAACACTATATAACATATATGACACACACATACAGCACAGAAGCAACACTATATAACATATATGACACACACACACATACAGCACAGAAGCAACACTATATAACATATATGACACACACGCATACAGCACAGAAGCAACACTATATAACATAGTGTATATGACACACACGCATACAGCACAGAAGCAACACTATATAACATACTGTATATGACACACACACATATAGCACAGAAGCAACACTATATAACATACTGTATATGACACACACATACAGCACAGAAGCAACACTATATAACATATATGACACACATGCATACAGCACAGAAGCAACACTATATAATATACTGTATATGACACACACGCATACAGCACAGAAGCAACAGTATATAACATATATGACACACGCACATACAGCACAGAAGCAACACTATATAACATACTGTATATGACACACACGCATACAGCACAGAATCAACAGTATATAACATATATGACACACACACATACAGCACAGAAGCAACACTATATAACATACTGTATATGACACACACACATACAGCACAGAAGCAACACTATATAACATACTTTATATGACACACACACACATACAGCACAGAAGCAACACTATATAACATATATGACGCACACGCATACAGCACAGAAGCAACACTATATAACATATATGACACACGCATACAGCACAGAAGCAACACTATATAACATATATGACACATGCATACAGCACAGAAGCAACACTATATAACATATATGACACACACATACAGCACAGAAGCAACACTATATAACATACTGTATATGACACACACGCATACAGCACAGAAGCAACACTATATAACATATATGACACACGCATACAGCACAGAAGTAACACTATATAACATATATGACACACACATACAGCACAGAAGCAACACTATATAACATATATGACACACACGCATACAGCACAGAAGCAACAGTATATAACATATATGACACACATGCATACAGCACAGAAGCAACAGTATATAACATATATGACACACATGCATACAGCACAGAAGCAACAGTATATAACATATATGACACACACACATACAGCACAGAAGAAACACTATATAACATATATGACACACACACATACAGCACAGAAGCAACAGTATATAACATTTATGACACACATGCATACAGCACAGAAGCAACAGTATATAACATATATGACACACATGTATACAGCACAGAAGCAACAGTATATAACATATATGACACACACACATACAGCACAGAAGCAACGGTATATAACATATATGACACACATGCATACAGCACAGAAGCAACAGTATATAACATATATGACACACACACATACAGCACAGAAGCAACAGTATATAACATATATGACACACACACATACAGCACAGAAGCAACACTATATAACATACTGTATATGACACACACGCATACAGCACAGAAGCAACACTATATAACATATATGACACACACAGTTTACTTTTATGTTATACATCATAAGTTGGGAGACCTGGAGCAAAAAAGAGAGTTAAAGGGACTCAAACCCAAATTTTCTTTTAAAGATAGAGTCAGCTAGAACATGCAGATCTGAACAACTTTTCATTTTACTTCTAGTATAAATTTTGCTTCATTCTCTTGGTATCCTTTGTGGAAGGAAAAAAAAGCAAACTAGACTGTAGAAGTAAACTATAAAGGTTTTTTTTTTAATTTGCATACTCTATATGTATCACAAATGTTTCATATTGATTTTACTGTCTCTTTAATAGGTATGGGAAATAGATGGGAAATGAAAGAGGAGAGGAAGAGAGGTAAAAAAGATAGTGAAATAAAGAGGCAGAAGGAAAGTGAAAGGAGTTTTTATAAGAGTAAGAGGGAGGAGAACATTAAAAGGTAACAGAAGGGGAAGTGAGAAGGGGGTAGGTGAAAGTGTGTGATGAATGGAGACAGTGGAATGATTATGTATAGTTTTATCAAATATAAATTCCAAGCTTACATTTCTCAGACAATGGGGCCAATTTATAAAGATGCGGACAGATATGATCCGCTGTAATGGATCATGTCCGCCCAACATCGATAAATGCTGACAGCATACACTGTTGTCATTTATCATTGCACAATCATTTCGTGTGAAATGCTTGTGCAATGCCGCCCCCTGTAGATTTGCAGCCAATCGGCTGCTAGCAGGGGGTGTCAATCAACCCGATCGTATCAGATCGGGATGATTGCTGTCCGCTGCCTCAGAGGTGGTAGATGAGTTAAGGAGCAGCGGTCTTAAGACCCTTATGTTTACGGCAAGCCTGTGCATTCACAGCTACATAAATTGTCCCCAATGTGTATCTGTGTCATTCAGTTTTCATCATAACCCATAGAGTATAGGGATAAGGAACTTTCAGAAGGAACTTCTAATTGCCAGAAGCAAACCTGGTCCTCCTCCCGTCTAGCGGTGCTCTGAATATGAGTACCTATCAGGGAGCTTGTAGGGAAGAAAATAATACAAACCCGAATCAATTAATGTTGTTCTCTGACACAAAGCCCTAGACAATACATCTTTCTTCATGCATCACTTCATGCTCCTATTATGGTGCAATGAATGGGTATTGCTACAATATTTAAACATTTTTTGTAAATTTATGAATAATGCAACATGGGTTAATCTGGTAGAGTCTGACCTTGTTTGTTATAATAAAAGTAATGATGCATGGCTTTGCATTTATTGATAACTTAACAACTCAACCTTCATTATGATGTATAATCAATATGCCATATAGCTAGTATATACAATGTTTATGCAATGTAAACATATAAGATAATAAACTTATCACTTATAATCTGGCCCCCTGTTTTCACTAGAAAATATAGGTTGCAAATATAGCTAAAGTATGAGTGCACACTACATAGTATAGCTGATTGTAATGCATCAATTTAATACATCACATATTGAAATGCATTTGAAAAGGATTCTCCTCTAGGGTTTAGCTTGACATCGCTAGTTGATCTTATATTGTTTGCCCCAAACATGTTTTAAGTCAACCTTTTCATATATTTGTGGACAGTGTACAGGTAACAAATTTCACCTAAATTTGCAATCATACCTAATTTCTCATAGGCAAACAGAAAAATAATATTTTAAATGCATTATGATAAAAATATATACATGTAGAGAGAAAAAAATAAAGAGATATATTTTATTGCATAATGATGTAAAAAATATGTTACCTAATAGATAATATGCAGATATATTAAAGCTTTATTCTGTGTTACATATTTTTTAAGGCACAACATTTTTACCTTTTTCAAGACAATGATGAAAAAGACCCAACAAGGTTAAAACTTGTTTACAAATTGGGGCTATCTGGTGAGCTTATGGATTTTTGTTTGTGCCATACAATATTATGCTATTGGTAGTTGTCTATATATATATATATATATATATATATATATATATATATATATATATTATATAATGCCGCCCCCTGCAGATTTGCAGCCAATCGGCCGCTAGCAGGTGGTGTCAATCAGCCCAATCGTATAGGATTGGGTGGATTGATGTCCGCAGCCTCAGAGCAGGTAGACCAGTTATGGAGCAGCAGTCTATAGACCGCTGCTTTATTACTGCTGTTTCCTGAAGGTTCACGCGGAAACAGGGGCATCAGCTCACGATCACATTGCAATTACTTTGTAATACCAGCACACATTATCGTGCGCTGGTATTACAAAGTGTAGCGTTAATATCACTTATAATCTGTTTACGTTAGTTTCATTTTCATTATGTTTAACTTTATATTCTAGTTTTTGTTTGTTTTTATTGGTTAATTGTTTTCTTATATCTAGGAAAATGGACGTAAGTGTGACGCAGAGCCTAGAATCTTTACCTCTGGTATTCTGTTTAATTTATGTTTTTGGATTTTTGCCTTTTAGGCACTGGTGTCTGCACTTGGGAATTCTTTAAATAAAGATAAATAAAAAAAAAAAAAAAACGCCTCAGGTGTATTCTAGGTTACACACCTTACTATGAGCAACATTGCTGAATAAACTTCTTTGCACAAGTTTATGGAGTCCGGAGTTCCTGTTTCTTCCTCCTTTGGATGTTATGGAGCCTTTTATATATATATATATATATATATATATATATATATATATATATATATATACACAGTATCTCACAAACGTGAGTACATCCCTCACATTTTTGTAAATATTTTATTATATCTTTTCATGTGACAAAACTGAAGAAATGACACTTTGCTACAATGTAAAGTAGTGAGTGTACAGCCTGTATAACAGTGTAAATTTGCTGTCCCCTCAAAATGACTCAACACACAGGCCTCTATTTATCAATGCGTCAACTGAAATTGCCCCTGAATTTCATGTCGTACTTGTCTTGAGATTGATGCGCCGTAGTTATCGAAGCCTTAAGGTCGCAAGAATTTGAAATTTGTGACGTAACATACGATCCGACGGTCTCAATTCAATGCAGATCGATGCAATTAAAAAACCTCTGGAATTCTAGCTTAATTCTGTGTATTCGCCGTGGTATTCGACACAATTTGAAGCGTTTAAAAAAAATATAAAAAAATGAACAGTTACCCTCGCGTCTTATCTGACGCTGCGTACCTAGTTTTCAATCCGCCGCCTTAGAGGTCGTGGAAGCTATAGTAGTGAATGGGAATCGGAAAACAGAAATCTTATGTTCGATGCTGCTAGAGTGAAGCATATCACATAATAAAAATCAATGGAAAGCATTATTAAATATGTATACCCTTTAATAAATACCATTCCCTTCCTATAATTCCAAGATTGTAAAAAGAAAAACACATTCACACAAAGGATAGCAAGACAATGAAAACACTGCACAACAATGAAAAAGATTGTAAAAAGAAAAACACATTCACACAAAGGATAGCAAGAGAATGAAAACACTGCACAGCAATGAAAAAGATTGTAAAAAGAAAAACACATTCACACAAAGGATAGCAATAAAATGAAAACACTGCACAGCAATGAAAAAGATTGTAAAAAGAAAAACACATTCACACAAAGGATAGCAAGAGAATGAAAACACTGCACAGCAATTATGATATCAATTATTAATACACAAATCAAATTATGCTATCAATTAATTATACACAATACAAATTATGCTATCAATTAATTATGCACAACACCTGCATATTTACATAGACATGACATGAACTCTGATTTTCTGTTTGTATGGCAGCGTCGTGGAGGCTTAAAAGGTAAGTCACTCATATTACTTTTATAATAAACAATGTCACGGTTTTCATTCAGTTGCTATGATGCTTTTTTGGAGGTAGAATGCCCTTTAAAATTTGGCTTTGGCTCATTTATGTCACTGTTTAACTTTGCGCTTTCAAAATACATTGAAATGATTTGTAAATGGTATTATGAATCACATAAAGGATACCAAACAATATTTCACATCATAATGTTCGACATTGCATTCTTTTTGTTACTTAGGTTTGCAAATGTTAATACACCACTTTAAATACGTTTTTGGAATAAATTATTCAATTAATTGCTCGTAAAATGACGCAATAATAATCAAAATGTGCAAGTCATTTGTTAGGTAATGTTTGGCGCATCATTTATTCAATTACTGAAATCATTCACAGCTGTCAAACTAGGCGTTATAAAAGGCGCTCTTCAATCATTTTATTTCATTATTACTTTGAGCTTTGAGCATGGACATACTCAATGCAGTCCAGTTTTTACTTTTATTAAGGAGACGCAGGGAAAGATGGGTGTTGATGGCTGCGGTGCAACAACGAAGACGCCAGTGAGTGCCAAGGGTTTTCTTTACAAGGATTGGGCTCCATTCCCTCAGTGACGGAGAGGTGATCCGTCGATTTCAACTAGATAGGGCCTCTATTGAGAGGCTCTATGTCAAAATCAAGGACTCTCTCGAGCCACTCACTGCAAGAACTAGGGCAATCCCTGGGATGTTGAAATTGCTATTGGTCCTCTATTTCTTGGCAACTGGGTCATTCCAGGCTGTGACAGCTCTAGGCATTGGTATGAGCCAGGCAACCTTCTCACGTCATCTGAAGGTTGTCCTGCATGCTTTGCACCAACGCCTAGTCCATCATGTCCACTTCCCAAAATACACTGGAGGAGTGGCATGCTGTCAAGCTCCAGTTCTACCTAAGGGCTGGATTGCCAAGGGTATGGGGGGCCATAGACTGCACCCATGTCTTGGTGCAGCCTCCCAGGGGTACAGAGCAGCCATACCGGGACAGGAAATTCAACCACTCACTGAATTTCCAGGTCATCTGTGATGCCAGGTTGAGGATAATGAGTGTACGCTCCGGACTCCCTGGCTGCAACCATGATTCCTTCATCCTCCGGAATTCTGCCATCTACCATCGGTTCCAGGAGGGCCAAATGCCAGAGGGAATCCTGATAGGTAAATATCTCTTAGATACTCTAACATATGTATATTATATATTTTAATCATTCTGATTGCTAATGTCAATTATCTATTTTGTTTATGCAGGTTATTCTGGATATTCGTGTCTTCCGTGGCTGTTCACACCCGTCAAAAACCCCAATGGAGTGGAAGAGGTGCGCTACAACCAGACACACATTGCCACAAGATCGGTGATTGAGTGCACCTTTGTCGTATTGAAGAGTCATTTCCGCTGCTTGGACATCTCTGGTGGTGTTCTTCAGTACACCCCCTCCAAAGTCTCCTTAATTTTTATGATTTCCTGTATGTTGCATAATATTGCCCTAAAAATCCCTGATATAGATCTGGAGAGCTTGGATAACCAGGAGTATGGAAAATATATCAATCCATTCCTGGAGCATGATGCTCTGGGAGTCCAAGCTCGAGCAGACTATATACAAGCGGTTTTTGGGCAATAATGTTGACTGTGCAACATACAGTTTTTATTTTTGTTTTTATTTACTTAATTACAGTATTATTTATAATCCAAAAGATTATACTGTATATTTTGGATTAAGTTTGAGCAAATATTGTCATTTCAATATCAAAGGAATGATATTGTATATCATTGTAAAGCCATTGATTGAAAGTGGTTAATTTTGGCAAATGTGGCAATTGTTCAATGTAAAGTTGATGAAACACATGTTTAATATAATCTCTTTAAATAAAAATGATTGATATGTACACTTGACTCTGTTGTTATTATTATTATTATTATTATCGGTTATTTGTAGAGCGCCAACAGATTCCGCAGCGCTATAAACAAAGGGGGAGTACAACAAAACAATTATAGGGTAGAGGGCCCTGCCAAGAGTTGCACTGTTGTAGTCAGCTCTTAAGAAGGTGATCTACAAACAGCTGGACTTTTAGGCTTACATGCTAAGAGGGTTCAGGGGATTGCAGTGGGGGAGAGGAACTGGTATTAGGAAAGGTTAGCGTAGGTTGTATGCGTCCCTGAACAGTAGAGTCTTTAGGGAGATCTTGAAGCTTTTAAAACTAGAAGAGAGTCTTGTGGAGCGAGGCAGAGAGTTCCACAAGATGGGAGCCAGTCTGGAGAAGTCCTGTAAACGGGAGTGTGATGAGGTGACAAGAGAGGAGGAGAGTAGGAGGTCATGAGCAGAGCGAAGGGGACGGGAGGGAGAGTATCTGGAGACAAGGTCTGAGATGTAGGGGGGAGCAGTGCAGTTGAGGGCTTTGTATGTAAGAGTGAGAGTTTTGTGTTTGATCCTAGAGGCAAGAGGAAGCCAGTGAAGGGATTGTTAGAGAGGCGCAGCAGATGAAGAGCAACGTGTAAGGAAGATGAGTCTGGCAGAGGCATTCATTATGGATTGTAAAGGAGCTAGGCGGCAGGTGGGGAGACCAGAGAGGACGGAGTTGCAGTAATCAAGGCGGGAGAGAATGAGAGAGTGGATTAAAATCTTAGTTGTGTCTTGTGTAAGGAAGTGTCTAATTTTAGAGATGTTTTTAAGGTGGAAGTGGCAGGCTGTAGCCAAGGACTGAATGTGAGGAGTGAAGGAAAGATCTGAGTCAAATGTGACCCCGAGACATCGGGCATGCAGGGTAGGGGTAGTGATGGAGTTGTCGACAGTTATAGAGATATTGGGGGTGGAGATTTTGGAAGAAGGGGGGAAAATGATGAGCTCAGTTTTGGAGAGATTTAGCTTGAGGTAGTGAGAGGACATCCACGAAGAGATGTGAGAAAGACAGTTAGTGACACGGGTTAGCAAAGAAGGAGATAGTTCTGGTGCAGAGAAGTAGATTTGGGTGTCATCGGCATACAAATGATATTGGAAACCGTGGGACTTAATTAGGGAACCTAGTGATGACGTATAGATTGAGAAGAGAAGGGGACCGAGGACAGAGCCTTGCGGTACTCCGACAGAAAGTGGTGACGGGGCAGAGGGGGCCCCAGAGAAGGCTACACTGAAGGTACGGTTTGACAGGTAGGAAGAGAGCCACGAAAGGGCTGTGTCACAGATGCCGAAGGATTGGAGGGTTTGGAGCAAAAGAGGGTGGTCGACAGTGTCAAAGGCTGCGGACAGATCAAGGAGGATAAGCAGAGAGAAGTGGCCTTTTGATTTAGCTGTAAGTAGGTCATTGGTGACCTTAACAATAGCTGTCTCTGTGGAGTGATAGGGACGAAATCCAGATTGCAGCGGGTCAAGAAGGGAGTTTAACGTAAGGAAATGGGATAGGCGTGCATATACTAGTTTTTCGAGAAGCTTTGAAGCAAGAGGGAGGAGGGAAATTGGGCGGTAGTTGGATGGGGAGGTAGGATCAAGGGAAGGTTTTTTGAGGATAGGTGTGACCAGTGCATGTTTCATCGATGAGGGAAATGTACCAGTGCTGAGGGAGAGGTTGAAAATGTGTGTTAGTATAGGGGTAAGGGTAGCAGAGAGAGGGGAGCAGCTGTGAGGGGATAGGGTCAAGAGGACAGGTAGTGAGGTGAGAGCGCAGTATAAGTGCTGAAACTTCGTCCTCAGTAACAGGGGAGAATGAACTAAGTTTCAGGTTATGAGGGTTGTGGTTGAGTGAGAGTATTTGAGGGGGGGAGAGAATGGAATTGTGTTGAGAACTGATTTCATGTCTGATGGAATCAATTTTGTTAATGAAGTGACTGGCAAAGTCTTGAGCTGACAGAGAAGTTGTATTAGGAAGTGGAGGAGGGCGGAGGAGAGTATTGAAAGTGGAGAACAGACGTTTTGGGTTTGAAGAAAGATTAGAAATAAGAGTAGAGAAGTAGTGTTGCTTGTAGAGATTAAGGGCAGAGTAGTAGGAGTTCAAGATGAATTTGTAATGAAGAAAATCAGCTGAACTCCTTGATTTTCTCCAATGCCGTTCAGCAGTACGGGAACATCTGCGTAGGTACCGTGTCAGAGGAGAATTTAGCTCCACATCTCACCTCAATACCAGCGTTGCTTATGGTAGTGGTAAGCTGGCTAAACGTGCTTGTGCACGATTTACCCATAGGAAACAATGGGGCAGAGCTGGCTGGAAAAAAACCTAACACCTGCAAAAAAGCAGTGTCCAGCTTCTAACGCAGCCCCATTGTTTCCTATGGGGAAAGAAAAAATATGTCTGCACCTATCAGCCTAACACCCTAACATGAACCCTGAGTCTAAATACCGTTAATCTTACACTTATTAACCCCTAATCTGCCACCCCTGACATCATCGCCACCTGCATTATACTATTAACCCCTAATATGCCGCTCCGGACACCACCGCCACCTACATTATAGTTATAAACCCCTAATCTGCTGCCCCCAACATCGCCGACACCTACATTATAGTTATTAACCCCTAATCTGCCCCCCTATGTCACCGCAACTATATTAAATTAATTAACACCTAATCTGCCACCACCAACGTCGCCGCCACTATAATAAAGTTATTAAACCTAAGTCTAACCCTAACACCCCCTAATTTAAATATAATTTAAATACATCTAAATAAAATAACTACAATTAAATAAATTATTCCTATTTAAAACTAAATACTTACCTATAAAATAAACTAATAGTTACATTGTAGCTATTTTTATTTTACAGGCAACTTTGTATTTATTTTAACTAGGTACAATAGTTATTAAATAGTTATTAACTATTTAATAGCTACCTAGCTAAAATAAGTACAAAATTACCTGTAAAATAAATCCTAACCTAAGTTACAATTACACCTAACACTACACTATAATTAAACTAATTACCTAAACTACCTACAATTAATTACAATTAAATTCAATAAACTAAATTACGAAAAAAAAAACACTAAATTATAGAAAAAAAAATTACAAGAAGTTTAAACTAATTACACCTAATCTAAGCCCCCTAATAAAATAAAAAAGCCCCCAAAAAATAATAAAACGCCCTACCCTATACTAAATTACAAATAGCCCTTAAAACGGCCTTTTGCGAGGCATTGCCCCAAAGTAATCAGCTTTTTTACCTGTAAAAAAAAAAATACAATACCCCCCAACATCAAAACCCACCACCCACACACCCAACCCTACTCTAAAACCCACCCAATACCCCCTTAAAAAAACCTAACACTACCCCATTGAAGATCACTCTACCTTAAGCCATCTTCACCCAGCCGGGCACAAGTGGTCATCCGATCCGGCCAGAAGTCTTCATCCAATGGGGCAGAAGAGGACATCCAGACCGGCAGAAGTCTTCATCCTATCCGGGCAGAAGAGGACATCCGGACCGGGAGAAGGCTTCATCCAAGCGGCATCTTCTATCTTCTTCCATCCGACGAGGAGCGGCTCCATCTTGAAGACATACGGCGTGGAGTTTTAGAGTAGGGTTGGGTGTGTGGGTGGTGGGTTTTGATGTTGGGGGGTATTGTATTTTTTTTTTACAGGTAAAAAAGCTGATTACTTTGGGGCAATGCCTCGCAAAAAGCCATTTTAAGGGCTATTTGTAATTTAGTATAGGGTAGGGCGTTTTATTATTTTTGGGGGGCTTTTTTATTATTTATTTATTATTAAGGTTTAGACTTAGGTTTAGGGGTTAATACCTTTAATATAGTAGCGGCAACGTTGGGGGTGGCAGATTAGCGGTTAATAAATGTAAGTAGGTGTTGGTGATGTTATGGCAGGCAGATTAGGGGTTAATAAAATTTAACTAGTGTTTGCGAGGCGGGAGTGCGGCGGTTTAGGGGTTAATACATTTATTAAAGTGGCGACAATGTCCGGTCGGCAAATTAGGGGTTAATAATTGTAGGTAGGTGGCGGCAACATTGGAGGCGGCAGATTAGGGGTTAATAAATATAATGTAGGTGTCGGCAATGTTAGGGGCAGCAGATTAGGGGTTCATAAGTATAATGTAGGTGTTGGCGATGTCCGGTCGGCAGTTTAGGGGCTAAAAAAAATTATTTTAGTGTTTGCGATGTGGGGGGGGCCTCGATTTAGGGGTTAATAGGTAGTTTATGGGTGTTAGTGTACTTTTTATCACTTTAGTTAAGAGTTTTATGTTCCGGCGTTAGTCCAAAAAACTCTTAACTACTGACTTTTAAATGCTGTAGAAGTCTTGACAAGAGAGGGTCTACCGCTCACTTCTTCCAAGACTCGTAGTACCAGCGTTATGCAAGTCCCATAGAAAAGACCTGTACCTGTCAGACTCGTAATACCAGCGGGTGTTAAAAAGCAGCGTTGGGACCTCTCAACGCTGCTTTTTAAGGCTAATGCCAAACTCGTAATCTAGGCGATTGTCTGTCAGTTTTAGGGGGACACTGGTTTTTGCAAGAACATTGCCAAGGTACCTGTGCTTGTACCATTTGTCTAAATGGGTTAACTAACACATTGAAAAATTCTTTCATCTTTGCTGTGCGATTATGAGTGAGTTATGTATTTTCTATGGCCTAGATTTAGAGTTGGGCGGTAGCTGTGAAAACCAGAGGCTCCTAACGCTGGTTTTGGGCTACCGCTGGTATTTGGAGTCAGTCAGGAAAGGGTCTAACGCTCACATTCCAGCCGCGACTTTTCCATACCGCAGATCCCCTTACGTCAATTGCGTATCCTATCTTTTCAATGGGATCTTTCTAACTCCGGTATTTAGAGTCGTGTCGGAAGTGAGCGTTAGAAATCTAACGACAAAACTCCAGCCGCAGAAAAAAGTCAGTAGTTAAGAGCTTTCTGGGCTAACGCCGGTTTATAAAGCTCTTAACTACTGTGCTCTAAAGTACACTAACACCCATAAACTACCTATGTACCCCTAAACCGAGGTCCCCCCACATCACCGCCACTCGATTAAATTTTTTTAACCCCTAATCTGCCGACCGCCACCTATGTTATACTTATGTACCCCTAATCTGCTGCCCCTAACACCGCCGACCCCTATATTATATTTATTAACCCCTAACCTGCCCCCCACAACGTCGCCACCAGCTACCTACAATAATTAACCCCTAATCTGCCGACCCCAAAGCGCCGCCACCTACGTTATCCTTATGTACCCCTAATCTGCTGCCCCTAACACCGCCGAGCCCTATATTATATTTATTAACCCCTAATCTGCCCCCCTCAACGTCGCCTCCACCTGCCTACACTTATTAACCCCTAATCTGCACCGCTACTATAATAAAGTTATTAACCCCTAATCCGCCTCACTCCCGCCTCAATAACCCTATAATAAATAGTATTAACCCCTAATCTGCCGACCGAATCTCGCCGCTACTGTAATAAATGGTTTAACCCCTAAAGCTAAGTCTAACCCTAACACTAACACCCCCCTAAATTAAATATAATTTAAATCTAACGAAATAAATTAACTCTTATTAAATAAATTATTCCTATTTAAAGCTAAATACTTACCTGTAAAATAAACCCTAATATAGCTACAATATAAATTATAATTATATTATAGCTATTTTAGGATTTATATTTATTT
Source organism: Bombina bombina (assembly GCF_027579735.1). NCBI lineage: Eukaryota > Metazoa > Chordata > Amphibia > Anura > Bombinatoridae > Bombina > Bombina bombina. The sequence goes on from NC_069505.1 coordinate 216,599,158, forward strand.
TACAGGTAGAACTATTTAATAGCTAAAATAGTTAAAATAATTACAAAATTACCTGTAAAATAAATCCTAACCTAAGTTACAATTAAACCTAACACTACACTACACTATCAATAAATAAATTAAATAAACTACCTACAATTATCTACAATTAAACCTAACACTACAATATCAATAAATATATTAAATACAATTCCTACAAATAAATACAATTAAATAAACTAACTAAAGTACAAAAAATCTTCATCCGATGACGACCGGCTCCATCTTGAAGACCTCCACCACGGACCCATCTTCTTCTTCCGACGACTTCCCGACGAATGACGGTTCCTTTAAGGAATCCTATCAGCCAATCGGAATTCGAGGGACGCCATCTTGGATGACGTCATTTAAAGGAACCGTCATTCGGCGAGTAGGCGTCGCTTGAAGAGGATGTTCCGCGTCGGCTTGGAAGAAGATGGCTCCGCTCCGGAAGAAAGAAGATTGAAGATGCGGCTTGATAGAAGACTTCATCCCGATGATGGACTTCCGACTTCAGCCCAATGATGGAGTTCTTCAGCCGTCGCTTGGATCAAGACTTCGGACCCTCTTCTGGACCGATCGGTGAACCCGGTGAGGTGAAGACAAGGTAGGGAGATCTTCAGGGGCTTAGTGTTAGGTTTATTTAAGGGGGGTTTGGGTTAGATTAGGGGTATGTGGGTGGTGGGTTGTAATGTTGGGGGGGGTATTGTATGTGTTTATTTTCAATGCAAAAGAGCTGAATTCTTTGGGGCATGCCCCGCAAAGGGCCCTTTTCAGGGCTGGTAAGGTTAAAGAGCTTTGAACTTTTTTAATTTAGAATAGGGTAGGGCATTTTTTTCTTTTGGGGGATTTTGTTATTTTATTAGGGGGCTTAGAGTAGGTGTAATTAGTTTAAAATTGTTTAAAAAATATTTTTCTAATGTTTGTAAATATTTTTTTATTTTTTGTAACTTAGTTCTTTTTTATTTTTTGTACTTTAGTTAGTTTATTTAATTGTATTTATTTGTAGGTATTGTATTTAATTAATTTATTGATAGTGTAGTGTTAGGTTTAATTGTAGGTAATTGTAGGTAATGTATTTAATTAATTTATTGATAGTGTAGTGTTAGGTTTAATTGTAACTTAGGTTAGGATTTATTTTACAGGTAATTTTGTAATTATTTTAACTATTTTAGCTATTAAATAGTTATTAACTATTTAATAGCTATTGTACCTGGTTAAAATAAATACAAAGTTGACTGTAAAATAAATATTAATCCTAAAATAGCTATAATATAATTATAATTTATATTGTAGCTATATTAGGGTTTATTTTACAGGTAAGTATTTAGCTTTAAATAGGAATAATTTATTTAATAAGAGTTAATTTATTTCATTAGAATAAAATTATATTTAACTTAGGGTGGTGTTAGTGTTAGGGTTAGACTTAGCTTTAGGGGTCAGCAGATTAGGGGTTAATAATTGAAGTTAGGTGTCGCCGATGTTAGGGAGGGCAGATTAGGGGTTAATACTATTTATTATAGGGTTATTGAGGCGGGAGTGAGGCGGATTAGGGGTTAATAACTTTATTATAGTAGCGGTGCTGTCCGCTCGGCAGATTAGGGGTTAATAAGTGTAGGCAGGTGGAGGCGACGTTGTGGGGGGCAGATTAGGGGTCGGCGGTGTTAGGGGCAGCAGATTAGGGGTACACAGAGATAATGTAGGTAGCGGCGGTTTACGGAGCGGCAGATTAGGGGTTAAAAAAATATGCAGGGGTCAGCGATAGTGGGGGCGGCAGATTAGGGGTTAATAAGTGTAATGTTAGGGGTGTTTAGACTCGGGGTACATGTTAGAGTGTTAGGTGCAGACATAGGAAGTGTTTCCCCATAAACAACAATGGGGCTGCGTTAAGAGCTGAACGCTGCTTTTTTGCAGGTGTTAGGTTTTTTTTTCAGCTCAAAATGCCCCATTGTTTTCTATGAGGATATCGTGCACAAGCACGTTTTTTAAGCTGGCCGCGTCCGTAAGCACCGCTGGTATCGAGAGTTCCAGTGGCGTTAAATTATGCTCTACGCTCCCTTTTTGGAGCCAAAACCCAGCCATTCTGTGAACTCTAAATACCAGCGGTATTTAAAAGGTGCGGCCAGAAAAAAGAACGCGTAGCTAACGCACCCCTTTGGCCGCAAAACTCTAAATCTAGGCGTATGTGTCTTTATTTTAAAATTTATTTTAAAATTTCGGGAGGATTCTTAAATATGTTCTTGAGCAGAGGCCTGTCTATGCTTAAAGTGACTTTAAACATCATTTTTTTTTCCAAAAAAGTTGTTTAATGGTTTGGTTTCTAAACATTCCCCTTTTTACAATTAACAACAATGTTAGATTTATATAGTTTTTACCTCTCAGAATATCTGTTCTATAAGCATATTCTGACAGGCCACTGATAAAATTTAATTTTATTAGTAAACTATTGATTTAAAGTTTTGAAAACCCCAATCATTTTTAAAATTAATTTTTAAATATATATATATATATATATATATATATATATATATATATATATATATATATATATATATATATATATACATTAAGATATATTTTTTTAACGTTAGAAATAATAAAGAGACACTGAACCTAACAAATGTTTTTTTTGTGATTCAGATAGAGCATTACATTTTAAAGGGACACTGAACCAAAATATTTTCTTTTGTGATTCAGATAGAGCATGCAATTTTAATCAACTTTCTAATTTACTCCTATTAGTAAAAGTTCTTCATTCTCTTTGTATCTTTATTTGAAAATCAAGAATGTAACTTTAGATGCCGGCCAATTTTGTTGAACAACCTGGGTTTTTCTTGATGATTGGTGGATACATTCATCCACCAATAAACAAGTGCTTTCCAAGGTTATGGACTTTCTTTTTTTTAAAAAGATAGCAAGAGAACAACTAAAAATTGATAATAGGAGTAAATTATAAAGTTGTTTAAAATTGCATGCTCTATCTGAATCACAAAAGAAACAAATAGGGTTCAGTGTCCCGTTAAATGCTCTATTTGTTTTAATAATTTGGTTGTTGGTTCACTTTCCTTTTTATTTTTTTCTTAAGTTCATATACTTTTGAAAATGAATAAACTTACACAATTTAATAAAAGATAAATATAAATGAATATCACATGTTAATGATGAATAGTTACATTATAATTATTGATTCATGTAACCTTTATTCTAATTGAGTTGTTTATCCAAAAGGTCAATATTATATATTAATTTAAAAATGAAATATATTTTGATTAAATTTAACCTTTAATAATAAGACTAGATAATATCTTACACCTGCATTGAATTTGAACATCAATCATTTGTAACATGTGAATCAAGTAATAACAAACACATTTATTCATAATTCAAAAAAATTTTATTCATATTTTTTGTTTTTACGTCAAAAAAAAATTAATAAATCAGGATAGACAGAAGACAACAAATAAAAAAATTAAATTAAAAAATAAAACAGCACAGACATAATAAAAGAAATGTTAAAAAAAAATGGCACATTAAAAACCCTAATAAAATGAGCAAATGAAAACACCCTAATCTTTATTTTTTTTGGTGATGGAGAAAGGGGGGTGATCTCTGCCTTGTTTCCCTTCTCCCAAAAGTTAAAAACAATTAACAATTAAAAATGCAGTTGTCTTCATCTGCCCTCTCCCGCCGCTGTAGTTCTGCCTGCTCTGTAGCTGCCCTGGCCCTATCTACTTCTAATTTATCCCTATCAAAATTTAATCTGTCACTATCCCTCTGCCTTTCGTACAAAAATCTACCCCTTTCTAATTCTAATCTGGCTCTATCCCTATTATGTTCATATTGAAATTGTTGCCTCTCTAAATCTATTCTACCTGATTCTATCCTCAACCTTTCCCTCTCTAAATCTAATCTTTACCTATTTACTAAAATGCCCCTCTCTAATATCTGCCCCTGTAGATCAACAGATGATCATAATGCCCCATGCAACTCATGGTGATCATCCCGGGACTGTCTGGCCAGATATAACATTTCGAGAACTACCTCCTCATCATTGATGGGAGGCAGTTCGTGGCCAGGATCAGCATGACCATGAGCTGATGGAGCATGAGCAACAGGTGCAGGAGGGGCAAAAGGGTCCAGAGCAGCTGGGTCTTCTGGGTCAGGAGGGGCAGCACCTGGGAGATTCCCTGTTCCTGGGATTCAGGATATTGGGTCTCTCCCAGGGACTCCTCCTCCTCATTCGTCATAACAGCTCTCATCTGTTGAAAACAACAGTCGATCTCCTCCGAAACATTAAGTGCACGTTCCATATCTAAAGAAATGAGAAATTAAAAATATATTGCTATCCAAATTAATGTAAATTGAAATATTAAATGCATATGATATTAAACATATATCTTCCATGATTCATATTGAGATAGAAAATGTAAGACACTGTATTTTAACATTAAACATTTGTATTGTTAATGTTATCTTAAATGGATAAAATAAATCAAAATGTTGTTATATCTTTTTATTAATAAAATGGCTTATTATAAAAGCTATATGATTTTCGACATTGGATTAAAGTATTCTCTATGCAACAGCATTTTCAACACAGCACTTTTCTTATTTGAACAATCTGTTTAGACTGTTTCTTAATCACTGACATGATTACAAGCCCCACTAGTGCTGTGAGAAGCTTGAGTATTGACAATGCTGTTGTGCTGAGAATATCTTAGAGGCCTATTTATCTTAGGTCTGTTGGACATGATCCAACAGTGTGGATCAGGTCTGCCATACCTCGATGAATATGGAAAATGCCCCCTGCAGAGTCACGGACAATGGTCCATCAGCAGAGGGGGGTCAATAAACACGATCATACTCTATTGGTTTGAATAGTGGCGATGTCTGTCCACCTGCTCAGAGCAGGCGGCCAGGGTTATGGAGCAGCATTCTTTAGATGGCTGCTTCATAACTGCAGTTTCTTGCAAGCCTGCAGGCTCACAAGAAAAATGGTCCCTCCATCTCCATTTGTAGATTGATAAATGGACCTCTTAGTCTGAGAGAGAGAGAAAGACCTCTATATATGCAATAATGCCAATGTTTAAGGCCAAAATAAACTTTTAACAATGCTTATATTGTCTAAAATGTAGCCTTCGATGTTCTGTGTTTCTCACTTGATTATTGTTGTTGAAATCTAGACAAACAATTGGCATGCAATACACAGGTAATGATCCAAACCTGTGATTTATTTGAACTTTAAAAGCACTGGCAATTCAAATATGTTCTTTCATCATTAATGGGATACTCTATTCATAAATAAACTTTCATGAATCAGAATATGGATTTGTAAGCAACATTAAAATTTAATACTATTATCAATTCTTATTCTTTCTCTTGCTATCTTTATTTTTAAAAAGATAGAAAGTAATATTAAGAGCAGGCCCATTTTTTTTTTCTGAAAATGGATAGTGCTTGGTGATTGGATGTTTACATTTAGACACCAATCAGCAGGTGCTACCAAGGTGCTGAGCCAAAAATGGGCTTGCTTTTAAGCTTACATTCCTAGTTTGCAAATAAAGATAACAAGAGAACAAAGAAAAAATAATGAGAGTAGTAAATTAGAAAGTTTATTTAAATTGTATGCTCTATCGGAACAATGAAATTTTATTGTTAACTATACTATCCCTTTAAGATAGAGAATCCAAAAATATTTTTAAAAAGAAAGATAGTTCTATTTAATGTAATTCATTTACTTGGTATGTTTGGTTGAATGAGCAACAATGCACTACTGTTTGCTGACTTAACACATTGGTGAGCCAATGACAATCAGTAACTAAATATATCTATCTATCCATGTATGCATGAACCAATCATCATCTATAACCTTGGTTCTTTGATACTACAGAGCTTTCAAAGTTAAAAATGTAATCAAAAGTATAAAAAGTGAATGATGAAAAATAATTAATATCGCGGAGCCAACTGCCGTACTGATCAGATGCCATTTCAAGGAGCTCCTCCATAAACGGCCTATATTTTAGTTAATTAAGTAATTTTAGGGGACCCCTAACACCCTTACTCCTACTTTGTCACTTAAGTGGAAGTTTCCTGACTATGCGGAGGACAGCTGCTTGTGATCTGGGCACCAGATTTGAGGCAATCGACAGTGAACATCTGAGTGCCTAGCTCAGCAGTATCAGCCTACGCAAGTAACACAGCTTGCAGAGCCTGTCAGACTGCGGTGGTTTATCCTTCTCCGGAGGGTTGGGGATCTGCTCCGGAGCCTTACACGTCTAATTTTAGCACCGGCAGTGGTAACCGCTAAGGAGACTTCGCACCAGTACAGACCGGTAGGCAAAAGTAAGTGACAACTGGACAATTACGATCCAACAGTCCCATATAATTGGACATAGCCACTTACACACACAATTTGGGCAAGAGACTGGTCCGCGACTGCAGAGGCTAACAGACTTTGGAGACTCAGAGCGTGGTTCCTGTTCTGGCACGAAACGCCATTTTTCATATACAACACAGTCGCATAGTGCGATTTACTATTTGGCCCAGACTCATCCAAAACTCTGGTCGCTTCAACAAAAGGAACAAGTGAAGGGGGGCCTTATTTATTTTTTACCAACTCAAATAAGCACAGCCTGGATTTGAGGCGCTAGTGTGTAATTGCTTTACAGCCTCACTTCACTCCCAAGTTCCGCTGCCCACGTGGAGTTTGTATCACCTTGAATTTTGCTCTCTAGCATTAAAGGGAGCCCTAGCACTCAATTTAAACCCATTTGACCTGGGAGGCCTTACATATCAATAGACTTACTGCCATTAACTCTCAGACATACATTAAATCCAGTATAGCACACTGTGCTGTCAGCAGGATACAACAAGTTGCAGCCACCGGTAGCAAGCATAACCACATTATTACTATTCAGGAACCCTTCACTGTAGCTTGCCTGAAAGGTTAGCAATTATGACTGTGTGGTTAGCCCAGACATCAGCACAGGGCTGTAGCCATCTGTAGTAGACCCTACACAGGCACGCACCATAACAACAAGGGCGTAGGACCTGCAGAAAGGGGGAAGACCATTTAGCCTATAGGGCTGCACTGTCAGATCAAATAAATAAACACTTCTAAGACTACTGAGGTAGAGTTACATACATCTATAATCTAGTTCTCACACAGTATTTCCTTCTGCCTACTTGCTTAGCCTGAGCACCGACAGAAGGATTATTGCTTTGGCCTACCCTCGTCTCACTGACACTTATTTACCGCCCTAGCCTCGCATGCTACTATACATGCTATCAACCAGCACAAAATAGCGCACATGCTGATCACTACACCATAGAGAGTCTAGGAAGACTTTGACTATACTTTTTGCCATAGTGTCCTACCTTGCAGAGCCTCCAGGTTGACATTCTGAGCAGTGCCTAGCCCTAATTGTAACTGAAGGGGTAACACAGGGTGCAGTCTGCCAAAGCAAGAAGAAGCCGTGCATCTTAGTGTGTTTTTGGTGTTTGCTACTACGGGGTGAAGTGCCATCCTTCTCAAACTTTAAGGGCCCCCCTATCCCAGCAAGCCCTGAAGGCCTACTTCTACCTTCTAACAACTGTTAGTTGAACCTACAGCAGCACAAGTTTTTCTCCACTGCAGTTTCCTTCTCTTTTGGGCTCCTACCCTAACTGACAATGGAATAAATCCACTTAGGCTACCTCCGCCTGCCTACCACTCAGTGTTAAAACGGCATTCTGTAGATGCCTTGATACCACCAGCTTAACTAGCGTTTTAATACATCATCTGTTGTTTCCTTAACTTTGCTTTGGCCTTCATTATCATCTACAATGTCACAATCGGCCAGGAAGAAAAACAAGCAGACATATCCCTTAAAAAAGATGGTAATGGACCATTTTGGGACCACATGTGCCACACCTGTTAACGAGACTGAGCTGCTCCCCTAGGTCTGACATCTCTGAGCTAACCTCTGTCGCTATGCAAAACATCCAACACTCTCTGCCTGAGGAGGTTACTCCTACTTTCATTATGGACTCCCTAAAAAATCTACTTGATAAACATCATGCCTCATTCACTGCCAAAATAGCAGCCTCTATTGCTGAGTTAAAAAAAGAAATCTCTTCAACAAATGAGCGCATAGACTCCCTTGAACGGAGACAAGAAGATTTATCCACAGAACAATCCAACATACTCAACTTTGCGCAATGCTTGTCAGACCATTTTGATGTGGTCGAGGACAAAATAGCAGACCTGGAGGACAGATCTCGGCGCAACAACCTTTGGATCCGAGGTGTGCCCGAGACTGTCTCTGCAGCTGACATACAACCATACTTACTTGAGCTGTTCCATACATTGGCCCCTCCGGCCACGTGGTCAGAAGACCAGATAGACCGAGCGCACTGCTCCCTTAAGCCCAAAGGTTTATCGAATGATCAGCCTAAAGACATTATTGTACGTCTCCACTATTTCACCTATAAGGAGTGCATTCAAAGGGCTCATTTTCAAAAAAACAGTGCTCCCGGGGAAGTTCAAGAGTCTGCAAATATTTCCGGACTTGTCCATGAGGACCTTACAAAAAAAGAAAAACTTTACCGAAATTACGTCGACACTCCGGAGGAACAACATCAGGTATAGATGGGGATACCCCATTAAGCTCCGGATCTTCAAAGATAATCAAGTGTTTACCATTCTACAACCTACTAAAGGCTATGAGTATCTTCAGATGTGGAATCTACTTCCCACAAGTAAAGATAACCCAAAACCACAACACAGTCAACTTCGGGCCTCTCCGCGTATCAATAGATCCACAGAACCAGAATGGTTGGCCGCTGCGACACACAGCTCTTCCCACCGCAAGCAACTGGAGAGTCATGATTGGTCAGCCCTTCCACAGAAACATAGATCTGGCTCATCTTCCTCTTGAAGGTCTAAGTCAAGCACAAGAAGGCTTGGCTTGTTCAAGCTGACATTGTTCTACCTGATCGAGAACATTAATGGACTTTCACCGCCTGAGCATACCTCTGAGCTGATAAGTATATGTTAACATTCTTGTTTTCCATATTGTTCGTATTTGCTGTATATGTTAAATGTTCCTATGTCTATTACTACCTTGACAGGATACTGTCACTAAGCCCACATTTATCATGTAGTCCCTGTTTAATTTTTGTTATACTAATACAACATAATGGTACTGCTATTGTGAGAATGCAAACTAGTACATATAGATTATCGTCATAGACCATGGTACCCCACCCTACTTACTAGATTGACTTGCTGTATATACTAGCCGAGCCCACTTAACTTTGCCCAGTATATCCAGAGTAGCTTGCCCTACCCAGAGCTTTCCCGATTTCAAAGGTACGCTCCAAAGTCATGGCTGGTTACTCTACATTTTAAGGGTTGGTCTCTCTAGGGGCCATGCACTACATATGGTATTTGTGACTCTCTGTCTATATGTATGTTGGTACTTTCTCTGATGTCAGTTCTTCTGCAGACCAATGTCTCCAAGTTTACAAACTGAAAAGCACCACCCTGGACTTTCTTGGCGCTAAATAGACTTTATACTACTGTTGGTATGCAAATGGGATGTATTATTTTGCAGCTGTCCCTGTTCACTGTGGTGCGGGTTGAAATCCTAGTACCCATCAGGCCTTTTAGTTTAGATACACCTAGACCTTACCCTCCTAGATGATATATACACGTGCTAATGTCTTATACCATTTATTTTAGTAGCCCAGTACAGCTTAGTCAAATTCAATTAGTCCCCCCTAGGCTGCTAGGCCTTCAGTAGTTTACTCAAGAGAAGATTCGCAAATGCATGGAGCGGTTTGGACCAGACTGGGCAGCCTGGACTCTAATGTATTTGAGGGACGCTGTGGTTGGCCGAAGTGGATGGAGATGTCTATCTGCTGGCATTACTCCCACGGCTCTACCTAGAATGATATTGACCCTCAGCACTTCCTTATAGCTACATCTCACCACTCTTACTGCCACTCTATGCCAAGATTACACAGGGACAGCTGTAGGCCACTCATTCACACCTAACTGCCTCCCCAGACAGACGCATATGATACCACAAGCAAGGAAAGCTAAGAAAAGGGTGGGCAATGTTTGCATTATTCGAAACTTTTTATTGCACTGTTTCTGCATAGGCTATTGTTTGAAATTTGCATTGTTATTATTGGTGACTTTGTCCTCTCATTCTCTTTTTCTTTCTCAAAATTTTTTTTCTCTTCTACTATTTATACACTGACCAAAATCCCACTCCCATGTTGGTTAAATTTTATGGCAGGCGACCAGGCCGGTTCGCTTAGTACCACTTCCCTCCTTGCTAGGGTTGATCCCCTATTCCATTAATCATAACTACTGCTTTGAAACTCACATAAGGTATGGTTTATACCTCCCACCTCCCCCCCTCCCCTCTCCTACCTTGACTATCCCAGTTTTTTTTCCCCTTACCCTCCCAGCATATAAAGAGCCCCCCTTTTAGATGGGGGACTAGCTAAGTGGTCTCTCTCGAATATACCGCAACCATTAGATCCAGACTAAACCCATTG